>NC_035433.2:144470437-145070437 GCF_002127325.2 Helianthus annuus
ATCCTCATCATAGGTGTAGTTGTAATCTCTTGAGTATTGATCCATAGGAATCACTCAACAGACTACAACTGAGTCTCGGGACCAGAAAAAAATAAGACGGAAACAGAAGCTGGACACGGCCCCGTGTTGGGTGAACACGGCCCCGTGTTCAGGGACTGTATCTGGGCGTTTTAATTAAATTAACTGGTCACTTTGAGCACGGGGGCGTGTTGAGTGAACACGGCCCCGTGGTCAGACTCTGTATCTGGGTATCTACTCTAAAATATGCAGCACGGGGGCGTGTTCAGCGAGCACGGCCCCGTGTTCAAGCTACTGTAAATGCAAAAACTAAACTAAAATGCAGAAAAATGCGCGCGTTTTGAAAAACTGATTAGGCCGTCGATTTTAAGCTTTCTTAAAATCCTTGTGTCCCCGGCAACGGCGCCAAAAACTTGATGTGCGTGTAGTGTAATATAATTTTAGATATATTTTTAAGCCCTTTTTACACTTTTAGCCAAGTTTTAAATTTATAAAACACGATATTTACTAACACTAAACACACATATGGGCAAGTGCACCCATCGTGGACGTAGTATAGTGTTGGTAAGATACCGAGGTCGTCCAAGGACACAAGAGCTTTTAATACCGGTTTATCCTCAACGTCTAATCAAATCAAAAAGTTAGAAAAATGTTTTAAACTAAGAAAAATAAAAACTAACTAAATGCTGAAAAATAAAATAAAATAAAAACAGATAGACAAGATGAATCACTTGGATCCGACACGTGTATTAGTATAACCTTTGATTATTTTCGCACTTTTGCACTTGTTTAAGAGATTATCTTAGTTATTGTAGTAGGCCCCTTTTTCGGAGGTGACGTTACCCTCAACCCAGTAGTTTGAGTCAGCAAGGATACAATCCTAAAGGGTTGGATTATTGAAAGATAATGAATTAAGTTATTAATGCAAATTATGGTAGGCCCCGCTTTTGGCGGTGACGTTACCCTCGGCTAAGTAGTCTGAGTCAGCAGGGATACAGTCCTAAATAGCCGGGTTATAGTATTAATAGTAGTTAGCTTATGAGGGGGTCAAAGAGTTTGGATCCCCGCCATCCAATACCTATGGGCATTGAAGGAGATCCTACTAAATTTGACCCAGGTCCCAAGCAGGACCTCTAAACGCTGAACAAGGGCAAGACCTTTACCAAACCGTTCCCTTAACCCCCGACCAGGTAGCCAACATACCTCCATATAGACCGTGGAGATATGAATGGTGAAAATCTTTTATTTTATATAGACAGTAAAATAATGCCAAGACACCACGGACAAACGATAAGGAAAGATCACCTTCAACATAAGTAACTAGTTATTAAAGTCATTAATACAAAACCAAATAAAAAGTGCAAAAGATTAAAAATAAAAAGTATTATACTAAACACTTGTCTTCACCAAGTGATGTAAGAGACTTAGGCAAACATGGCCTTGATTGTCAAGAACTCTTACGATCAATCTTGGATCCCGAGACGACTCACACACTCTATGATGGACAATGGATGATGGTGGTGGATGATGGTGTTATGGTGGTGGTGGGTGGTGGATGAAGTGTGAGAGAGGTGGTGTGCCAAGGGATGAGAGAGAATGAAGCCAAGCTCCTCTATTTATAGGCTGAACAGAACGCTGGACACGGCCCCGTGTTCGCTGAACACGGCCCCGTGCCCGTCTGACATTCTCTCTCTTCATTAATTGTAATTGCGAATTACAATTAATGCGCCTGCTGTACTTTCAACACGCCCCCGTGTCCGCTGGGCACGGCCCCGTGGTGAGCAATGGAAGCTTCTACTGGTTTGTCTTTTCTGCTGCTTCCTGGGCACGCCCCCGTGTTCACTGGACACGGGGCGTGTTCAGGCTCTGTTTCTCTTCTCTTTGTCTTGGGAGGTGCCGTTGAGGGTCCGGGCAGTTTGCTTTTGTTCCTTTTCTTGTAATTATGATAGAATTAGGGGTCTTTTTGCTTCTTTTGTGATTTTGAGCTCATTTCATCCTGAAAATACAAAAGGAAGACAAAAACACTCTTTTTCCAACATTAGTACTTAAAAAGGGTTAGTTTTATGCCTTAATTGATGTGTTTTATATGTTGCATTTTACACACATCAAATGCCCTTTCAATTGAAGAGTCAAATAAATATATCATAAAACGTCAAAAATACCCTTTTTGCTTAAAAATGATTTTAATACTATATAGTATATATTCAGACCTCAAGAATATAAAATGTGTTTTGACTTGTTAGACTCGTCATAGACCTATTCGACTACCAGATACCGTATTTACGTTTACGACTAGTTTAAATAATATAAAATATATAAACTAGTCGAATCGGGTAAAATCCTTTCAAAATCATTTCAAATCAGAATGTTTGGTTAATAAAGCCATATTACGTGAGCGCTTGCACTCGGCTAGGTATAAACCACATTCTATCAGGTCAACGCTTAATCTAGCGAAACCGAGCACATTCTAAAGTTAACTGGTCAAACTCAAAGAGTTACGAATGACCCATTAACATTCTAACGGATAATATTTCAGTTCGTTCCAGACTAGAAAGCCTCCAATAAATTGCACCTAGACTGAAACAATTTGAATACGACTGTGATATACGGAAGAATTACATTGCTTTATAAAAGATTAGCACAAGTAAATACTTTTAGCCTATTTGATTTTAAAGACTTGTGATATGGCATTAGTCACTTGGTCGGGTATTGCAAAAGGGCTAATAATATCAAGAAATGCATATAACTTGTTTTTAATATGTATTGCTTGACAACATTAAACACTTGGGGGTTAATACGACCGTTTCTGGGCGTCCCAACTCATTTAATTATAAATGGCCATAACATAAAGGGCGAGGTGTAGGCATACACCTGACAGTCACAAATATTATATAAATGTGGTGTGTCTATTAATCATGTACTGACATTTGATTCCGGTCACCACCTGTATTGACAAGCATTTAAAACTGGTAATAAGAGATATAGTTTATCCCAAAGTTATTTAAAATGAAATACCAAATGGTATTAAATGAGTTTTGAAAAGATTTTCAAAAGAGTCGGTTATTATTATTTACCGGTGAAAACTAACGTATTTTTAAAAGACCAAGCACAGGTTAAAGCAATCACGAAATAGGCTAGAATGGGGCAATGGGCTTGGTCTTAGAATTTGTAATTTGCAACTCCTTGATGAGAAACCCATTATAGTGTCAATTGGCTTTTATTTAGATCCTTCTTGTGGATATTTTGCAGCAAACAACTTGTAATAAATTTTATTTAATATATTCAAGCTTTTACGTAGTTACTTTATTTTATTCTCTCTTCCGCTTGCAATTGTGACACTGCTATCAGTCATCATGTATAAACCATAAGTCCGGACCCACTGAGAAATCAGGGTGTGACAACCATTAGGAAAGACAATTCATTTACTCTCTCTTACTATCCCTCATACTTGCACTTTGCACCTTTACAACCATTAGAAAATCAAAGAGTTGATACTTGTTCTCACACCAGATGTTGCTCACCATAGAGAACCCTTTCATGTGGCAAGGTTGGCGATGTCTGATTTGCGTATTCTAGTTGAGCAATCGTATATAACAGAATTAAGATTACAAAAATACCATATTCAAACCCTAATAGTCCATAAAAACTTCAAACACACAATCGTATATAACAATGAATATAAAACACAATTCCCTCCACAAAGCAGAATTTTTCAAATTTTCTCAGGTTTTCAAAAAAAAAAAATATATCATGTAAGTTGGTTTCTTATTTGCATATTCTAGTTGATAAAGAAAGTCCCTTGGCGTGTAGGATCCAACTTATATCCCCCCCCCCCCCGAAGTTCTGCTAACACCTAATCCGACTACTTACATCATAGGCATAGCTTGTCGACCTTGTGAACTCGTTAGGATCGGTTTTGGCTCTCAAGGTTCGTTCAATCTTTACCAAATGCGAGAATATGACAACTAACAAAACATGTACAAACATTTCCAAACACCGTTAACAAATTAAATTTTCTCGTGCGAAATTTTATTTTATGTTTTGGCCCATAATAGTCAAGTCACCAAATTTAACGTTTACACTGGTAACTGTGACTACCCCACATTTTCATAATCATTTCGTTTCATAATCCCAAACTGGTTCGGTGCGATCCCGAACTCGTATGAATTTGACGTTGAAATTTACAAGCTCAGTGCAAATAAACTTCGCAAACACCCGGTCCACTTTGTAAGTCACTTGAAATTATTGGCCCATTTAATAATCTTGTACTCCTGGCCCAAAACTGATCAAGACTCTAGGCCCCACAAATAAAACTTTAATACGTGGCCCAAATAAATGTTATGCACATTCTTATTAGTATATCATGTGTGGCTCAGAAAAAGTGGGCCCAATATACCTCAGAAAAATTCCATGAGGGAAAAACAATTCTAGCAACAATCAAGCTCCATGTGGGCCGAAAAAATGCTTGCACAAGCAACAAACATAATTTCCCAATTCAACGAGGTGGGCCTATCCCCACTTGTGGCCTAGTGGTAGGAGACTTGGGTTTTCCAATGGAGACTCAAGTTCAATTCCCACTTATGTCATATTGGGGTGGATATTAGGAAATGATGCTGACAAACCCACCGAGGGGGGTTCAATCCTCAGCCGCACCCCGGTTTTCATCCGGCTGTTACTTAAGCGAGGTATCTCGTGTGGAGGCAGTACGGTTTTCGGGGGAACGTCGTAACCAAGTCTAACCAACCCAGCGCGGGCCCAGTTGAGACAACGTAGTCTGGGTTGATCTTGGCTAGGGCCACCGTTTAGGCGATTTGCATTGGTTCACTCAAAAGAAATTCATCATTCAAAAAGAACAAGGTGTGCCTAAGTCAAATTATTAGTTCATCATTGTGACCCACTCATGTGTACTACGACCAACTGTAACAACTGCCACTAAAATCAATAATTAGGACGATAATTAGTCAATAAGAAAACCCTAAATGAGACACCCAAGTAATTTTGCACTAACCCTAAAATTTTCAGAATAATCAGAATCAGGATCAGGGCCCCTAAAACTCAAGGGGGTTAAACCCTAAGTTACGATTATCAAAAATAAACGCTGTCGAAATATAATTTTACGAATCCAGCGACTCAGCAAAGCTATGCAAGTGACAAGGCTACCCTAGGGTAGATTGTCACCACAGGCGAGTCACGACAGGATCAGGAACATCTTCCGCGACACGCGGGGGAGTCCAATTTCAAGTATAAATAGAACAGTCTGTTTCATGCAATTGATTGTTCGTTCGACGTTCAAACTCGAATTATACGTCGAGTTATGGCTATTATATCACAATTAAACACACACGATCACGAAGTGCTGCCACAATCAGGGTAATAACTCGATCGCTATTACGATTCAACGTCCGATCGATTATAACTATCCAACGATTGTCTGAGTGCTGCTCAAATTGAGCTTGTACTTTGTTATTCATTGTGATTTCGACTTGAATGTTTGAGTGCTGTTCGAATTCGGACTATGCTCTGTCATTCGTTGTGAATCCATTGGATTATTAAGTATCGCACTTGATAATAGTTGTGAGGGTTTCATCTCGTGAATTGACGTAACTGCTGAATTAGTTACTAATCCCGTTTGTGTGTGCATTGTTATTTAAATTAGGTTAGAAGGCTAATCAGTAAATCTTATTCTCTGCTCGTAAATCTGCAATGTGAGTCATTCTTCTTTTTATCAACTGTTTTACAAAACTCCAAATTATTTTCAAAGTTATAGTTACAGCGATTAAGTCTATGTAATCACCAAGTTACAGCCGGTATGTGGGGTTTTGTATACATTACTTATTTCCCGTCACACTTGGACAACGAGTTAGCCAAGGGGTGATCTGACCACAGTCACAGACACCATTTGGACAACGAGATAGCCAATAGGTAGTCGAGTGACAAATACTGTGGGTGGTTGGTTTGAAATCAGAAACATTGTAATTCTCCTTAATACTGTAAATTATAACAAACGAGTCGTTTTAGTAAACTAAATGATTCACTCAGTATTTCCCCGCTGACAAAACCTTTTTCAAACATGTTTCAGGTGATCTGGTATGAGCAAAGAAAAGTGCCGTGGAGCACTCCCAGTTTAGAAAAGTGGCTCAATGTAAATAAATAAATAAACATGTTTTGAAAATAAAGATTTCCCTGGGAAATCACATTATTGTAAAATACGGGAATTTATCCCTAAGTTATGAAACGAGCAGTTTAAATTATTGAAAGATCCTGTTTTAAAAAGACTTCCGCTGTCGCCTAAATTAAAAACCACGGGGTTTCCTGTCCCGCGGCCCCTGAAACGGGTCAAACCGGGTCGAGGGCCGTGACAGGAAAAGGTGGTATCAGAGCCACTGTTTTAAGCTTACTGATTAAGCTCACTGTTTTAAATGTTTTAAGTGCTTAGGAAAATTCTAATTGCCATTCTGTGATTATGTGTTTTATTAACTGATTATTTGTTAGATACAGTATGGGTAAACAAAAGCTTTCTGCTATCTATCACAAATTAGATACTGCACTACAGGAAAAAGAAACTTCTTCCTCCAAAGACCCAGCAACCCTAGAAGAAGGAATATTTGTCCGAAAAGCCCAATTTGAACAACCACTTTCTCCCAGTAAACGAAATTCTATACTTAGGAAAAGTCGGGAAAAAGAAAAGAAAACCCATGTCAAGAAAGTGAGGTTTAACCCAGAGATCCAGGAATTAGGCAAAAATCCACCTTGGGAAGATAAACTAGATGAAAAATGGGCAAATCTTTATATGCTAGCCACAGTAGCAGAAAATGCAAACCTTTAAATTTCCAATAAGTCGGGTCTAGTAGAAAATCATTATCCAGTAAATAAATAAATTCTAGTGTGTGACTTTCGGTTGTCCTCTGTACAAATTAGTATGCAATAAAACTTCAGTGTTTATTTGTAAAACTTTGTTCCACAGTTTTAACTTAGCATTTTTGTGCACTTTGCATATATGCTATGCAGCATGAATGAGATATCGGAAGCCTTCCAGAATCTCAACCTTTACCCAGTACCGATTGAAGTCTCCTACGACTTTACTGGTTATATTGCTGACATAGAGCAACCCCTGGAATTCCAAGCTCCACCGCTGGAAAAAGCCAAACCTAAAAAAGAAAAGAAGATATGTATGATGGAGAAAAGTGCGCAGGAGAAAACCAACCAATAGAAGACTTCCTAAAATAGAAAATCATTTGAGCAAAAGGAAAGAAATAGAGACCGGAGAAAGTTCTAAACAAGCAGAAATAGAAATCAGGAAAGACATTAAGCAAAAAGGAATAGAAATCGGAGAGAGCTCTAGACAACCCGAAGAAATCACATTTCAAGATGAAATAGACCGTCTGCTGGAAAGTTGTGATGTCCTTAGCCCTATCCACAATAATCTGTACCCTTACCCGGCCACAGTCCAATTTCCCTTAAACGTAGCACCAGCCGTTCCAGATCCCTTAATCCACACCCGACCCTTCGGCGAAATGGAAGAATGGTGGACGAATGATTGGCAATTTCAAAGCATAGTCAATAGTCCCTATACTTTTCTTCCTCAATTTGATCCAGAACCTATCCCCAATCCTCCCATAAGCAATGAAAACTTAGCCGAACTTCGATAGTTCGGAGAAGAACTGATAGGAACAGGGAATAGGATCCGGGAAATGGGAGAACAAATCTCCTGGAAGTACGACGAGAGGGAGCGTCGTTACTGAAACTGCCAGTGAACCAAAAGCTAGGAGGGGTATGGAGAAGTTTGTTTGTATTATAATTAATATAGTAAAACTGACTCTGTAAAATGGGCAATAAAACAATGTAAGATAAACAGTGTGTATTGAAGCAGGTATAATATATAAAACAAAACAAAAGTCAAGGCATCGACAATTTTGACTATGTTTACATGATTTATGTGTTTATCTGTGATTTTGTTATCAATAATTAGACACTAATAATTCCTACTAATTAGCAGATGGAAAACGCTAATAGTGAACCAATTAATGAAGTAAATCAGTCTGAGCAAAATCAGGAAGATCAATATATAACTAGACAAGATATTGAGCACTTTATTGCTCAAGGGATAGCCAATGCTATTCCAGAAATTGTGGCTGCTGTTCAAAAACCTGCCGAACCACAACAATTAATTCCTAGTAAACGTACTCCGGACGATAACGGCAGTAACATCATAAATGGAGGCGGCAATCATGACAATCATGGTCCGCAACAGGCCCCACTCCCTAAGAAAATGAAAGCTGCAACGCCTGGTTGCACTTACAAAGAATTTCTTGCCTGTAAACCCGCAGAATTTGCAGGTAATGAAGGGGCAACTGCAACACTGCGTTGGTTAGAGAAAACCGAGGCAGTAATTGCAATAAGTAAATGTACTGAAGAAGATCAAGTGATGTATGCTTCGAATCTATTCAAAGAAGGGGCGCTAGAATGGTGGAACACGGTGCTACAAGCAAAAGGAAGAAGGGTGGCCTATGCAATGAATTGGGAAGAATTTAAGAGTCTCGTAGAAAGAAAATTCTGTCCCGAATACGAAAAGGAACAAATGGCCAATAAGTTCCTGAGCCATCGTATGATAGGTGTAGACTGTCGAGGATATACTTCGACATTCTTCGAATATGCGAGGGTGGTACCTAACCTGGCCTCGCCAGAACCGGTACTCATATCCCATTATATTTGGGGATTAATCGGAGAAATCCGTAACATCGTTAAAGCTACGAGACCACGCACGATTGACGATGCTGTGGAATTAGCTAATACCTTAACCGATGAACTAGTCCGCACAAGAGAAGAAGATCGCAAGAAGGAATTGGCTCAGAAGATTACCCAAGGATTTCGTATAAGTAATAATAATCGCTTCAAAAGAAGAGGAAAAGGCAATCCTCGTCACCTCCTTTCTGTAGAAATTGCAATAAGAAACACTATGGGCAATGCAATATAGTTTGCAACTTTTGCAAGGCAAAAGGACATCGTGAGGAGGATTGTAGGAAAAAGATCAGAATCTGTTATAACTGCGGAGAAACAGGGCATATCAAACCTGACTGCCCTAAGTTAATCAAAACCATGGATAATAAAGGCAAACTAGCTGAAGGGACAACCAAGAAAAATGCTCGCGCATTCCAGCTGACCACTCAAGAAGCCAAACTCATTCCAGACGTGATAGCGGGTACGTTCTTAGTACATAACGTCTATGCAAAAGTATTATTTGACTCTGGTGCAAACCAAAGTTTTATTAATACTTCATTCTGCCAAGCTCTTAACTTACCCCTAACTACCCTTAGGCAGATTTTTACAGTCGAAACGACAGATGGAAATTCTGTCAACATAGACAAGGTTGTGCAAAAAGAAGAAATAGAACTGTTAGGTCAAAAGTTTTCTGCAAACCTGTTACCTATGAATTTAGCCGGATTCGATGTGGTGTTAGGAATGGATTGGTTAATAGCCAACCATGCTCGAATCCTATGTGATAAGAATTCCGTAGAAATCCAAACCCCCACAGGAGAGGTAATTTTGATTACAGGAGATAGACCTCGAAAGCCACTGAAATTCATTTCAGTAATAAAGTTGGCCAGTTATTCAAGAAAACAAGAAATGGTGTATATGATTTCTGTAATCATTAACACTAAAGATATGGAACTTCAGGACATCCCTGTAGTCTCAGAATACCCAGATGTTTTTCCAGAAGAATTACCTGGATTACCACCCGATAGAGAAGTAGAATTTAGAATTCATTTAATTCCAGGTACTGTACCAATAGCTAAAGCACCTTATCGATTAGCACCCACCGAAATGTTAGAATTGAAAAAGCAATTAGATGAATTACTAAGTAAAGGATTCATACAACCTAGTTCATCCCCTTGGGGTGCACCAGTATTGTTTGTGAAAAAGAAAGATGGATCGATGAGAATGTGTATCGATTATAGAGAATTGAATAAGGTTACAATTAAGAATCGATACCCACTACCTAGGATTGATGATCTTTTTGATCAATTGCAAGGAGCTAGGTATTTCTCTAAAATAGACTTAAGATCAGGATACCACCAGTTGAAAGTACAGGAGGAAGACATACCTAAAACTGCTTTCAGAACTAGGTATGGACATTATGAGTTTACAGTCATGCCCTTTGGACTAACGAATGCTCCAACTGCATTTATGGACATGATGAATCGGATATGCAAACCATACCTGGATAAATTTGTGATCGTTTTCCTTGACGATATACTTATTTATTCTAAAAGTCAGGAAGAACATTGCGAGCACCTGCATGTACTCTTAACTTTGTTAAGAAAGGAAAATCTTTATGCCAAATTCTCGAAGTGTGAATTCTGGCTGCAAGAAGTACAATTTTTAGGTCACATGGTGAATCATGAAGGAATTCACGTAGATCCTGCTAAAATAGAGGCAATCACAAATTGGAAAGCTCCACAAACAGTTATAGAAGTTAGAAGTTTTCTAGGCTTAGCTGGATAATATAGACGATTTATTAAGAACTTCTCTAGGATAGCTGTACCTTTAACTAAGCTGACCTGTAAAGCCGTTAAGTTTGAATGGGGACCTAGACAAGAAGAAGCTTTTAAGATTCTAAAACACCAATTGACAAATGCTCCAATCTTAGCTTTACCCGAAGGAACAGAAGACTTTGAAGTATACTGTGATGCTTCAAAATTAGGATATGGATGTGTGTTGATGCAACGCAAAAAGGTAATTGCGTATGCCTCTAGACAGTTGAAAAAGCACGAGGAAAATTACACGACTCATGACCTAGAATTAGGAGCCATAATTTTTGCTCTTAAAATTTGGAGACATTATTTGTATGGAAGTAAGTTTACTATCTATACGGATCATAAGAGTTTAAGGTACATATTTGGGCAAAAAGAGTTAAACATGAGGCAAAGAAGGTGGATGGAAATCCTAAGTGATTACGACTGTGATATTCAATATCACGAAGGAAAAGCGAACGTAGTCGCAGACGCCTTAAGTCGTAAGTATCATGAAAAGCAAAGACGAGTCCGTGCTCTTAGATTAAATCTACAATTAGATTTAATGGAACAATTGAAGAAAATTCAGGGAACAGCAATCAAGGACGATGCCGAAGGAATGAAAGGTTACCTAAAAGAACTAGAACAAGGAAAGGATGGAATATGGAGATTCCACAAGAAGCGAATTTGGGTACCTAAACAAGGAGAATTAAGAAATAAGATTTTAGAAGAATCTCATAAATCTAGGTATACTGTACATCCAGGAAATAATAAGATGTACCAAGATTTAAGAAATAATTTTTGGTGGATAGGAATGAAAAAGGATATAGCCGAATACGTATCTAAGTGTTTAACTTGTTCACAAGTTAAAGCCGAACATCAGAAACCTTCAGGACTACTACAACAGCTAGAAATGCCTGTATGGAAATGGGAACTCATAACAATGGACTTTCTTACTAAGTTACCCAAAACCAGAAAAGGTAATGATGCTATTTGGGTAATTGTGGATCGATTAACCAAATCAGCTCATTTTCTACCAATGAAGGAAACCTTTAGCATGGAAAGGTTAGCCAAGTTGTATGTAGATGAAGTAGTATCCTTACATGGAGTCCCACTCTCCATTATATCGGATAGAGATAGTCGTTTCACTTCCCGTTTCTGGAAAAGTTTTCAGAAAGCAATGGGAACTCGACTAAATCTAAGCACTGCATATCATCCACAAACAGACGGACAAAGTGAAAGGACGATACAAACCTTGGAAGACATGCTTCGAGCATGTGTAATTGACTTTGGTGGTAATTGGGATAACCATTTACCATTAATTGAATTCTCCTATAACAATAGTTATCATTCGAGCATCAAAGCTGCTCCATTCGAAGCACTGTATGGACGCAAGTGCAGAACCCCAGTTTGTTGGGCAGAAATAGGAGAAAGTCAATTATCAGGTCCAGAAATTGTGCAAGAAACCACTAACAGAATAACACAAATCAAGGAAAGATTAAAGACAACCAGAGATCGCCAGAAAAGCTATGCAGACAATCGCCGTAAGCCGTTAGAATTCCAAGTCGGAGACAAAGTACTACTAAAAGTATCTCCTTGGAAAGGAGTAGTACGATTTGGTAAGAAAGGAAAACTGAGTCCAAGATATGTTGGACCATTCCGAGTGACCCAACGAATAGGACCAGTAGCTTATCGTTTACGACTACCAGAAGAGTTAGCTGGAGTACATGATGTGTTTCATGTATCCAATCTCAAGAAATGTCTATCAGACGAATCTCTGGTAAGACCTCTTCAAGATATAGAGGTAAATGAAAAGCTGAAATTCATAGAAAAACCCTTACAAATAGAAGACCGGAAGATCAAGTTTCTCAAGCACAAACGACTAGTGCTAGTAAAAGTCAAATGGGAATCCAAGAGAGGACCAGAATACACTTGGGAACTGGAATCAGAAATGAAGCGAAATTACCCTCATCTATTTCAGTAAATCTCGAGGACGAGATTTTTCTCAAGGTGGGGAGGATGTAACAACTGCCACTAAAATCAATAATTAGGATGATAATTAGTCAATAAAAAAACCCTAAATGAGACACCCAAGTAATTCTGCACTAACCCTAAAATTTTCAGAATAATCAGAATCAGGATCAGGGCCCCTAAAACTCAAGGGGGTTAAACCCTAAGTTACGATTATCTAAAATAAACGCTGTCGAAATATAATTTTACGAATCCAGTGACTCAGCAAAGCTATGCAAGTGACAAGGCTACCCTAGGGTAGATTGTCACCACAGGCGAGTCGCGACAGGATCAGGAACATCTTCCGCGACACGCGGGGGAGTCCAATTTCAAGTATAAATAGAACAGTCTGTTTCATGCAATTGAGTGTTCGTTCGACGTTCAAACTCGAATTATACGTCGAGTTAAGGCTATTATATCACAATTAAACACACACGATCACGAAGTGCTGCCACAATCAGTGTAATAACTCGATCGCTATTACGATTCAACGCCCGATCGATTATAACTATCTAACGATTGTCTGAGTGCTGCTCAAATTGAGCTTGTACTTTGTTATTCATTGTGATTTCGACTTGAATGTTTGAGTGCTGTTCGAATTTGGACTATGCTCTGTCATTCATTGTGAAACCATTGAATTATTAAGTATTGCACTTGATAATAGTTGTGAGGGTTTAATCTCGTGAATTGACGTAACTGCTGAATTAGTTACTAATCCCGTTTGTGTGTGCATTGTTATTTAAATTAGGTTAGAAGGCTAATCAGTAAAGCTTATTCTCTGCTCGTAAATCTGCAATGTGAGTCATTCTTCTTTTTATCAACTGTTTTACAAAACTCCAAATTATTTTCAAAGTTATAGTTACAGTGATTAAGTCTATGTAATCAGCAAGTTACAGCCGGTATGTGGGGTTTTGTATACATTACTTATTTCCCGTCACACTTGGACAACGAGTTAGCCAAGGGGTGATCTGACCACAGTCACAGACACCATTTGGACAACGAGATAGCCAATGGGTAGTCGAGTGACAAATACTGTGGGTGGTTGGTTTGAAATCAGAAACATTGTAATTCTCCTTAATACTGTAAATTATAACAAACGAGTCGTTTTAGTAAACTAAAGGATTCACTCAGTATTTCCCCGCTGACAAAACCTTTTTCAAACATGTTTCAGGTGATCTGGTATGAGCAAAAAAAAGTGCCGTGGAGCACTCCCAGTTTAGAAAAGTGGCTCAATGTAAATAAATAAATAAATAAACATGTTTTGAAAATAAAGATTTCCCTGGGAAATCACATTATTGTAAAATACGGGAATTTATCCCTAAGTTATGAAACGAGCAGCTTAAATTATTGAAAGATCCTATTTTAAAAAGACTTCCGTTGTCTCCTAAATTAAAAACCACGGTGTTTCCTGTCCCGCGGCCCCTGAAACGGGTCAAACCGGGTCGAGGGCCGTGACACCAACCCCTAGCTTCATCAAACTCCACCAGCCGCAATACACCATTTCCAGCTGACAACATCCTTTCTTCACCCGTCAAATTTCATCGGAGATTCCAACTCTGATAAACTTCCACCATACATTTGATCATCACCTTCGAGGACATCCGACAACCACCATCTTCTTTGATACACCAGCAATCTAAACTAACAAGACTAACAACTTGTGACACCATAATCCACTATCCATGATCATCATGAACTTACATCCTAAACCACCATAAGCCAATAGACTGAAATAATAGCATCAACGAAGGTCCACGTGAACTACGAAGGTCCATGTGAACTAAGAAGGTCCTTAATAATATGCGGAGGTCAGTTTGAAACACGCGAAAGTCATTCAGCCGAAAGTTATTGTCTACGAAGGTCATATGTATGTCATGAAAGAAACCTTCAACAACGAAGGTCATGTGAGATGTACGAAGATTCCTGTGTATGTCACTTTAACATGCTAAAGTCATATTCGTTGTTTCATTTACTGCAGATCTCAAGAACAGCTGACCATCTGTTCATCTGCATATCTGGTCGAATACACCTAAAACATCAATGGATGATGAAAACATGCTATATTTCGTATGAAACTAGAAACCTAACCCTCGCGTATGATCCTTTTTATCTTTTTTATCTTAGATCCAAGTTTTATACTTTTATTTTCGGATATAGGTTTTTTTTCACACCCCCAAAATCCACATACGGAGTATCACCGCTTGGAGACGTGACTGACTAGGATCAAGCCACCAATCATATTGAACATGCATGTAAGTAAATTATAGAATCCAACACAATACAAATGGTGTCCAAACAAAACATAGTTTAAGTTGCAAGCGGAAGCATAATGTTTAAAACCAAAACATAAGTTTAAATGTTTCAAATGTTTAACATGGCACAAAACCGTCCATGTCCCACAACGACTCTTCCCCATGCAAGCTCCAGCTAAGTACCTAATGACCTGCAAAGCATGTAGTAACGAGTCAACAACAAAGTTGAGCGAGTTCACAGTTGGTTGTCCATTTTACAATTGTTCCAAAAACATAGCTTGACCTTAACCGGCTATCCAGCCGTGGGGGTTACCCCATAGTTCGAAAAACATTTATTAGTTAACCTATTCTTACGTCGGCTATTCCAGCCCGGCTCTCCGGCCGTGGGGGCTACCCCATGTTTAAACCACAAGACTCGTTACCATATCGACTACTAACGTTCATCATGTTTATGTGCCCTTATCAATGTCTATCATCATTGACGTGCCTAGTCCATTAGTCCACGCCTGTCCTCTGCGGCACGATGTGAGGTTTGTTAAACCTAATAGAGCTATTTAACTAATGACCCGTTCGCCATTGGCCTCGGCGATTAAGTCGATATAAAAGGAGGGACTTCGTTGATAGAGTTCTAGTCTAGTATATCTAAATCCGTCTCAACAGGACGAGGAATCTACATTCCTGAATACGTCTCAACAAGACAAGGAATCCCTATTCCTTAACCCATTCCCAAACCCATTGGGAATTACCATGCTTTGTAGAAAGTGTGAACTCACCTTAGGTTAGCTCGGCAGATAGTTAAGGGTCGATTAAGCTCCTAGTGGTCAACCACGTCCTAACATGGTTACCATACAAGTCAGGTCTAGGTTCAAGTAGTGCACGTAAGTTTACACGGAACTAACAAGTCAGGAACACGTAATGATCATGGCATACACATTCAACATGATAAACAATTCGGTTAAACAAATAAAGCCCAAATTTGTGCGATCAGGATGTATTGGGCCGAAGTAACATCGTAAGCCCAATAGCATCTTGTGCGATTGGGTAGTTGAAACCCAAAAAACTACCCAGCCCAACATGTTTTGCGATCAGCACAACCTTGTGCGATCCACAACATGTTGTGCGATCCAATTAACACCCGGCCCAAACAAACAGAAAGCCCAATCATACATACATGGCCCAAATAATATCAAACGTTGATCTTGTGCGGTCTGGATGGACTTGTGCGATTCAGTTAGGTTGTGTGACTGAGTATTGGGCTTTAAGGCCCAATCAACATAATAAGTCCAAACAGTGTGTGTGTCCCAAGACTTGTGCGATCGGCACGGTCTTGTGCGATCATGCAATCCTAAGCTAAACATAGAGCATTAACAGTTGTACCCTATCTTGTGTGATGTACCTTGTGCGATTAATCCCCTACACGGAACAGGTTTCGTGTCGTTCATGCAAGCTTGTGCGAACCATGTTTCGTGTGACTGTATTATACGACCCGACATTTGTGCGATTGAGCTCTTGTGTGATTCAAGAGACTTGTGTGATCAGTTACATCTTTCCTAAAATTATGCGATCAATTAACTCGTTTCCTTTTATCTTGCAAGATTAACTCTAACAGTTTCAATCATGCATATCTTCGATCAAACCATGTTGGTGCATGTTTTGTGACAACAGCTTAGATTTGGTCTTTGGATATCTTGTAATTAGTAAAATGATAAACAGTTAGCGGGATTAGCTTTGTAATAGTGAAGTAAGAGTGATTGGGCCAAACCAAACCCACATATGGGGGAGGGTTTGCGAAATGGGCCTTGCCCAAGTCCTAGCCCATATGCAAAGCTTTGTCCTATATAAACAAAGCTTAGCATTAGGGTTTAGGTTAATCTTCCAATCACCTTAATCACTTGGAGAGAATTCGTGAAAGAAAAAGGCTTGGACGAATTAGGATCTTGATTGATTGTAATCGTTACGAAGATAATCAATAAAGATCGGGTTTGAAGTGATTCGTGTTCTACTCGTTTTCTGTGAAATCTAATCTAGGGGATTCCGCACTCTAGGTTAGATCGACGATTCTATTACGATCCGCACGTGTTACGGGACTTACAATTGGTATCAGAGCATTCGGCTCTTGATTGGCTTGGTTCAGAATCGTTTTTGCAGAAGAATCGGCGTTTTTGGAGTTTTTGGAGGCTGTTTCGGAGATCTGCTGCTGATTTCGGATAAAACACAAGCATTTCGGATCATTACTGATCAAAAGGCTTGCATTTCGGACCGTTACTGATAAAAATCTTGCATTTCTGATCAATTTCGGACCAAAAATCAGTCATTTCGGATTATCAGCATCAATTTCGGATCAGAAACATTCAATTACGGACCATTTCGGATTTGAAGGCTTGCATTCCGGATCAAAAACTTGCATTACGGACCAGTTGACTTGAATTTCGGATAATCAGTCCTGCATTTCGGATTAGATAGTCAATTCCGGATCAGAAGGTGTTTGATTTCGGACCAGAGAGTATCATTACGGATCAGACTAGTGCATTACGGACTTGAAGGTGGTCATTTCGGATCAATACTGACCATTACAGATAAGCATACCCATTTCGAACCATTTCGAACCATTTCTGATCATTTCGAAGAGGTGGAATTTTTATTGGCTTGCGTAAGAAAAATTTCACTGTTTCGTGATTAGGAGATTAACCGTAGCTCATCTCAAGAAACTCCCGAAAAAGGTTTTCGGCATTATATATCATTGGAATCGTAATCTCGAGACGAATCTAATGGTATAATTTGATAAAAACAGATTTCGGATACAATTTGTACGGTTTTACCAGTCTGCTTACGTTAAAATGTCGAGCATGACTAAATTGAACGAACTTTTAAGGATGGAGCATGAGGTTGGCACAACCAACAAACCACCTAAGATGATGAGGGTGGAAAACTACTTGACATGGAAGGATAGGTTTCAATCCTTCATTGAATATCAGGACACTCGCATGTGGATCTGTATTGCTGATGGGTACACAAACCCTACACATGACTTTGAAGGCAGACCTCGTGTCACAGCCTATGTGAACATGCAGGAGAATGATAAAAAGATGTATGAGGCTGAAAAGAGAGCCTTGGCTGCCATC
Source organism: Helianthus annuus (assembly GCF_002127325.2). NCBI lineage: Eukaryota > Viridiplantae > Streptophyta > Magnoliopsida > Asterales > Asteraceae > Helianthus > Helianthus annuus. The sequence goes on from NC_035433.2 coordinate 144,488,351, forward strand.
AAGATGTCCCTACCTGATAGTATCAAACATACCTTTAAGAAGTACACTACTTCAAAGGAAATGTGGGATGCTCTAGAGAAGAGATATGAAGGAAATCCTGATGTCAAGAAGAACAAAGTTGATCTTCTGAAGAAGCAGTTTGCTGTGTTTAAACACATGAAGAATGAGTCACTTGAAGACATCATCACTCGATACTACCATCTGATGTTAGAGTTGGATAATTATGATATAGACTGCTATTATGACATAGAGAAAAATGACAAGCTGCTGGATGCCCTACCTACTAAATGGGATATTTACACTCTCATGATAAAGGGAGAAGCTGAATATGAAACAAAGGAGCTGGAGGAAGTTGTTGGAAAGCTAAGAGCTTATGAGCTCAGCATGAAGAAGGACACTGGATATGATCAGGTTCAAGATCCAGGGATCTACAATGGGCTTGCATCTTCTTCATCTCATGATGCGTCCAGCGACTCTGCCACTACTTTTCTTTCGTGTGATAATGAGCAGGTTACAGTTAATGAAGACGGTGATGTGTGTTTTGTAGCTGCTGCAGGAGGATCAACAGGAGTTAAGAGACCATCAGCTTCTAAACAAACAAGCAGTGCAAAGTCAATGCCTATGAGTGTGAAGTCTGCTGAAGAACATCTTGCTCTACTTGCTTCGTTTGTTGCCTCGTATGAGAACTACATTCAGGGGAAGATATCTGATCCTGCTACTTTAGACGAAGATTATGATCAGATTGACCCTGATGATATAGAAGAGATGGATTTGCAATGGCAGATGGCCATGATTACGAGACGTGTGAAGAGGTTCATGAACAGAACGGGAAGGAAGTTTGTGGGGAAGAATATTGGTTTTGACAAGTCAAAAGTCAAGTGCTTTAACTGTCAGAGTTATGGTCACTTCGCCAGGGAGTGTCAGAAACAAAAGCATGAGACTTCGAACCAGAGTTCAAACAACTCTAACTCAAGGGCTTTGATCTCTACTGCAAGAGAGGGTTCGTATGACTGGAGCATTCACTTGGAAAAAGATGAGAATGTTACACAAGCATTTATGGCAGAGATCGTGCCAGTTGAAGAAGCTGAAACTAAAGCAGATGCTGAGAAAGAAAGTGATGCTGAGGTGAAGAAGGTTGATCAGACAACAGAAGTTGAAGAAGAAAAGCCAGAGTCTGAGCATGAAATGGAAGCTGATGAGAAAGATGAAATCATCAAAAGAATGGGAGCTCAACTTGCTGCTCTCATGGCCAACTCGGACAAATCGACAGGAGAGGTAAGTAACTCTGCTACTTCTGTTTGTTTAAAGTGTCGTGAACTGCAGGGTGAAGTTGACAAATTGTCAACTCAAAACAAAAGTCTTGTGAGCGAAATGTCTAACATAAAAGAATCAAATTTCTTTGCTAAAAGAAATGAGTCATCATATTTAAAAAAGATAAAAGGCTATGAAGCTGAAATTGAGGCTTTAACCTGCAAACTGAATGAAAAACTTCAGGTTATTGACTTAGCTCATGACATGATGGCTGAGAGTCGTCAGATGCACAACTTAAATTGTTGAACTTGAAAAGAAATTAGGTCAATTCCGGGATTCTACTTTTGTTATGAAACACATGATGGGTGGGTTAAAGAAAAGTAATGACAAGACAAGTGTGGGATTCCAGGGCTTTAATGAAGTCCCACCTCCTCTTAGTCATGACTATTCTTTCTTACCTGATGAGAATGAGCTCACAGACTTTCTGTCAACATCACCAAGTAGTTTCACATCCAGTCAAGGTGATGTGTTTGTGGATAATGATGCTAAGAAGGAAAATAACAGCAAACATGTTTTGAAAAAGAAAAATACACCTTCTAGAAACAATAATCAAACTTTTGTTAAAAAGGTTAATTTTGTTCAAGGAAGTGGCATGAAAACCGAAACAGCTGTTATTGAAAAGGAATCAAATGTAGAGTTTGCTAAAAACAAAAACATAGAAAAATCTGAAATTAAGCAAACTGAACAAAATCCTTCCAAGGCATCATCATCAGAACCAGAATCCAGTTCAAAGGCTACAGTTGAGAAGTCTTCGAAAAGGAGATCGTGCTTCAAATGTCACACAAAGGGACATGTAGCTAGCTGCTGTCCTAATAAAAAGGTTGAAGCACAAGTTAGTGAGAAACAAAGAGGGAAGTCACCAGAAAAGAACAGTGATAAAAAGGAAAGAGAGTCTAGCTCTCCAAAGAAATCTGCTCCAAAGCAACAACAGGGTGTTGCTAGTGGTGTAGATAAGGCTGAAAAAGGAACTCCTCAAGTTCCTCGTTTTCAAAGAAATCAACCAAGATTTCAGCCTGAATCTACATCAGGCAGATATGAGCGACCTAGAAGTAGTTCACCAAGAATGAACAACCAAAATTCAAATAATTTCAGAAGTCAAGGTCAATATCAAAATCGATACCAAAATAATGGTGGTCGAACTTTTTATAACAATGGCTTTAGAAATTATAACAATCAAGCTTCTTGGAATCAAAACTCAAGATTTCAAAGGTCACATAGTCCAAACACATATAGGAACCCACAGGACCAGAGACCTTATGGAAATCAAACCCCATTTCCATCAACAGGTCCAAGATCCAAGACTCCAGTCAGGAGTGATGGACATTGGATGGATGTTCCTGTAGTTGATGAATCTGGACGACCCAAGACCATAAAGGCTTGGGTCCCCCACTCTAACTAATCTTTTGGTTGGTGTGTGCAGGAGCTGCTAAGGAGGATTATCAACTTATGGTATGTTGATAGTGGCTGCTCCAGGCACATGACGGGGGATGCGAGGTTGTTTTCTGAGTTTGAAGAATATGATGGTGGACATGTAAATTTTGCTGGTGCTAAAGGTGGTAGGATTTCTGGAAGAGGAAAAGTGACAAATGGAAAGATCACTTTGGACAAAGTGAACTATGTTGAGCAGCTGAAACACAATCTGATGAGCGTGTCACAAGTCTGCGACAAGGGTCACTCAGTTCATTTTACAAATACTGAGGCATTGGTGTTGAAACCGGGTTTGGTTATTCCGGATGATTGGATAGTGATGCGTGCACCAAGGAAAAATGATACTTATGTCATGGACATGGGTGCCAAAGATCCAACTGCTGTGGTGGCGTGTTTACTGTCAAAAGCATCTGAAGCTGAATATATGTTGTGGCACAGACGCATGGCTCACATTCACTACCGCAAGATGAATTACATTATAAAAAATGAGCTAGTGAAAGGTGCTCCAATGCTGAGGTACAAAGGATGAAACAGCAGAGATGCTGATAGATCTTTTTACAAAATTGGAAAACGTCCATGATGCAAGGATCAAGAGGATAAGGAGTGATAATGGCACTGAGTTCAGGAATCGTATTCTGGATCTCTACTGTCTGCGAAAGGGAATTGAACATCAATATTCTGCTCCTTATACGCCTCAACAGAATGGAGTCGCTGAGAGGAAAAACAGGACGTTGATTGAAGCCGCTAGGACGATGCTTTCAGATTCAAAGCTTCCAGTTCTTTTCTGGGGAGAGGCTGTGAATACAGCTTGCTACGTCCTAAACAAAGTTTTAACCGTTAAACGTTTTAACAAAACTTGTCATGAGTTGATGTTTAACGAAAAACCAAACTTAAAAGGCTTTGAACCATTTGGATTACCCTGCACCATTGTGCGAAACAAAGATAAACAAAAATTCGGTGAGGTGGCAGACGAAGGCTACTTTCTAGGCTACGTGCCTGGCACACCGAATAAAAGGGTTTTTAATCTAAAAACTGGTAAAATTGAGGTTGTTTTTAATGTGGTAATTACTTCCTACAAACCTCAACAGTCAACGAGTGGTCCTGCTATATTATATGATTATGAAAGTGTTTTTAAATCATTTAATATTCCAGAGGTTTCTGATGCAGATGATTCTCAGCTGATTCAAACAGTGATTGGTGAGGACGATGAAGGCGAGTTCATGCCTAGATCGAATGTTGATATATCAGATGCTCCGGAAACTTCCCATGGTGCTGCTGATCCTGATTCAAGTGATAGTGAACCCGAACCCAATCAGGGGGAGGATTTCATTAATCCATTTTCAAATCAGAATATTCAGGGGGAGGTTGGATCAAACCTGGGTGATAATCTGGAAGTCAATGCTGTTGCTACTACACGAGCAAATAGAGATCCTCCAGTTGACATGATACTTGGAGATCCTACTGCAGGTGTTCAGACTAGAAGAAGCATTGCAGCGAATTCTGGGTTATTGGTTTCGATTGAGAAGACTGGGATAGTGAACGAGTGCTTGTATAGTTGCTTTATTTCTCAAGAGGAGCCGAAGAACATTCACATGGCTCTTAAAGACAATTCATGGGTTGAAGCTATGCAAGAAGAATTGGCTTAGTTCGCGAAGTTGAAGGTTTGGGAGTTAGTGGATCTTCCAAAAGGTGAAAAAGAGATAGGCACTAAATGGGTTTTTAGGTGCAAGAAGGATGAAAGAGGGATTGTCACGCGCAACAAGGCTCGGTTAGTTGTCAAATGTTTCAATCAGCAAGAAGGGATTGATTACAATGAAGTGTTTGCACCAGTGGCAAGGTTGGAGGCAATTCGTTTGTTTCTGGCTTTCGCTTCATTCAAGGGCTTCAAAGTTTACCAACTTGACGTGAAGAGTGCATTTCTTTACGGAAAAGTCCAAGAACTGGTGTATGTCTCACAACCAGAAGGGTTCGTTGATCCAGACTATCCAGATCGAGTGTACAAACTTGATAAGGCATTGTATGGGTTACATCAAGCTCCCAGGGAATGGTACGAGACACTGTCTACACATCTGCTCAAGAATGGTTTTGAAAGAGGTCAGATTGACAGTACACTGTTCATAAAGAGAAAGAAGGATGATTTTCTGCTGGTACAGGTATACGTAGATGACATCATCTTTGGGTCATCTGATGAAAACATGTGTAAGGAGTTTGAACAGGTGATGAAGAGCAAGTTTGAAATGAGTGCTATGGGTGAGCTGTCTTACTTTCTGGGATTACAAGTTGACCAGAAGGAGGATGGGATGTTTATTCATCAAACGAAGTATGTGTATGACATTGTGGATCGGTTCAAAATGAATGATTGCACTACTTGCAACACACCCATTTGCGAAAACCATAATCTCGGCCCAGATCATGAAAGCACTGAAGATGTTGATCCTACTCAATACAGGGCGATGATTGGTTCTCTGATGTACTTGACTGCTTCAAGACCTGACATCATGTTTGCCGTATGCTTGTGTGCCAGATATCAGGCGAATCCGAAAGAGTCACACATGAAAGCAGTGAAGCGTATTATTCGTTACTTGAAGGGGAAACTTAAACTTGGGTTGTGGTATCCAGCTGATAGTGATTTGCGGTTCATTGCTTACACTGATTCTGACTTTGGAGGATGCAAATCAAACAGAAAGTCTACAACAGGTGGTTGTCAGTTCTTAGGAGGCAGGATCATGTCTTGGCAATGCAAGAAGCAATCCTGTGTTTCTACCTCTATGTGTGAAGCTGAATATATTGCTGCGGGTAGCTGTTGCTCTCAGGTTCTCTGGATCCAACAGCAGATGCGCGATTACGGTTTGGATTTCACTCGTACTCCTATTATGATAGATAATAATGCCACTATATCAATCACAAACAATCCCGTAAAGCACAATAGAACTAAACATATTGACATACGTCATCACTTTATACGGGATTGTGCTGAAAAACGACTAATTGAATTACATCGAGTCGACACAGAAGATAACCTTGCTGATCTTTACACTAAAGCTTTTGATCGAGCTCGCTTTGAACACTTAGTCGAACTCAACGGGATGAGGAATCCTGAATAACTGTTTTTTCATAAGAATTTTTGTAAATAGTTTATTGCTTTTTCAAAAATCAAAAATACAAAAACATTGAAAAATCAAAAATAAAAAAAATAGAAAATCAAAAATGAGTTATCACTGTGTGAAAAAGGAGAAATGATAGTACATCAGCAAGTTAGACTGTCACACTGAAATTGACCCAAAATTGCTTAAGTGTGATAGCAGCTTCATCATATGATGTACCAGTAGGCAAAAAGCATGAAATAATCAACTTACCAAAGTGATATAAACCTAAATGCACTGAGTATGAGTGGGGAACACATCAGTGGTGTATGGTTTATTGACCTTAATTCTTGCGTTGATAGATTGCCAAAATCTGAAGTTTTGGGTCTTTATACTGTTATTTCATCTAGGGATATCTTGGTTGTCTGTCTGATTAGATCTAAAATTGTACATGACCTCAGGAAAGAAAGTCACTTGGAATTAGCTCATTCCTATTTGAATGTCTGTGTGTTTTCCCGATACACACAATTTTGATCTGATTCTGAAATCTTCTCTGAAAAAAATCGTGTACCTCCTCTGCTGCATCCAGATATATGCTGACCTGGAGGTGCTAGGCAACGACAGCTTCTGCTGCATCCAGATACATGCTGACCTAGCTGTACGTTGTCGTGCTATAGATCTAATACACCCGAAAGAGGCCCTCAAGTGCCCAAAAGAAACCCAAGAAACCTATATCAAACTGGGAAAATCTCATTTGATCTGTATATTATACCATCTCTGCTAAAGATCTATTCTGTTCTCTTCTCAACCTATTCCCAGTTAAGATTTCAGAAATTTGGATTGGACTTGTGAAATATGTGGTAGGGAAGATACTTGCATGGTAGAGTGTGCTGTTAATATTTCCAGGATTTGATTAGTATTTCTTTGGGTGTTCATAGTTAAGCAATCAAAACATGATAACACATATTATATGCAGACCTAGACACTGTCATGATATCTTAAAGGATGGAATTCAGTATACTCACCTACTACGATGAATCTTTGTGCATACCTTGATCGCGGGGGTACATCCTGAAGTGGAACACGCTCGTATTTCGGTATTCTAAAATTACCTTAACGTATCATACGGTAATGGTACTTGAAATGTTCATGCATTTTGTTTAAGTGGACAAACATACTGGTAATCGTCTTGAACTGCTTTTCACTAAAACATTAAATAAAGAATTATCTAATTGTGTGAAACAGTTTGATTTTGCTGATATGATCTTCTTACCGGTGATTCTCACAAAAATAGAGTGTTTACTGCTTTTTGTTATTTATTTGCTTTCAGAAAATACAAAAAAAAAAATAGTGTCTTTTTCTGTTAAAAATTCTTAACGTACGGAAAACTGTTATTCTTGGAGGAATTGTTACTGATAGGGGGAGACGGTCTTAGTAAGTGAGTTCAAAATTTTCAAATCAGCAGGTTATGATGTGTTTTGTTTGAAATTTGTGCGTGTTGGTACTAAATGGAAAATGCTTAAATCTGTCCCACAGTTTAACAAATCTCTTGAATAATAATAATTTGTTTAACTTTTGTTGAAAAATTCTTATGGTTTCTCGAGATGTTTGTTTTATAGTATACAGATTGAAGCTGTATGTTGCCGAAGAGTTGCTGTGAAGATGAGAGTTTGCTTGGATGCATGGTAGAGCCTCCTTTCTACATTGCAGACAAAGTTAAAGAGTTGAAGATTGCTATTCAAATGCTGAACCGAAGTTTACTCAAGCGCTAAAGTTTTGAAGATTTGGTGATTGGATGCATCAGCTTAGGGGGAGTCTGTTGCTGACAGAAGCTGTTAAAGCTGAAGCTATCCAAAGACCAAAAGACTGTGAGATTCTGAAGACTGAAGTTACCTTTGCGAGCTATTGTCAAGGGGGAGTTTGTTGGTGCATGTTTTGTGACAACAGCTTAGATTTGGTCTTTGGATATCTTGTAATTAGTAAAATGATAAACAGTTAGCGGGTTTAGCTTTGTAATAGTTTGTAATAGTGAAGTAAGAGTGATTGGGCCAAACCAAACCCACATATGGGGGAGGGTTTGCGAAATGGGCCTTGCCCAAGTCCTAGCCCATATGCAAAGCTTTGTCCTATATAAACAAAGCTTAGCATTAGAGTTTAGGTTAATCTTCCAATCACCTTAATCACTTGGAGAGAATTCGTGAAAGAAAAAGGCTTGGACGAATTAGGATCTTGATTGATTGTAATCGTTACGAAGATAATCAATAAAGATCGGGTTTGAAGTGATCCGTGTTCTACTCGTTTTCTGTGAAATCTAATCTAGGGGATTCCGCACTCTAGGTTAGATCGACGATTCTGTTACGATCCGCACGTGTTACGGGACTTACAAACCAGACAATTATCATCTAATTCGTATAAACCCTAATTAACAATTCAATCATAAACAATAACTTATACATTAGACTACCCAATCATTGATTTCAAGCCATCACACAACACCTCATGTTTGATCCTATAGTTAGTCCGATGACACATACAGACAGCCGATTAACATCTACTCGGTTAGCCGATCAATAACATGCAAATTCCAAATCATATGAACATTATCAAGTACACATGTGAGCCGATTTCATGAGTATCATACTTCATCAATTTCATTACAATTTAACACACACCATCTCTAAATCACCATGTAATACATATAGATCATAACGTCATTTAACACACAAACGATAATTACAAACACTAAGCGATTGAGAGAAAGATAGGATCGATTCGAGCAAGAAATCTTCAAGGAAAGGGGATGTTGATTCCGTCGGCTTCGAGAGGAGAGAAAAGGAGAGTAGGGTTTGTGTGTGTTATGAGATTTGCAAATAATGAGGAGTATACACTCACCTCATGGGTTATGTGTGTAAAAGGGAGTGGGCCGAACCCATTCTTGGGCAGCCCTTTGGTCACGAGCATGAGTTGTGCGGCCCAACAAGGGCTTGTGTGATCCGAATAGTGTTGTCGATTTCATTATACATATATACACACATTCACATAAAATAGCATACATTCCATTAAATCAATACATCACATAATCACGTAGCGTTCAAAACATTTTACACTAAGCATAAAGATAGGTTCTGAAATACGAGTTGTCACATTATCCCCAAGTTGAAAGAAATTTTATCCCGAAATTTAGCACGTACTCACTGAGGAAGCTAGTTAAGTTGAGTGGTTTTCCTGGTTTTTCTAAGGTGTCACGTCATCACCCCGTTGATTTGGAATTTCATCCCGAAATTCCGTGGTAGCTTCAGCCTCAGTAGTGGTTTCACTGTTCACGAATAACTGGGGATACTTGTGTTTCATTTGATCTTCGCGTTCCCATGTAACCTCTGGGCCACGACGGGAGTTCCAACGAACTCGAACGAGAGGTATTCTTGTACGTTTGAGAACCTTAACTTCTCAGTCAGTAATCTGTACTGGTTCCTCGACGAATTGCAGCCGATCGTCGATAGTGAGCTCCTTCAAAGGAACTATGAGGGTCTCATCTGACAGAAACTTCTTCAGATTCGACACGTGGAATACGTTGTCAACTCCACTGAGTTCTGCGGGTAGGTTCAGTTTGTAGGCCATTTTGCCTATTTTCTTAATGATGTCAACTCTACTATGTGCTTGGTGTTCATAAGTGTTCATAAGTGTTGATGTGCGCTTAAGCATTTGGCTAACTTTTAAGGATACATAACTGGTATCGGCACCTGAATGAAATAAAACAGAAACATAGAAGTCGTCTAGTAGGAACTTACCCGTCACAATGTTGGGATCGTTCCTTGCATCACCCTGACCAATCACGAAAGCACGTCCCCTGGCGCCATTACCGTTATTGTTACCCCCGTTGTTTCCATTCCCCTGGTTATTATTATTGTTGTTGTTCTGATTTTGGTTCAGTTGGGGACAGTCTCTCTTGAAGTGGCCTTCAGCACCACACTGAAAGCACCCTTTGTTGTTACCTTGTTGTTGCTGCTGCTGCTGGCGTTGGTTCGGTGGGGCTTGCTGTTGTTGCCGTTTCTGATTCGCGAGAAGCTGACTCCTACATTCTTTTGCAATGTGACCTGGCTTGTTGCACCGATGACAGCTGCCTTTACTACATGGTCCGCTATGGTGCAAGTTACAACGGTTACATTTGGGGTGATTCCCCTTGTATCCACCCTGCCCTTGACTTCCAGAAGACTGCTGACTGGGGCTCCTATAGTCCTCAGTCCTTCGCTACTGTGACTGAGATTGAACATAAGTTGAACCCTTGCTTGAATTTCCATCCCACTTTCGCTTGTTGTCGCTAGGAACCTCTGAAGTAGCTGTGGCACTGATACGCTTTGGCAGGTTGTTTTGCTCAACTGCCTGATCCGTGAGACGATGAGCTAGCCGTATTACTTGCTGAATGGTACCAAGGTTAGCCGCAGTCGTATGGCTCTGAATTTCTGGCACTAAACCCTTGAGATACAGTTCAATACGCTTGATGGGAGGATCCACCATAGTAGGACACAAGATGGCTAATTCGTTTGATCTCTTTGTGTATGCATCGATTTCAGACCCCGCCATCTTCAGGTTGTAAAACTCCACCTCGAGCTTGTAGATGTCGTCACGGCTATAATACTCTTCCTTGATCAAATTTTTGAAGTCATTCCTGTTGGAGTTAATATATGCCCAAGACACATATTAGATTGATGTGGCTAGTACGTTATGATCCAAGTCGAGTCATACCCAAATACAAGCTAGACAAACACTTATATTATTTATTTGTGATATGATCAAACAAATAAATATTCACACTTACAACATTTAGAAATTGGTTTTCTAAATAATTACACTTGAGAAACCAATAAATTATATGGATAATTTATTATGAGAGAATATTTTATTTTGTAATTTAATGGGTTAAATAACATTTTAAAAGATTGTATAAAGTCTTGTAAATATGTAATGTTATATTTATAAATGTTATAAATATAAACCAAGACATAAAATTTTCTAAAAAGAAATTTGTATTTTTTTTTTAAAAACCCCAAGTGCCCCCCCCCCCCCCCCCCATGTGCCTTTCCAATGGAATGACATGCAATTGTCATAAGCTGGAGACCATTTGATTGGGTGATGTGGGTGGCACTTGGTTTGTGTGAAGATATTATTTATCTTATTTCTTTTCACAAAAAAAAAACACAAGACATAATTTTCAAGTGTGGAAGACTTGAAACTCTCTCAAAAATCGGCAATCATAAGGTGTTCTCAAGGTTTTCGTTTTTTGATTCAAGTGTGTTAAATCCTAGCTAATCTCAAGGTGTTTGTTGGAAGCTTGGGGTATACAGGCTTGAGGTCTTCTACTCTTGAAGGCAACCGTTCAAGAAACATCAGCCGTTTCATCATCCTATTACTCCAAGAAGGTAGTATTCTAAACACCCTATGGTTGTGTTTGATAGTGTCACAGCCCCCGATCCATGATTCCCGGGAACGGGCGGCCGCGAGCCAGTTTCGGTGGTATCATGTTATTATCTAATTTGGCAGCGGAATGTTTTCATCAGGACCGTAGTTAGGAAATATATTATCTGAGTAAACCACCACATTTTATAACATTAAACACATGGGTAAAACCCACGTTTTCAGTATACACACTTTTATATGAATAAATCCTATTTTATTTAACAAAACATCTATTTTATTCTTAGGTAACTTTATTGCCACTTTTCCAAGCCTTCAGTGTTGTCCAGCTGGCTTCTATTTGGCTTTCACATTTTGTTACCTGAAAAGCGTTTTAAAAACATATTGTCAGTGGGAAATACTGGTGAGTGAATCCCAGTTGAATCAAGTTTAAATAAAAAGTCACAGTGTACAGTATTGAGGGCGATCCCGTAATTACATTTGTTTCCAAGTTATACCAATTATCACCCGTGGTACTGTCGGACCCGACTTGTGGAAATGTTACTCCTTGACTAGGTGGTAACAAATTTTGTATACAAAACCCCAACATACCCACGATAATTGTATTCTTACAAATACTCAACAACTGTTATTCGCATGGAAAGGTATTTAAGATTTTGTAAAAACAGTTACAAAAGGTTTACAAAAAGTGGATCAACTCACATTGTTGTTTTAGATTATCCTTTAGGGTTTCCTGGTGATAATCTATAAATTACACAAATGCACGTGTGTTAGTATAATAACCCATTTTAACATTATGCACGTGTGTTAGTATAATAACCCATTTTAACATTAGTAATACCCTCCTCGAGACGGCATTCCAATGACTACGTCGGGCAGAACCACGACAGCCGTTACGGAACCCTAGATCAATCGGGCAGAGTATCTACGTCTCCAGGGGTTATAATACTTACATCGTATTTAGGGGATATAATACCCGGGAATTATGCCTACTATGAGAGATTTTCGAGATTCAGAAAAGAAAATGAACAACTTGCTATTAAAGCCCGAAGCCTCCTTATATAGTGCCTGATTCTGATCCTCTCGCGGCCCGCGTAAATGTACGCAAGGACTTATGTGGCCCGTGTACTAGCCTGGGTAGGGCATAGGGTGTCCGGGTCATGGGGTAGGTCCAACACGCACACATACACGTGGCGATACCGGGGCTCGCCTGATCCTTAAGTTGTCGCGGCCCGCGTAGACCTTAAGGGTCCTTTACGCGGCCCGCCTAAACATAAAATTTCAATTTTTATTTATTTTTAATACTATTTTATGTATTTGAGTCCCGTTTTCGCGTATGCGGTGTTTTTAAAGACATATTAGGATATTTTAAGATATTTTAGGGTGTCGGAAAAATTATCAAGGGTGTCGGTTCAGGATTGTTATATCCTCCCCACCTTGTTTTAGAGCTCATCCTCGAGGTCTACTGGAATAGGTGTGGATATTTTCTTTGCATTTCAGTTTAAAGCTCCCATGTGTACTCAGGTCCTCTTTTGGAGTCCCACTTCACTTTGACCAGAACTAATCTCTTGTGCTTAAGTTTCTTGATTTTCCTATCTTCAATTTGTAGAGGTCTTTCTACAAACTTGAGTTGTTCATTTACCTCTATATCCTTAAGAGGTACTACGAGTGATTCATCAACTAGGCACTTTTTGAGATTAGATACATGAAATACATCATGTATTCCTGCCATTTCCTCTGGCAGTTGTAGCTGATAGGCTATAGGTCCTATTCTTCTAATAATTTCAAAAGGTCCAATATACCTGGGACTTAGCTTTCCTCTTTTGATGAATCTTACCACTCCTTTCCAATGAGAGACTTTTAACAATACCTTGTCACCTACCTGAAATTCTAACGGCTTACCTCTCTAAGCATTTCTCCATTGTCTGAATTGTCCTTTCAGTTTGTCCGTCCGTTTGAGGATGATAAGTTGTGCTTAGATTCAACTTGGTTCCCATTGCCTTTTGGAAACTTGACCAAAAATGAGAGGTAAAACGACTATCCCTATCAGAAACAATTGGTAATGGTATTCCATGTAATGAAACAATTCCATTTACATACAATTTGGCTAATTGTTCCATGATAAGAGTTTCCTTCATTGGTAGGAAATGAGCTGACTTGGTTAACCTATCTACAATCACCCAGATTGTATCATTACCTTTTCTTGTTTTGGGTAATTTGGTAACAAAATCCATTGTTATCAATTCTCATTTCCAAACTGGCATTTCTAATTACTATAACAAACCTGAGGGTTTCTGATGTTCAGCTTTAACTTGTGAGCAAGTTAAACATTTAGAAACATAAGCTGCTATATCTCTCTTCATTCCTATCCACCAGAAATTTTTCCTTAGATCCTGGTACATCTTATCAATTCCTGGATGCATCGTATATTTAGACTTATGAGCTTCTTCTAATATACGGTGACGTAAATTTCATAATTTAGGTATCCACATTCTCTTTTTATGGAATCTCCATATTCCATCTGTTCCTTGTTCTAATTCCTTAATCATTCCTTTTAATTTTTCAATATCTTACTTGATTACTGCTTCTTGTGCTTTTTCTAATCTGGTCGTTTAAATCTACTTGTAGATTTAATTTAAGAGAACGTACCCCTTTTGGCTTTTCGTGATACTTTCGACTTAAAGCATCTGCCACTACATTAACTTTTCCTTCATGATATTGAATATCACAATCATAATCACTAAGCAATTCCATCCAACGTCTTTGTCTCATATTCAACTCTTTTTGCCCGAAAACATATCTTAAACTCTTATGATCTATGAATATGGTAAACTTACTACCATAAAGATAATGTCTCCTAATCTTAAGGGAAAAAATTATAGCACATAGTTCCAAATCATGGGTTGAATAATTCTCTTCATGATTCTTAAGTTGTCTAGAGGCGTAAGCTATAACCTTTTGACGTTGCATCAACACACATCCATAACCTAACTTAGAAGCGTCACATAAGACTACAAAGTCTTCAGTTCCTTCTGGTAACGCTAGTATGGGTGCATGGGTCAATCTTTGCTTAAGGATTTTAAAGGCTTCTTCTTGTTTTGGTCCCCATTCAAACTTAACAGATTTACAGGTTAACTTTGTTAAAGGAATGGCTATTCTAGAAAAATCTCGAATAAATCTTCTATAATAACCGACCAATCCTAAGAAACTTCTAACCTCGGTTGGTGACTCAGGAGTTTTCCATTTGGTAATCGCCTCGATCTTTGTTGGATCCACATGAATTCCTTCATGATTAACTAAATGTCCAAGAAATTGTACCTGCTCTAACCAAAACTCGTACTTTGAAAACTTAGCATAAAGCTCTTCCTTTCTTAATAGACTTAAAAGCAAGTGCAAGTGCTTTGCATGCTCCTCTTTTCTTTTAGAGTGAATTAGAATATCATCTATGAAGACAATTATGAATTTACTCAAAAATGGCTTACATATTTGGTTCATCATGTCCATAAATGCAGCTGGGGCATTGGTTAAACCAAATGGCATGACATTAAATTCATAATGACCATACCTTGTTCTAAATGCGGTTTTAGGAATATCCTCTTCCTGTACCTTTAATTGATGATATCCTGATCTTAAATCGATTTTAGAGAAAAATCGAGGTCCTTGAAGTTGATTGAACAAATCATCGATCCTCGGTAATGGATACCGATTCTTAATCGTGACTTTGTTCAATTCACGGTAGTCAATGCACATACGCATTGATCCGTCCTTCTTCTTGACAAATAAAATCAGTGCTCCCCATGGTGATGAGCTTGGCTGTATGAACCCTTTCTCCAACAATTCGTCTAATTTTTTCTTTAGTTCTTGCATTTCAGCAGGTGCCAAATGGAAAAGTGCTTTGGCAATCGGTGCTGTCCCTGGTAGCAGATGGATTCTGAATTCAACTTCCCTGTCTGGCGGTAGTCCTGGTAATTCCTCTGGATAGACATCTAAAAACTGGGACACTACTGGAATGACTTTTAATTCTTTTCCTTTAGTGTTAGTGATTATAGAAATCATATGCACTATAGATCATTTTCTTATGTAACTTGCAGTTTTCATCACAGAGATGAATTTAGTGGATCTAGATGGCTCATCTCCTTTAATTGTGATCTTTTCACCCCTTGGTGAATTTACTTGAATTGACTTTTGATCACATAAAATACTGGCTTTATTGGCTATTAACCAATCCATTCCTAAAACAACATCAAATCCAGCCAGAGTCATTGGGTAAAGGTTTGCAATAAACTTTTGATTAAAAATTTCTATTCTTGCCCCCTGCAAGATTTCAGAAATCCTAATGGTTTCTCCATTTACGGTCTCCACTAGACATTCTTGTGGTAGTTTAGTTAATGATTGATTTAGAAATTTGCAAAACGAAGTATCGATAAAACTTTGGTTTGCACCAGAGTCAAATAATACTTTAGCAAAAATATCATTAACTAAAAACGTACCAGCTATGACGTCTGGAATCATCTTGGCTTCATCTGGAGTTAGAACAAATACTCTAGCATTTTTAGTGTTCTTCTTGTTTTCAGCTGGAGCCAATTTCGGACAGTTTGGTTTGATGTGACATTTTTCTCCACAGTTGAAGCATAATATATTACTGGATTTCCTCCTGCAATCTTCTTACTTGTGTTCTGGTGCCTTGCAATAATTGAAGTAAGTGGAGCATCTTCCAGAATGCTTCTTCTTGCAGATCCTGTCACAGCCCCCGATCCCTGATTCCCGGAAACGGGCGGCCGCGAGCCAGTTTCGGTGGTATCACGATATTATCTAATTTGGCAGTGGAATTTTTTCATCAGGACCGTAGTTAGGAAATATTTTATCAGAGTAAACCACCACATTTTATAACATTAAACACATGGGTAAAACCCAAGTTTTCTGTATACACACATTTATAGGAATAAATTCTATTTTATTTAACAAAACATCTATTTTATTCTTAGGTAACTTTATTGCCACTTTTCCAAGCCTTCAGTGCTGTCTAGCCGGCCTCTATTTGGCTTTCACATTTTGTTGCCTGAAACACGTTTTAAAAACATTTTGTCAGTGGGAAATACTGGTGAGTGAATCCCAGCTTAATCAAGTTTAAATAAAAAGTCACAGTGTACAGTATTGAGGGCGATCCCGCAATTACATTTGTTTCCAAGTTATACCAATTATCACCCGTGGTACTGTCGGACCCGACTTGTGGAAATGTTACTCCTTGACCAGGTGGTAACAAATTTTGTATACAAAACCCCAACATACCCACGATAATTGTATTCTTACAAATACTCAGTAACTGTTATTCGCATGAAAAGGTATTTAAGGTTTTGTAAAAACAGTTAACAAAAGGTTTACAAAAAGTGGATCAACTCACATTGCGGTTTTAGATTATCCTTTAGGGTTTCCTAGTAATAATCTATAAATTACACAAATGCATGTGTGTTAGTATAATAACCCATTTTAACATTAGTAATACCCTCCCCGAGACGACATTCCAACGACTACGTCAGGCAGAACCACGACAGCCGTTACGGAACCCTAGATCAATCGGGCAGAGTATCTAATACGTCTCCAGGGGTTATAATACTTACATCGTAGCAGAACCTCGCTATTTAGGGGGTATAGTACCCGGGAATTATGCCTACTATGAGTGATTTTCGAGATTCAGAAAAGAAAATGAACGATTTGCTATTGAAGCCCGAAGCCTCCTTATATAGTGCCTGATTCTGATCCTCTCGCGGCCCGTGTATAACAATCCTCAGTGAAACCGACCCCCTCATAATTTTTCTGACACCCTAAAAATATTTAAAATGTCCCAATATGTCTTATATTACACCCCGTATGTGTAAACCGATCCCAAAATATAATATAAAATTAAAAAAAAATAAAAATCAGAATTTTTAAGTTCAGGCGGGCCGCGTAAGGTCACACTTAACCTTTACGCAGGCCGCGACAGCTTGATGATCAGGCGAGCCCCGGTGCAGCCACGTGTTAGCATCGTGTCAAGCCTATACGCTGACCCAGCTAAGCTACGCGTTGACCCAGCGTTGACGCGGGCCGCGTAAGCCTTAGCTTACTTTTACGTGGGCCGCGAGAAAGTCCAGTATCAGCACTATAAATAGAAGGCATCAACTTTCGTTTTCCGTCGCTCACAATTTCAATCTCAAATCACAATTTCTGTAGGAAGTTATTATACTCGGGTATTATACCCCCTAAATAGCGAGGTTCTGCTACGATGTAAGTATTTTAACCCCTGGAGACGTATTAGAGACTCTGCCCGATTGATTTAGGGTTCCGTAACGGCTGTCGTGGTTCTGCCCGACGTAGTCGTTGGAATGCCGTCTCGGGGAGGGTATTACTAATGTTAAAATGGGTTATTATACTAACACACGTGCATTTGTTTGATTTATAGATTTTCACCTGGAAACCCTAAAAGAGTAATCTAAGACAGCAATGCGAGTAATCCTCTTTTTGTTAACTGTTTTTACAAAACCTTAAATATCTTTCCATGCGAATAACAGTTATTGAGTATTTGTAAGAATACAACTACAGTCGGTAAATTTGGGGTTTTGTATACAAAATTTGTTACCACCTGGTAAAGGAGTAACATGACCATAAGTCGGAACGACATTACCGTGTGGTGGTAATTGATATAACTTGGAAACAAATGTAATTGCGGATGCGCCCTCAATACTGTTCACTGTGACTTTTTATTTAAACTTGATTAAACTGGGATTCACTCACCAGTATTTCCCACTGACAAAATGTTTTTAAAACGCGTTTCAGGTAACAATATGTGAACGTCAAATAGAAGCCAGTTGGACAGCACTGAAGGCTTGGAAAAGTGGCAATAAAGTTACCTAAGAATAAAATAGATATTTTATTTAAATAAAATAGGATTTATTCCTATGAAATGTGTATACTGAAAACTTGGGTTTTTACCCATGTGTTTAATATTATAAAATGTGGTGGTTTACTCTGATAACATATTTCCTAACTACGGTCCTGATGAAAATTTCCGCTGCCAAATTGGTTAATAACGTGATACTACCGAAACTGGCTCGCGGCCGCCCGTTCTCGGGGATTTGGGATCGGGGGCTGTGACAGAAGGTGGTATCAGAGCTATGCCACTGATTCAGCCACAGAAGTGTTCCGCTGACATCAAAATTCAAAGTGTTAGGAAATACGTGCATAATTGTATTTTCTTGTTATGTGTTATCTAACTATCTGTTAGTTTACAGTATGAGCGACCAAGGACCATCTGACGCGTATCGTCAATTGTCTGGTTCGCCTAGGAGTGAAGGCACCTCCTCTTCTCAGCCTGCCCTCTCAGGGTACTCTGCTGATACGGAAGAAGGAATCTTTGTGTTTAAGGCTCAGTCTTAGGAGCCATTTCCTCAGAAAAAGAGGGGATGGTTCAGTAGGGGAGCACATGAGCGTAGAAAACGTATGAAAAAGTTGCAGGAACAGCGAGTGTTAGCTGCAGCTAAAAGAGAAACTGATGCCTATGCCCAGGATATGCTCAATAGGGGTATAGCCAATATCCACATTTTAGCAACCACTACATCTGACCCAAACCTGGAGCAAATGCTAGCACCCCAACCACAACCACCGATTCCTGACCAACCCATGGAAATAGAAAACCTTGGAAATCAAGTAGAAATGCTTGATTTCAACCCGGAGGAGATACCTAGGGTACCTGCACCAAATCCCTTAGACCCAAACAATTACGACCCCTGGTGGGACGATGTTAGGGACTATGTGCATCAAAACCCGATACAGGAAAATGTGCCAATGCCCAGCCTAGGAGCCTACCCAGGGTTAGATCCTCAAGATCCCTATTACGTTAATGATGCATACATTAGGGAGATCTTAGAGAATCCCTACCCATACCAGGCCCCGTACCAGGAACCTGCACCCCAGATTCCAAACCCAGTCTTAGAACCTGCACCCCCAATGAGTGCAGAAAACGTACAAGAACTTAGGACTTTCGGTGAGGAAATTTTAGAAAGCAGTGAGAGAATGAGACAGGTGGGAGAGCGTCTCGTATGGAAATACGACGAGCGCAATATGGATTTTTGATGAATCCATATCCGTGAATGTAATGGCAGGGACGATAGAAATAATAATAATAATAATAATAATAATAATAATAATAATAATAATAATAATAATAATAATAATAATAATAATAATAATAATAATAATAATAATAATAATAATATAATATATGTGTGTATGTGTTAGAAAAAAAACACTACGGATGCATACTACTAGTATTGTAGTTTTACATTTCAGTCGGTATTGTAATTTTAATTTCCGTACTGGTGTGTAATAGATGCATACTATATGAATAGAGTAAAAGTCGCAATGCTCGACGCTTTTGACCAAAAGTGTTTGTCATGTGATTGGCTATATTCAAATATTATTTGTGATATTAATATGTGGTAAATGTTTAAAATTCAGATGGCAGACGAGGGAAATCAAGATAATCTGAATAACGATAACCACTCAAATAATGATAATCTGAATAATCAGAATCCTAACAACAATGGAAACCAAATGGATGATAGTGCCGTTCAGCACATAGTAGCACATGGAATTATAGATGCAATGCCATTTATTATTCAATCAATTCAAGATGCGAATAATAAAAGTAAGCATAGCAGTAAGCGACCAACTGAACCGGAACACAGCGTAAACAATGGACTCGTACTTCAAGCGCCCATTCCCAAAAGAAGAAGAACCATGCCATATGGTTGTTCTTACAAAGAATTCTGGTCCTGTAAACCCATAGAATTCTCGGGCAATGAAGGACCCATTGTAGCTCTACGCTGGATAGAAAAAACTGAGGCTGTTCTGAAAATAAGCAAGTGTGCTGAAGAAGATAAGATAATGTTTGCTTCGAATCTGTTTAAAAATGTAGCCCTAGAATGGTGGAACATTATCCTCCAGTCAAGAGGAAGTGATAGGGTTTATAACATGGAATGGGAGGAATTTAAGAACACGGTAGAAAGGAAATTCTGCCCTCCCAATGAAAAGGAACAGATAGCAAATAAGTTTCTGAATCTTAGAATGGCCGGGGTAGACAGTAAGGGTTACACTACCACATTCTTTGAATATGCTAGAATAGTACCAACCCTTGCATCACCTGAACCAGTGTTAATCTCTCGTTACATCTGAGGATTAATTGGAGAAATTAGACATGTAGTCAAGGCAGCTAGACCTCAAACCATAGAAGAAGCTGTAGAACTAGCCAATACCTTGACTGATGAACTGGTACGAACTAGAGAAGAAGACCAGAAGAGAAACTTATCCCAAAGGCTTACTCAAGAATTCCGTTCTGGAAAATTCAACCGTAGGAATATAGGTTCTACATCTGCACCTTATTGCAAGTATTGCAAAAGGAAGCATTCTGGAAGATGCTCTACTTACTGCAATTTCTGCAAAGCACCAGGACATAAGGAAGAAACCTGCAGAAGGAAACCAACCAATGGAATGTGCTTCAACTGTGGAGAAAAAGGTCATATCAAGCCAAACTGTCCAAAGTTAGCTCCAGCTGCAAACAACAAGAACCCTAAAAATGCTAGAGCATTTGTTCTAACTGCAGATGAAGCCAAGATGATCCCGGACATCATAGCTGGTACGTTTTTAGTTAATGATATTTTTGCTAAAGTATTATTTGACTCTGGTGCAAACCAAAGTTTTATTAATACTTCATTTTGCAAACTCCTAAATCAATCATTAACTAAACTACCAGAAGAATGTCTAGTAGAAACCGCAAATGGAGAAACCGTTAGGATCTCTTAAATCTTGCAGGGAGCAAGAATAGAAATTTTTAATCAAAAATTTACTGCAAATCTTTATCCAATGAATCTGGCAGGATTTGATGTAGTATTAGGAATGGATTAGTTAATAGCCAATAAAGCCAGTATTTTATGTGATCAAAAGTCAATTCAAGTAAAATCACCAAAGGGTGAAAAGATCACAATTAAAGGAAATAAGTCATCTAGATCCACTAAATTCATCTCTATGATGAAAACTGCAAGTTATATAAGAAAAGGATCTATAGTCTATTTGATTTCTATAATCACTAACACTAAAGGAAAAGAATTAAAAGACATTCCAGTAGTATCCCAGTTTTCAGATGTCTTTCCAGAAGAATTGCCAGGACTGCCGCCAGACAGGGAAGTTGACTACCGTGAATTGAACAAGGTCACGATTAAGAATCGGTATCCATTACCGAGGATCGATGATCTGTTTGATCAACTTCAAGGAGCTCGATTTTTCTCTAAAATCGATTTAAGATCAGGATATCATAAATTAAAGGTACAGGAAGAGGATATCCCTAAAACCGCATTTAGAACAAGGTATGGTCATTATGAATTTACTGTCATGCCATTTGGTTTAACCAATGCCCCAGCCGCATTTATGGACATGATGAACCGAATATGTAAGCCATATTTGGATAAATTCATAATTGTCTTCATAGATGATATTCTAATTTACTCTAAAAGTAAAGTGGAACATGCAAAGCACTTGCACTTACTTTTAAGTTTATTAAGAAAGGAAAAGCTTTATGCTAAGTTTTCAAAGTGAGAGTTTTGGTTAGAACAGGTACAATTTCTTGGACATTTAGTTAACCATGAAGGAATTCATGTGGATCCAACAAAGATCGAGGCAATTACCAAATGGAAAACCCATGTGTCGCCAACCGAGGTTAGAAGTTTCTTAGGATTGGCCGGTTATTATAGAAGATTTATTCGAGATTTTTCTAGAGTAGCCATTCCTTTAACTAAGTTAACCTGTAAATCTGTTATGTTTGAATGGGGACTAAAACAAGAAGAAGCTTTTAGAATCCTTAAGCAAAGATTAACCCATGCACCCATACTAGCATGACCCAAAGGAACTGAAGACTTTGTAGTCTATTGTGATGCTTCTAAGTTAGATTATGGATGTGTGTTAATGCAACGTCAAAAGGTTATAGCTTACGCCTCTAGACAGCTTAAGAATCATGAAGAGAATTATTCAACCAATGAATTAGAATTAGGAGCCATAATTTTTGCCCTTAATATTTGGAGACATTATCTTTATGGTAGTAAGTTTACCATATTCACCGATCATAAGAGTTTAAGATATGTTTTTGGGCAAAAAGAGTTGAATATGAGACAAAGACGCTGGATGGAATTGCTTAGTGATTATAATTGTGATATCCAGTATCATGCAGGAAAAGCCAATGTAGTGGCTGATGCTCTAAGTCGAAAGTATTACGAAAAACCAAAAAGGGTACATTCTCTTAAATTAAATCTACAAGTAGATTTAAACAATCAGATTAGATTTAAACAACCCATGATTTGGAATTAGGACCCGACTTGTGGAAATGTTACTCCTTGACCAGGTGGTAACAAATTTTGTATACAAAACCCCAACATACCCACGATAATTGTATTCTTACAAATACTCAATAACTGTTATTCGCATGAAAAGGTATTTAAGGTTTTGTAAAAACAGTTAACAAAAGGTTTACAAAATGTGGATCAACTCACATTGCGGTTTTAGATTATCCTTTAGGGTTTCCTAGTAATAATCTATAAATTACACAAATGCATGTGTGTTAGTATAATAGCCCATTTTAACATTAGTAATACCCTCCCCGAGACGGCATTCCAACGACTACGTCAGGCAGAACCACGACAGCCGTTACGGAACCCTAGATCAATCGGGCAGAGTATCTAATACGTCTCCAGGGGTTATAATACTTACATCGTAGCAGAACCTCGCTATTTAGGGGGTATAGTACCCGGGAATTATGCCTACTATGAGTGATTTTCGAGATTTAGAAAAGAAAATGAAGGATTTGCTATTGAAGCCCGAAGCCTCCTTATATAGTGCCTGATTCTGATCCTCTCGCGACCCGTGTATAACAATCCTCAATGAAACCGACCCCTCATAATTTTCCGACACCCTAAAAATATTTAAAATGTCCCAGTATGTCTTATATTACACCCCGTATGTGAAAACCGAGCCCAAAATACAATATAACATTAAAAATAAAATAAAAATTAGAATTTTTAAGTTCAGGCGGGCCGCGTAAGGTCACACTTAACCTTTACGCGGGCCGCGACAGCTTGATGATCAGGCGAGCCCCGGTGCAGCCACGTGTCAGCATCGTGTCAAGCCTATACGCTGACCCAGCTAAGCTACGCGTTGACCCAGCGTTGACGCGGGCCGCGTAAGCCTTAGCTTACTTTTACGCGGGCCGCGAGAAAGTCCAATATCAGCACTATAAATAGAAGGCATCAGCTTTCGTTTTCCGTCGCTCACAATTTCAATCTCCAATCACAATTTCTGTAGGAAGTTATTATACTCGGGTATTATACCCCCTAAATAGCGAGGTTCTGCTACGATGTAAGTATTATAACCCATGGAGACGTATTAGAGACTCTGCCCGATTGATTTTGGGTTCCGTAACGGCTGTCGTGGTTCTGCCCGACGTAGTCGTTGGAATGCCGTCTCGGGGAGGGTATTACTAATGTTAGAATGGGTTATTATACTAACATACGTGCATTTGTGTAATTTATAGATTTTCACCAGGAAACCCTAAAAGAGTAAGCTAAGACATCAATGTGAGTAATCCTCTTTTTGTTAACTGTTTTTACAAAACCTTAAATATCTTTCCATGCGTATAACAGTTATTGAGTATTTGTAAGAATGCAATTACAGTCGGTAAATTTGGGGTTTTGTATACAAAATTTGTTACCACTTGGTAAAGGAGTAACATAACCATAAGTCAGAACGACATTACCGTGTGGTGGTAATTGATAGAACTTGGAAACAAATGTAATTGCGGATGCGCCCTCAATACTGTTCACTGTGACTTTTTATTTAAACTTGATTAAACTGGGATTCACTCAACAGTATTTCCCACTAACAAAATGTTTTTAAAACGCGTTTCAGGTAACAATATGTGAAGGCCAAATAGAAGCCAGCTGTACAGCACTGAAGGCTTGGAAAAGTGGCAATAAAGTTACCTAAGAATTAAATAGATGTTTTATTTAAATAAAATAGGATTTATTCCTATGAAATGTGTATACTGAAAACTTGGGTTTTTACCCATGTGTTTAATATTATAAAATGTGGTGGTTTACTCTGATAACATATTTCCTAACTACGGTCCTGATGTAAATTTCCGCTGCCAAATTTGTTAATAACGTGATACCACCGAAACTGGCTCGCGGCCGCCAGTTCCCGGGGATTTGGGATCGGGGGCTGTGACACCGTGTAAATGTACGCAAGGGCTTACGTGGCCAGCGTACTAGCCTGGGAAGGGCATAGGGTGTCCGGGTCATGGGGTAAGTCCAACACGCACACACACATGTGGCGATACCGGGGCTCGCCTGATCCTTAAGTTGTCGTGGCCCGCGTAGACCTTAAGGGTCCTTTACGCGGCCCGCCTAAACTTAAAATTTCAATTTTTTTATTTTTAATACTATTTTATGTATTTGAGTCCTGTTTTCGCGTATGAGTTGTTTTTAAAGACATATTAGGATATTTTAAGATATTTTAGGGTGTCGGAAAAATTATCAAGGGTGTTGGTTAGGATTGTTATAGATAGTATGCATTTTCATATATGGATCCGGGTTTTTGGGATTTTGCATATAAATGGTTTTATATCTTATAAAAGTAACATGTTTTAAACAATATTTCCGCTGCGTTTTTATTTCATATGGTTGAAATTGCTTTGATAAACATGTTAAAATACCTTCAATGGCATCTAGAGCCGCTTACATGAGTGCATGCTTCAATAGATTAAAAATTTCGGGTTTCGGGTTTGAATAAAACCCCATGGCCGAAAAAATTAATGTGGTTATCCCTTTGTTTTTCAAGATTATTTTCTTACATGCATAAGGAAATCTTGAAAAATTATTTCATATGGATGATTTGTTTGTTTGGTCAAAAAATACCTTTTCGGTTTTTTGTTCACAGCCGAAAAATGTTATAAAAGGGAACCATTTTTGCTTCTTGATTTTAATGTATATATTTGGATATATATTTTGGTGCATATGACCTAGCCATGACCTTGTGTTGAATGATTGTGTTGTGATTTATTTCATTTATTATTTCAATGGGTTGTAATAATTATTATTTTTGTTCTTCCATTAGAAGATATGTAATTTATTTATTTTCATTTGGTATGTAAAATAAATAGATTAGGTGCATTTTATTTTACTAGAAAAAATGTATTAGGATATATTTTGTAAAAGAAGATGCACACAAAAATGCGATTATGGGTTGGACCATAATATTCGGTCCAAAGAACTTTATCGTTCTTAACGGGATTTTTACCCGATAACCAAAACACATTTTTTTGAAGTCCAAAGGAGTTTGGAGCTGAATATAAAAGACTTTTGGAAGCTCAAAGAAAGTGGAGAAATGACAACGCAAGAAGGAGACTTGAAGCATTTGGATGCGGGATCAAGTGGGAGTTCAACGACACATTACTTGTGTCATTTTCCACCCTTTAGGAAGGACCTTTTGGCACACTTGTTTCGGCTAACAAGTGTTGTCAAAAATAGTTGGCTTTGGTTATGCACCTATTGTTATGTATGTTATGCTTGTGTGGTTGTTTATTTATATTGTTTTAAGATATTTGGATATACATGACTTAACAAACTAATAATCAACAACAAGCGTAAAATTGGTTCTTAACAAAGTCATTAAAATGGTTAATAAAATGTTTTATTAAAAAATAATGATTTTATAATAAGATGGGTTATATTAAAAAGAACCTTGAAAATTTGTTTTCACTAAAGTACCATTGATTTGAATGCATGTAAATATATGGTACATAATATTTTCTAAACTATAATTTTGAAATATTATAAACCCTTTTATAAAACAAGTCAAACACCATCCTTTTATACAACACTCGAAACACTTGGGAACTCTTATTGTGGGATAAGGGTCACCTAACCACATTTGAGGGAACTTGTATGTTCGAGGTGGGTTTACCATGTTTGTGGGATAAAGGTCACCTAACCACTTATGTGTATAAACTCACACATGTGTGTAAGTTGGACGACTTGATTTGGAAACCATGAACTTAGGGTCACCGAAGCATGGGAAACAAAGGCGTTGATAGAATTAAACATGCCAACTAAACATAAAGATGTTTAACCGATCCCATATGGCTAGAAATTGCAAGGAGTTGCAATTGTAAAACGTTGACTACCTTGTTAATTTAAATAGAGGATAAAGGTCACCTAACCAATATTTAAATGTAACGTTGCATTCTAGATTTTAATTATTAATTGTCTTTAAGACACAAAAGGGTATTAATGATTAAAATATAATAATATCGAAAATACTAAAATTGAACTTGTTAAATTTTGTAGATGGTCGCTAACAATGCAAAGCCGATTAACCAAACCGTCCGAAACCTATCACTAAGAACCATCCTTGAAAAGGATCGTCTCAACCATAACAACTTCATGGATTGGTTTCGAAACTTGAGAATCGTTCTCAAGCAAGAGAAAATATCCTATGTGTTGGACGATCCTATTCCCGATGAACCTAACGTGGAAGATGTGGAAGCCTACAACGATTGGGTTAAGTATACCGAGGACTCCATGCAAGCCTCATGCCTCATGTTGGGAACTATGATTCCGGAAATTCAAAAGTATTTTGAACACCACGGGGCATACGACATGATTACCCAGTTAAAGGAAATGTTCCTACAACAAGCAAGGGTAGAACGCTTCGAAACTGTTCGGGCACTTCATGCATGTCGAATGGAGGAAAGCCGATCGGTATCATCTTATGTCCTTAAGATGAAAAGCCATGTTGATCGCCTCGAAAGGCTAAATTGTCCCGTCTTCAAAGAGTTGGCTACAGATTTGATCCTCAACTCATTAACAAAGAAATTCGAGAGTTTTGTAATGAATTACAACATGAATGGATGGGATAAGAGCATTGGTGAGCTTCATGCAATGCCCAAAATGGCCGAAGCAGGAATGGGCAAAAAGGCTTTACCCGTCCTAGCGATCAATGAAGGAGGCAAAAAGAAGAGGCCACACCCCGACTCTAAAGCAAACAATGCTAAAAGAAAGGGAGACATCAAAGGAAAGGGAAAGGGAAAAGCTAAAGCAGAACCCGCCAAACCAAAGGAGAAGAAGCAAAAGGTTGCTACGAATGACCCATGTTTTGAATGTGGTGAGATAGGACACTGGAAGAGAAATTGTCCAACCTATCTCAAGGAGTTGAAAAACTAGAGGGATGCAGGGCAAACCTTAGGTACTATCTTTATGATACATGTTGAGCTTAATGTTATTTCTTCTAACACATGGGTACTAGATATCGGATGTGGAACTCATATTTGCAATTCGTTGCAGGGGTTCAAAAGAAATAGACATTACAAGAAGGGAGACGCTAGTCTCTTTATGGGCAACAGAGCAAAAGTTGACGTCGAAGCTATAGGAGACTACGTTTTAAAGCTTCCAAGTGGTTTGGAAGTGATTTTGAAGAATGTTTCTATATGCTCCTAGTTTGACTAGGAACATAATTTTTGTTTCCCTTTTAAAAAAATCTGGTTTCAATTTCGAATTTGTTAACTATGACATTTATGTTTCTAAGAATGATGTGTCTTATTTTAAAGCTATGTATTTAAATGGTATTTATGAATTAAATCATGATAACACATCATATGATAGCTCAATGTACCAAGTAACCAACAAGAAACTCAAAATGGATTTGAGTGATTCTTACCTTTGGCATTGTCGCCTTGGACATATAAGCAAGAATTGCATGCATACACTTCAGAAAAATGGTTTTTGAATACAAATGAAGATGATTCATTTGGTGTATGCGAATCTTGATTACAAGGTAAAATGACCAAGACACCCTTTAGTGGAACTTTTGAAAGGGCTAAAGACTTACTAGGTATCATACATTCAGATGTATGTGGTCCTTTTAAGCCGATGACTAGGAATGGTGAAAGATACTTCATTACCTTTACCGATGACTATAGTCGTTATGGTTATGTGTATTTACTAAAACACAAGGATGAAGCATTTGAAATGTTCAAAGACTTCAAAAGTGAAGTAGAAAATCAACTCAAGAAACACTACTAGAAAAGTGCTACTATTCCTACCAAAATTTCCTACACATTTCCTACGAACGAAAATGCTTACACTTTTCCCACGAAATTCCGACGAACAAGAAAGGTTCTTAGTTTTGTGACAAAAAAGCAACAAAAAAGCCACAAATTGTTATGCGTAGGAAAAGTGTCAGAAATTTCCCACGGATTTCCGATGGAATTCGTTTTCATTTTAACTATTAGTCGGAAATTAAAGTCCTTCGCACCGATAGAGGAGGTGAATACCTTAGTTAGGCTTCTTAAGGATCATCTTAGGAGTTGTGGGATTATCTCACAACTTACTCCACCTGGAACACCACAAGACAATGGTGTTTCCGAAAGGAGAAATCGAACTCTATTAGATATGGTTCGATCTATGATGGCTATAAGCACATTACCTCTATCGTTTTGGGGTTACGCTTTTCTCTCTGCAGTCCGTATATTAAATATGGCCCCAACCAAGAAAGTGGAAAGGACACCTTTTGAAATATGGCATGGAAACCCTCCATCATTATCATTCTTAAGGGTTTGGGGTTGTGAAGCTTGTGTTAAGCAATACACCCCAAATAAATTGGAAGTCTGATCCACCAAGTGTATCTTTGTAGGATATCCTAAAGATGATATAGGATATTATTTCTACGATCCAACCGAGCAAAAGGTATTTGTTGCTCGAAAGGGTAAGTTCTTGGAAGCTAAGTTCCTTATGGAAGGAACTAGTGGTAGAACAGTGGAACTTGAGGAGAACCAAGAACCACAAGACGATACACGTTTGGTTGATACTAGCACTCAACAAGAGGTTGTTGAAAACGATCAAGAGGTTGATCAGAACACACAAAATGTTCGTAGATCTGGTAGAATTAGTAGTCCACCTGAAAGATATGGATTTTTCATGGATGGATGCTATGTGGTCGATTCAGATGAACCAACCACATACCATGATGCAATGTCAAAATCCGATTATGACAAATGGCTTGATATTTGTGGGAACGCATATGAATGTAAGACTATTATGAACTTGGATTGGTGGATATTCATTTAGAATGAATATAGAGCAAAGTGTTGCTGCCAAAGTTCATAGATATTTGTGGGATACAAATATTGGACTGACTCGCTCTCAAATATTACTGCATGGAATCATTTGTGATTGATCATAAGTAAATTTTGAGTAAAGGAGAATATCATAGTATCCTCTGACCTGAGATACCTGAAGCTAAGTTCCTTATGGAAGGAACTAGTGGTAGAACAGTGGAACTTGAGGAGAATCAAGAACCACAAGACGATACACGTTTGGTTGATACTAGCACTCAACAAGAGGTTGTTGAAAACGATCAAGAGGTTGATCAGAACACACAAAATGTTCGTAGATCTGGTAGAATTAGTAGTCCACCTGAAAGATATGGATTTTTCATGGATGGATGCTATGTGGTCGATTCAGATGAACCAACCACATACCATGATGCAATGTCAAAATCCGATTGTGACAAATGGCTTGATATTTGTGGGAACGAATATGAATGTAAGACTATTATGAACTTGGATTGGTGGATATTCATTTAGAATGAATATAGAGCAAAGTGTTGCTGCCAAAGTTCATAGATATTTGTGGGATACAAATATTGGACTGACTCGCTCTCAAATATTACTGCATGGAATCATTTGTGATTGATCATAAGTAAATTTTGAGTAAAGGAGAATATCATAGTATCCTCTGACCTGAGATACTTATTGGGTCTTGATATTCACCAAGTGTTATACCTTGACCTAGTTCTTAGCTGTCTGTAGTAAGACAGTACATAAGGCTAAACTCAGGTGTGGTACAAGGTGATTGTGAGCGACGTATGTAGTCAAGAAGGGATTTGTTCCTCTTATTCGTTGAGAGTAAGGTGTCTAAGGCCTGCTAAAGTTAAATCAACAGAGAGTGATCACTCTATGTCTCTGGATTTAACATGACATCTGTAACGAAAGGATAAATGATAGATTCAACTAAATCATGTTCAAGTAATGGACTTGAGAGGGATGATGTTATTGAATGGAAATATAGTCATACGTATTAGGGGTAGTAAACTATAGTTAGGTGGTCTTTACTACTTGCATCAATCTTCTATGTATCTTGTGCAAGTGGGAGATTGTTGGAGTCTGTATGCCCAAGACACATATTAGATTGATATGGCTAGTACATTATGATCCAAGTCGAGTCATACCCAAATACAAGCTAAAACAAATAAATATTCACACTTACAACATTTAGAAATTGGTTTTCTAAATAATTACACTTGAGAAACCAATAAATTATATGGATAATTTATTATGAGAGAATATTTTATTTTGTTATTTAATGGGTTAAATAACATTTTAAAAGATTGTATAAAGTCTTTTAAATATGTAATGTTATCTTTATAAATGTTATAAATATAAACCAAGACATAAAATTTTATAAAAAGAAATATATATTTTTTTTAACCCCAAGTGCCCCCCCCCCATGTGCCTTTCCAAGAAATATTTTGGTCCAATGGAATGACATGCAATTGTCATAAGCTAGAAACCATTTGATTGGGTGATGCGGGTGGCACTTGGTTTGTGTGAAGATATTATTTATCTTATTTCTTTTCACAAAAAAAAAAAAAAAACATAAGACATAATTTTCAAGTGTGGAAGACTTGAAACTCTCTCAAAAATCGGCCATCATAAGGTGTTCTCAAGGTTTTCGGTCTTTGATTCAAGTGTGTTAAATCCTAGCTAATCTCAAGGTGTTTGTTGGAAGCTTGGGGTATATAAGCTTGAGGCCTTCTACTCTTGAAGGCAACCGTTCAAGAAACATCCTCCGTTTCAACATCCTATTACTCCAAGAAGGTAGTATTCTAAACACCCTATGGTTGTGTTTGATAGTATGCATTTTCATATATGGATCCGGGTTTTGGGATTTTGCATATAAATGGTTTTATATCTTATAAAAGTAACATGTTTTAAACAATATTTCCGCTGCGTTTTTATTTCATATGGATGAAATTGCTTTGATAAACATGTTAAAATCCCTTCAATTCCATGGGGTGGCATTAGCAACCGCCAGCCCTAACAGTTGAACATGTGCCTTCCACCAGGTTAACGCAGCACCTTCGAGTGTTCCAGTAGCAAACTTTACCCTACGAGCCTCAGGGCATTCACACATCTCGAAGACAGATTCGAGCTTCTCGAACCAGTGGAGGAGACCTACAGCTCCTTCTGTACCACTGAAGGTACTAGGTCTACAGTCCATGAAGGTTTTGAAAGTGCACACAGGAGGTTGCGCAGGTTGACCTGTCGCGAGAGCAAGAAAGGACAAAGTTTAACACAAGGGTTGGTTTACGAGAGTAGGACCTAAAGATCCTAGAGTGAGTTGAGGTGGTATACCTCCTGCCTAGGCAGCTGCAAGTGCCGCAGCAACTTGTTCGTTGATCAAAGTCGTCAACTGGGCTTGAGTTAGGTTGATTCGTCCACTCATGATCTTCACAATAGAGAGAGCATAAGTGAGAAAAGTGTCACGATAACGCGTAAGTGTGAAGTGAAACAAGAGAGTAAACACGCAACGTTGCAAACAGTAGTTACTATGTTATCTAAGCATACCATGAGCAATGTTCTATGTAAACTAACAAGCAGGCAATATAAACGTAAATCATATCACCTATAGTGTCGAGCCTTGCACGTGGAGCGAAGCGTCGTTGTGGATCGTTGAGCACTCTACAGGTTATAGTCTGGTTTTATCAAAACTTTTTCCCTTTTTAAAACCAAGTTCACTATAACCAATGGCTCTGATACCAATTTGTCACACCCCCAAAATCCACATGTGGAGTACCACCGCTTGGAGACGTGACTGACCAGGATCAAGCCACCAATCATATTGAAAAAGCATGTAAGTAAATTATAGAATCCAACATAATACAATTGATGTCCAAACAAAACATAGTTTAAGTTGCAAGCGGAAGCATACTGTTTAAAACCAAAACTTAAGTTTAAATGTTTCAAATGTTTAACATGGCACACAACCGTCCATGTCCCACAACGACTCTTCCCCATGCAAGCTCCAGCTAAGTACCTAATGACTTGCAAAGCATGTAGTAACGAGTCAACAACAAATTTGAGTGAGTTCACAATTGGTCGTCCATTTTAGAGTTGTTCCAAAAACATAGCTTGACCTTAACCGGCTATCCAGTCGTGGGGATTACCCCATAGTTCGAAAAACGTTTATTAGTTAACCTATTTTTACGTCGGCTATTCCTGCCCGGCTCTCCGGCCGTGGGGGCTACCCCATGTTTAAACCACCAGACTCGTTACCATATCGACTACTAACGTTCGTCATGTTTATGTGCCCTCGTCAATGTCTATCATCATTGATGTGCCTAGTCCATTAGTCCACGCCCGTCCTGTGCCGCACGGTGTGAGGTTTGTTAAACCTAATAGCGCTATTTAACTAATGACCCGTTCGCCATTGGCCTCAGCGATTAAGTCGATATAAAAGGAGGGACTTCGTTGATAGAGTTCTAGTCTAGTATATCTAAATCCGTCTCAACAGGACAAGGAATCTACATTCCTGAATACGTCTCAACCGGACGAGGAATCCCTATTCCTTAACCCATTCCCAAACCCATCGGGAATTACCATGCTTTGTAGAAAGTGTGAACTCACCTTAGGTTAGCTTGGCAGATAGTTAAGGGTCGATTGAGCTCCTAGTGGTCAACCACGTCCTAACATGGTTACCATACAAGTTAGGTCTAGGTTCAAGTAGCGCACGTAAGTTTACACGGAACTAACAACTCAGGAACACGTAATGATCATGGCATACACATTGAACATGATAAACAATTCGGTTAAACACATAAAGCCCAAATTTGTGCGATCAAGATGTATTGGGCCGAAGTAACATCGTAAGCCCAATAGCATCTTGTGCGATTGGGTAGTTGAAACCCAAACAACTACCCAACCCAACATGTTGTGCGATCAGCACAACCTTGTGCGATCCACAACATGTTGTGCGATCCAATTAACACCCGGCCCAAACAAACAGAAAGCCCAATCATACATACACGTCCCAAATATTATCAAACGTTGATCTTGTGCGATCCGGATGGACTTGTGCGATTCAGTTGGGTTATGTGACTGAGTATTGGGCTTTAAGGCCCAATCAACATAATAAGTCCAAACAGTGTGTGTGGCCTAAGACATGTGCGATCGGCACGGTCTTGTGCGATCATGAAATCCTAAGCTGAACATAGAGCATTAACAGTTGTACCCTATCTTGTGCGATGTACCTTGTGATATTAATCCCCTACATGGAACAGGTTTCGTGTGGTTCATGCAAGCTTGTGCGAACCATGTTTCGTGTGACTGTATTATACGACCCGACACTTGTGCGATTGAGCTCTTGTGTGATTCAAGAGACTTGTGTGATCAGTTACATGTTTCCTAAAATTATGCGATCAATTAACTTGTTTCCTTTTATCATGCAAGATTAACTCTAACAGTTTCAATCATGCATATCTTCGATCAAACCAGGCAATTAGCATCTAATTCGTATAAACCCTAATTAACAATTCAATCATAAACAATCACTTATACATTAGACTACCCAATCATTGATTTCAAGCCATCACACAACACCTCATGTTCAATCCTATAGTTAGTCCGATTACACATACATACAACCGATTAACATCTACTCGGTTAGCCGATCAATAACATGCATTTTCCGAATCATATGAACATCATCAAGTACACATGTGAGCCGATTTTATGAATATCATACTTCATCAATTTCATTACAATTTAACACATACCATCTCTAAATCACCATTCAATACATATAGATCAAAATATCATTTA
This sequence comes from Helianthus annuus, assembly GCF_002127325.2. Classification (NCBI taxonomy): domain Eukaryota; kingdom Viridiplantae; phylum Streptophyta; class Magnoliopsida; order Asterales; family Asteraceae; genus Helianthus; species Helianthus annuus. Next base: position 144,522,599 of record NC_035433.2, read on the forward strand.
ACACACAAACGATAATTACAAACACTAACCGGTTGAGAGAAAGATAGGATCGATTAGAGCAAGAAATCTTCAAGGAAAGGGGATGTTGATGCCGTCGGCTTCGAGAGGAGAGAAAGGGAGAGTAGGGTTTGTGTGTGTTATGAGATTTGCAAATAATGAGGAGTATACACTCTCCTCATGGGTTATGTGTGTAAAAGGGAGTGGGCCGAACCCATTCTAGGGCAGCCCTTTGGTCACGAGCATGAGTTGTGCGGCCCAACAAGGGCTTATGTGATCCGAATAGTGTTGTGCGATTTCATTATACATATATACATTACACACATTCACATAAAATAGCATACATTCCATTAAATCAATACATCACATAATCACGTAGCGTTCAAAACATGTTACACTAAGCACAAAGATAGGTTCTGAAATACGAGTTGTCACATTTTTAACCCATTTTTACATCTTGAACAAAAACCCAAACAAATCACTAATCAAGAGCTCATGTGACTTAGCAAATGGTTAGATTCACTAAGTCTAGTACCATGGCTCAGATAACAATTAAAAGTTCGTTTTTGGACCGAAAACCAAGTTTAGTGTGAGATTTGTTCAAAGACGAAGTTAAAGATATATAAACAACTTCTTGTATTGATTCGGACAACAAAATGTTACCAACCGACAATAATAAGCTATCCAAACTACACCAAAGAGCATACATCATGGAAACCGGGAGAGACCAAGTGGTGGTCTCCCCGCAAATCTAAAACCTCAGTTTGCATATGACACAAGGATAGGTATATATAGGTCCACCACCTTCACTTGGAAATTCCAACCTATAGTGGTTGGTCACTTACAAACGCATAAAGTCAAACAAAAAACCCTTTCGTTTGACAACTTCAATTGAATGGGTCTAAACACATTCGTTTAACCGTTCACTAACTATTACATAATCAACTTAAAATGTAATATAATCTATTTGCATATCAGCATACACGAAAACTGCAGTAAAATACAGCCTCCAACTCCTTGTATTATCTAACAAATATCTATCTAATTTTTTTAATCTCTAAACAAAACAACAACAATAACGTCCTTTTTGTCTATAACTCTAAACCACAAACCAAATCCTAAATTCACTTCTTCCCACACACTTTGAATCAAAAAAACCGCCAACAACCTTTGACTCCATCTCTCTCTCTCTCTCTCTATATATATATATATATATAGGGCATGGATCTACAGAAAACTTATTTCTACTAAGAAAACCTAGGAAACCCAATCTAGACCATTGATCATGATCATCCAATGGCTCATAAAATTTGAAGCATTTTTGAATTAAATTAAATAGAGTGGTAAAGTCAAAAAGGTACTTCAAGGGCATATGGGTAAAATTACCTATGATATTATTACATTTTATATATTATATTCATATTGATTAGACATACATGATATGAAAAGGAGAGAGAAGCACAATTACCTATACCCAATACTCCCCTTTCTCTCTTTCTCTCTCAGACCTTCCCTTTCTCTCTTTCTCTCTCAGACCTTCCTTATACCCCAAAACCCACCGTCGGATAAGAAAGAAACAGGAGAGAGAAAAAAGCTGGAGAAGAAAGAAGCCGGAGAAGAAAGAACTATAAGTTTGATTCGCCGGAGAAGAACTATAGCCGGAGAAGAAAGAAGCCGGAGAAAGAACTATAAGTTTGATTCGCCGGAGAAGAAAGAAGCCGGACAAGAACTATAAGACATGTTTGATTCGGAGAAGAACTATAGCCGGAGAAGAAAGAAGCCGGAGAAGAACTATAAGTTTGATTCGCCGGAGAAGAAAGAAGCCGGAGAAAGAACTATAAGTTTGATTCGCAAGTAAGTTTGATTCGGTGTTTTATATTCTTATGTTTTTTGAACGCCCGAAATGTAGGTTTAAGACATGTTTTTTTTTGAATGCCCGAAATGTTGGGTTTTCTGCTTTCTCCGATCGATCGGTGTTTTGGTCCGATCGGGGTGGGGTTTTTGTTTTGAATGTGTTAATGTTGGTCCGATCGGGATGGGGTTTTTGTTTTGAAAGTGTTAATGTTGGTCCGATCGGGATGGGTTTTTTTTAAAGTGTTAATGTTGGTCCGATCGGTCTCAAAAGCATATAAAATATATTAGCATAACATGTGTTAAACCTGTCTGATATTAGGGTACAAGTCAACGGAATCAAAAGCATATAAACATATTAGCGTAACATGTGTTAAACCTTCTTATTAAGTTACCATGTGTTAAACCTCCCTGATTAGGTAAACATATTAGTGTAACATGTGTTAGACCTGTCTCATTTTTATCAAATGATGTAACATGTGTTAAACCTGTCTTATTACTATGTGTTAAACCTCTCCTATTAGGTAAACATGTTAGTGTAACATGTGTTACACCTGTCTTATTTTTATCAAATTATGTAACATGTGTTAAACCTGTATTATTTTTATCAGATTAGTTAACATGTGTTAAGCTCTCATATTTTTCCCAAGTTATCCAAAACCCACCGGAGAAGAAAAGGGGCACAGGAAAAGATGATCTGACCGGAGAAGATAAGGGGCACCGGAAAAAGGTGTTTTGACCGGAGAAGATGATCTGGCCAGAGAAGATGATCTGACCGGAGAAGAAAAGGGGCACCGGAGAAGATGATCTGACCGGTAAAAGTTGCCGGAAATGGAAGAAAGCAAGAACTAAGTGCAGAAGCAAGTAAGTTTGGTTCGATTTTTTTTAAGTAGGTGTTTTGATCGGTGATGATTTTTTCTTTTTTCCGATCGGTAGGTGTTTTGATCGGATAAATGTTGGGTTTTCTGTTTTTTCTGATCGGTAGGTGTTTTGGTCCTATCGGTGTGTGATTTGATCGATGGTGATTTTTTTTTTTGAATGCGACCAGTTATCAGTTACATGTGTTATTAGTTAACATGTTTTATTCATTACCAATTGTAAGAAAAGTAGTAGACGAGCATTGGGTGGTCAACATATTGTTTTATCAAAAACATGTATTTACTATGGGTGGTCAACATATTGTTTTATCAAAAACATGTATTTTTTTTGGATGCAACAACTATATGTAACATGTGTAACCTTGACGTTGTAACACATGTAAAATGGCTATACGTGTGTTACATATGTTAGATGGAGAAACCAGTGAAGAATGGAACAAGAAGTCGATGAAGGGCAGGTGGTGGGTACCTTTGACGTTGCACAGAAGTTACCCTCTGGTGTAACATATGTTACAAACATGTGTTACGCATGTTCAACCCCTTTGTTACCAAAAATCGGGGCTGCACATATGTAAGACATGTTTGTAACTTATGTTACACTAGAGGGTAACACATGATTGATCACTTTTGGATCATTTGTATATATTTAAGTCTGTATAAACCTACAACATCGAAACCCCCAAAAAGGTTACACATGTTATGACAGAATGGGAAATGTGTAGCAGCGTTTAATACTGTTGTTTCACTCTATAGTGTGTAACATGTGTGACATGGCGTTTGTCAGCAAAACATATAACTTGTAAGGTGATACGGTTGTATCTTTAAAACATGTTTACCTATAAATACTTACATGTTACAGGTTGTATCTTTAAAACATGTTTAAACTAGAAACTGGAAACACTTGTGTAACATTTCGGTGTAACACATGTTACATGTTGTATCTTAAAAAACATGTTTACCTATAAGTACTTAAAAAATATAAAGCATAGTAGGAACACAACTTTTAAGGATGTTACAAACGTTGTAGATAAGATGTTACATGTGCACACACAATTAACATGTGTAACATGGCGACAAGTGTCATGTGTGATCTTTTTTTGTTACCCTAGGGTGCTAAACGTATTACAACGTTCATAACGCACGTAAACTTATACTAACATCCATCCCTATGTCCACAGATGATCTAGAACATACTCCACATTACCATCTTTACGAGTCTTCTAATGGCACTAAATTGTGGACACCGAATGTCAACGAGCAATATCATCCTATTAATGTTAAATCATATGTCACACTGAAAGAACTTCTTGCCATGTATAAGACTTATGACCAATAAGCTGGGTTCAAAGTAAAAAATATACGTTAATGCAGTTTTTTTATCTACTAATAACATTGTTAATAACAACTCTAGGTACATATGTAACATGAAGTGTATCGTTTGTCCCTTTAATTCGTTACGCTAGTCTCATATACTTATAGTTACATATATTACTTGTTTGTTCATTGATATGACATTTTGGATGACGTAATGTTGTTACATATGTAATTTTACTAAGTTTAAATTGACACCAAAGGGACTGACATATGTAACATATGTTACACTATGGGGCAACAAATGTAACACATGTATAGCCATCTTACACATGTTACATATAGGTGTTACATGTGTTACAACGTCAAGGTTACACATGTTACATATAGTTGTTGCATCCCAAAAAAAATTGCCGTCACATCAACATCCGTATTCATCCAAAAATGGGCATACTAACAATGAAAATGAAAATAAAAATGAATTTTATATCAATAGTTGTAATGCTTCTAAAAAATGGTCTTCACAACAACATCCATCTTCACAACACATAGCAGCCAACCAAAAAACACACCATCGTCACCACGAAAACCTGATGATGCGTTGTAATCCTTCGGCGGGCTTCGCTTCTTGATAACCATCTTCATCTTGAACACAAAACATTTTTTCACCTGTGAACAAAATAAGTACATCAATATTAGTTTCTATAGTTAAAACTTATTAATCTCCTATGTAACATGTGTAACGTGGCTATACATGTGTTACCTCTCTAGTGTAACACATGTTACAAACATGTGTTACATATGTGCAACCCCCCTTTGTGTCTAAAAAAGGGTTGGGGTAACTACAAGTAACTTGGGTAACGTTTACTACATATGTAGCTAATTATCCCACCAAAAAAACACGACTTTTTATTTGTAAAATAAACGAGATATTCCGAATAAATTATGAAGTTGATACATTTTAACATTTAACAACCAATCTTAAAAAAATGTTTTAACATTTAAACTTACTATTACATTAAGTAAAAACCTTTTGTAACACGTAAAAAACCTAACACGTGTTGCATTGGATGTATCTTCAAGCTGAAGATGGGATTATAAAAGGAAAATGCACAACACTAAAAAAGTTGTAACACGTGTTACAACGGTTGTTTTAAGAACTTTCAAATAAACAAGTGTTGCAAAGTGGATGTTTTTAAATAACTGTTTATATCAACGTAATAGAGATGTGTAAGTAGGTAATTTTCTTTTGTAACACGTGTTACATTGGATGTATCTTTACGTTGAGGATGGGATTATAAAAAGGAAAATGCACAGCTGAGTAAAAAGATGTAACACGTGTTACAACGGTTGTTTTAAGAACTTTCAAATAATCAAGTGTTACACCGTGGATGTTTTAAAAAAACTGTTTTCATCCATTTGTAATAGAGACGTGCAAGTAGGTAAAAACCTGTTGTAACACGTGTTACATATGTGTAGCCCCGATTTTTCGTAACAAAGAGGTTGAACATATGTAACACATGCTTGTAACATGTGTTACACTGGAGGGTAACTTATGTACAACATCAAAGGTACCCACCACTTGCCCTTCATCGACTTCTTGTTCCCATTCTTCATCGGTTTCTCCATCTACCTTCTTTCGTTATCGTTCTGTTTCTTTATCGTTCTGCTTTCGCTTATTAGCCAGCCTACCCGTCACGGACCTGGTCATTCTCCTCACTCTTGCAAATACAACAGCCATAGTAAATACATAATAACACAAGTAATATTTCCGGAGTTATTTAACACAACAAACAGGTACGAGATAGGTAACACATGTTACCTAAAACTGTATTCTGCACCGAAACTACACAATCGTCAACAACTATCTTCTTTTCGTCAAGCAACACCTTCACTACAAAGTGTTACCTGAAACTGTATTCTGCACCGAAACTACACAATCACACTCTCTGATGCACTCGGGACGTTGCATTTTTTCTGCACACACCTTTCCACCCTACGCCTTCACATTTTAACAAAAAATGCCCACATTCAGCTAATCCGACACTAAAAACACAATCTCAATACTAAATCTAACAACATTACCAAACCAAACCGCTTAAACAGAGAAAAAATAACATTTGAACAGTCCTAAACAAACAATAATCACAAATTAAAAAAGACTGAAAAAAAACCAAAGAATCCAAACCAAATGACACCTAACCGAGTATAAAACCAGAGAATCCAAACCAAAATAAAACAAGAGAATCCAAAAAGACTGAACCATACTTGGACTGGATCACCAACCGGAAACCTGAACCGAGTCCCGATCTGCGGCTGGCTCGAATCTGAACTGAGCTAAAATCAGAATCCCCACTCCGGTTGCCTGTAACACCGTCGTCGGCACCGACGGTTCGTCGGAGAACCTCCATCGCTGTAGACGAAGGCTTGTAATCAGAATCCCCACTCCGGTTGCCTGTAACACCGCCGTCGGCACCGACGGTTCGTCGGAGAACCTCCACCGCTGTAGACGACGGCTTGTCCGTCGTCCATCGTCGTCTTCTTCTCTCTCTTAAATCTCTCTCTCTACCTCGTGAACTCTCTCACACACACTTGTGTGTGTTCTTGTTGTTTATTTTGAAACATGGAGAGAGAGAGAGAATGAATGAATGATGATGATGATGGTGAATTTACAAAAGAAGAAGAAGAAAGAGATAGAATGATATATTTTGAATTCTAAAAGAAGAAGAAAGAAGAAAGATGGAGAATGAAATGATGGGTAATAAATGACTTGATGGGATGGGGGAGAGAGTGAAATGATGGCTTGAACAAATGACTAATTTTCCCTTTAAACATGTGTTTAAAGATATGATGTGGATCAATCTTGACCATACAATTCAGGTTTCCTAAGTTTTCTAGATTAAATGGGTTTTCCATAGATACTTACACTATATATATATATATATAGGATAAGGATCATTATAGAACGCTAATTATTACGAGAACAAAAAGAACAACTCTAAATCAATAAATTTTGGATTTTAAGGTTCATCTTTCTTAAATTTTATGTTTCTTACATTCATATATGTATTATATATACATAAAAAATCATATATTTTTTCCTACACATAGTCTACATACATGTAGGTAACTTAGCCTACACATAACCTACATGTGTGTAGGTTATTTAAAAATTTAAAATTTTTCATATTTGTTTTAAATTCTAGTGTGAGAAACAATAAATCTTACATTTATAACATTTTTATTTACTTTTTAGGTTTTTAGGATTGAAAAAATGAGAGATTCATTTTGTTCTGCGTGTTCTCGCAATATTTAGTGTTCTGCATAAAATCTTACCCTATATATATATATATATATACACACACACACACATCAACACAATGAAGATAGTTGGATGATCCGCTGATGATGATGGTGGTGAGGGGTGTATGGTGGTTGTTGCATGTCAGATCGAGGTCGTTGGTGTATCGGGTTTATTGGTCATGTACGACTAGGATGGTTATGTGGGTGGTCGTTATAAAACGATGGAAGGTGGAGGTTAAATGGTATTCGTGGTCGGAGGTGGTTTGTCTTTGAAAGGGGTGACAATGTTGTTTGCGGTGGAGATTGATGGTGGTGATTTAAGGTAGTTCGTGGTGTGTGTTAGTGTTTGAGCAACAACGATCACTAGTACAAAAAAGAGCAAATAAGACGGTTTAGAAAAGGCTTTTAAGACGATTTTATGGAAAGCGACATATTTGAGATTTGGAATTAAACCTATTTTATTGGACCGTCTTATTTTGATAAATGAAATCGTCATATTTGAGATTTGGAACCGTCGTATTAGACCTAATATATTAAACGGTCATATTAGGCCTATTTTATTATATGGAACCGTCATATTTCTTATTTTATTATTAAAATTTTATATATTATTATGTAAACCGTCATATTAGGCCTAACATATATTAAAGGTTGTAATAGTTGTTATCAAATTGTGATACCATTTCTCATTAAATCAATTTGTGAAACCATTTCTCATTAAAGTTATCATTAAGCATAGTTAGCTAAATAAAGTACCAATTTTAATTCTTTTTATATAATAAACAAATGATGGTTTCTTTAACAACAATTATACAAAATTAAAGTCAAACTTATAATGCCACTAAAACCAATACTTTCCAATTTAATTATTTTTATATAATAAACAAATGATGGTTTCTTTAACAACAGTTATACAAAATTAAAGTCAAACTTATAATGCCACTAAAACCAAAACTTTCCAAGCTATTGCAACGGTATTAGACGGTTTAATATATGAAAATTATTTTGAAATATTATAATCATACTAATCCTTTTAACTTTAAACAAAAAATCATACTAATCTTTTTATCTTTAAACAAAAACAAAGATAATACTTTTAAAATTTAAACAAAAAAATTCTATCATTATTTATTCTATAAGAATAGAAGATCATATTGCAAATTCTAATGTTCATATTCTCAACAAGTTCAGGCCAAATCAATTCAAGATAGAGTTCACACTTCATTAAAGCCACACCTACTCAAGTTGTTCAATCCTAGTTTCCTTCATTGTGGATCTTCACACTTCAAGGTAACACTTATGATAATACTTTTTTAATTTATTATTTAATTAAATCACTAATTTAAGTTTTTGTTTCTTGTTTAGCCTAAAATTGTGTTTCGTAAAAGCTTCACTGCAGTTAACAATGAAAGATTCTGCTAAAAAGAAACAGAACAAACTAAATTTGACCAAGAAATTATTTTATCAGGTGTCATAATACAAATTAACAAAATGCATAACTTAAAAACAAAATGACAGCTACATAATGACTCGTGCCTTATGCCACAGAATGCACAGACCTGCGCCTCGCCTAGCAGCAAACTCGATTTTACTTGCAGTTAAAAAGCACCTGAAACACATATGAATTTCCTTGTTAGTAGATCAAGAGACGGGTTTGATTAATAATTTCATTCAGATTTACAACTAGATTACCTCCATAAAAATGATGGTTCTTGTTTTCACATGGTTGATGTCTTCTGTTATAGAGGGTGTACTTCACGACTTTATAAAAAGACACTACAATACCCACTAATGGGCCTTTATTCCTCCAACCCTGTTCCATGATCATAACCATGCATCTTGTCAAATTCGTGATCAACCGGTGTTTGTCAATGCTCGGACACGATCTTTCTGAAAGTGAGTCAAACAACACATTAGTACATCTACACAAGTTGCAATAAACATGTTTTATGGTTAATTTGGTTATCGGTACCTATATTTGACGGCATGTTTTCGCAACATCTAAAGGACCCGTAGTGGCCCCAGAAGGCTTCCTGCAACAAACCCCGTTGCAAAGTTTGCACACTCATAAGTTATAAAGGCACAAAAAGTATCCCACCATCAAATTTTATGATCTATACACCTTTCGTAAATACAACTTTAACAACAAACAAAATCATTAACAACAACTTAAACATGTTGTATACAGCATTAACATCAGCTTAAACAGGTTCAATACAACTTTAACAACAAACAGAATCGTTAACAACAGCTTAAACATGTTTTATACAACATATAGAATCATTAACAACAGCTTTAAATAGGTTTTATACAGCAATACATATGTCTTTATGTTCAATCCTAATAACTATGCATCAATATTTAACCTATAGCAATTTCAACTTCTTGATCCTCCCTAAACTCTGTTGTAGTCAAATTCCCAAATCTCTGTATCAAAAAAAAAAAAAAAAAACAATTTCTGTTTGATAAGTATATTATTATGCCGATATTTAATGGAGAAATAGAGGTGTGTGGAGCTTGCTTGTTTGGTATCATATAATATTCAGAACAGACAGCTAGATGTTGCCTGTAAACCTTGGTGCTATTGATGACCTGTCATGGCGGGTGGTGGTGCCATTTGTCATTCCAACGTGGCCAACACCGGTTCCTATTCCTCCTGCTAAGGTTGTTATACCAGAAGTTGGTCCGCTCCGTGTTTTCAATGGGTGAGTTTCTCCTTTTCTTGGTAATGTTTTGAACCCTCATAAAAGGATTTATCTTACATTTTTACTTAAACTTACCGTATTCTCTTTGCTTGCCAATATTCCGTTTTCATCTTCTTTATTTATAAGTTTGCTTGCAATCTAGGATTCGGAAAAATGTTGTCCCGTTCATGGCACCAACATCACAAACATTAATTAACAAGCACAAGAATGCGATAAAAATCCTTACCAAACACAAGAAAACTGTTGATACATTATTTGTGGACGCGACTCGACTGGACGTGTATAGGATTAAACACGGCTTTCCTCCGTCGTGTGAAAGATCAAGAAACAAGACTTTGGGCTATACCATTAGAGAATCAAGACTTGGGCTAATATCAAGAAACAAGTACTGGGCTTAAACTAGTTTGGCGAAACATTTCTTGGGCCCAAGCCCACCTTTGGCGAAACTAGATGAAGTCGACGAAACAAGACAGTTTCGTCGACAATGTTCACTTTCGTCACTGATTCGTCAAGTGTTGTTCTGTTTCGTCTAAACAGATTGTGATTCGCCAAGTTTGTTCTGATTCGTTGTGTGTGGTGCTATATATAGACAGTCTGTATGTTAGAAAAGTAAGCAAGCACAGAGAGAAAACACACACACACACTGAGAGAGAGTTTGCAAAATAGATTTGTAAACATTGAGCTTGTAACCGAACCTTTCATATGTATTAATACAAGTGGTGTTAATCGGTGAATATTGTGTGTCTTGTATTTGCTTGTTTCATCTCGGTTTGCCATTCCGGTTGGATTCCGCACAACCGGGTTGGTTAGTATACAAGGATTAGGCGACTAGATCCTCCTAGCCGGACTTACAAGTGGTATCAGAGCCTTGGCTCTTCTCCTTGTTAAAACCGAGGTGTTCTTGTTGTTTTTCGGGTTTTAAAGTTTATATTTTTCTGAAAAACTTCTGAAAATTGGGTTTAAGTTTGTGTTTTTGCTTGGTGTTTTGTTAAAAACCTTATTATTTCTCATGTTCACATGTTTGTGGTAGGTTTTTATTAAACATTGTTAGCAAAAGAGTGTGTTCGGAAAGTTTCGGGTGACCGGAAAACTCATAGTTTTACCGGAAAATTCATTGTGTTCTTCACCATATTCAAACTGTTCTTCAACATTCACACTTTTTGATCTTGTTAAAATATTTGGCAAAGTTGTTTGTGTATTGGGAAGGGATAAAAGATTAAAATAATCACAACTTTACTTGTTTGGTGAAAAGCAGTGTGGGCAAGCCGAAAGTATGGACTGTTCTGTCAGAAAAAGGATAAGGCTTAAAAAGTTTACCAACCCAGTTACCTTTTTGACGAAACAAAACATCAACGAAACAAGTTCCATTTCGCCAAAAAAAATTGAGTCGACGAAACATAAAATATTCACTTTCGTCAATCATGTTCAACGAAACACTTGTTGGGCTTTAAGCTTTGTTTCGTCGAAGTTGTAAGCCCAAAGGGACATTCTTGTTTCGTCAACTACAAGCCCAAGTTAAAAATTCTGTTTCGTAAGCCCATAAAAACCCATTTATTTCGTAAATTGATAATTAAAAAAAAAAGGTTTCGTCAACCAATCTTGGCCACCTGTTTCGTCAACTATACATCCAAACAAAATCCATTTAGTCAACTTAGTGGGTGTGCTTTATTAAAAAAAAAATTATTAAAATTAAAATAAATAAATAAATAATCTTGTTCGTAATTTAATTTTCTATTTTGACAACCGTTAATTTAATTTTCTAGTTTGACTTAGTGGGCTTGTTTGTGGAAAAAGACTTGGGATTATTTTTAAAATTCTATTTCATCAATCATTGGACTATCACAAACTTTGGACCTGTTTCGTCAAAGATTAAAGTTGTTTAATTTGTTTCGTGGAATGAGTTCTGTTTATTCAAGTCTGTTTCGTAGAAACTTATTTCGTCGAAACACTTAATTTTAAACAGAAGGTTTACATTTGTGGTTTAACTGTTTGTTTGAGTTGTGATTTTCAGGTGATCATTTTTTTTTATCAACAATGAATCCAAGTTGGTGGGGAACTCCGGCTCCAGATAGTGAAAAATATAGAAGTACGGGTTTGTCACCATCATGGGCCGAATCTCCCACACGACCTCGAATTACTGCAGAAATGTGGGCATCGGTTACTAATCAAAAGCAAAGTGAACCGAAAATGACAACAGATTTATATGGCAATCCGATACAAGCTCCTGTAAAGCCAGCTCCAACCACAGACTTGTATGGAAATCCATTACCCCCAGTTGCTTTACAACACCATCGTTCTACTGTAGAACCATCATCTCTTGATCCAAAGAACAGTAGTCAGACAAAAACGGCGTTGTATGCTGAAATTGTCAAAGATGCCAGCAATGGTGAATCCTCGGGAAATGATGACAGTTCTGAACATGATAGAAGTTCAGATGAAGATGTTTCAACTTCAGTTGAGGGTGATACAACTTCAAGTTCAAGCGAGGATGGATCTGAATGTGAATCATCAAGGGAGGTTATTAATTCTGATGCAGAAAGGCCAACACCTGAGAGTGATTCCAGTCAGGTATGTGTCGATGAACCCACTGCTGTAGATTGTGATAATTGTGCTAGATTAAGAGTTAAGTGTGCTGATTTAGAAGCAAACATGTCTGAGTTGCAAGGCAAACATGATGCTTTACAAGCTAGTTTGTTTGACTTGCAAGACAAACATGTTTCATTGAATGCCAAGTGGTGTGAATTGCAAAGCAAACACGAAGCTTTGCAAGAGAAATATGATGTGACGTTTATCCACAACCAGAAGTTGACCATGGATCTTTCAAAGTGCACTGAAGCCAACATGTTTTATGAGAACCATGAAAAAGAGTTTAAATCGGTAATTGAGAACCTGAAGAAAGATAAAACCGAATTAACAAAAATGGTTTCCAGAAAACAAACTGAGATTAATTTGTATATATCTCGCCTTGAGATAATGCAAAAGGAGATGGCTTGTGTCAAAACTGAAAGTGAAGCGATCCAGCTTAAGCTAGACAGTTATTTGAGCTCTAGCTATGTGTTGGATCACATCATTGACGTTCAGAAAGAAAAACGGGATGTCACATGCATAGGTTACAAGAAATGTCCACCACCTGTGAGACACAATTATGATGCGATGCCTGACGAGGAAGACAGAACTTTCTTTGAACCATCTGTCCCTCTGGATGTTAAGGAGTTTGCAACAGGACTCAGATACAAGAAAGAAGTATCATCAGATTCAGATATGTCAGCAGATACATGTACGTCTTCTGCTGAACTGAATCAGGATCCTCCAGTCATTATTGAGGATGTTGATTCTTCTGATGATGAATCCGATGATGCTGTCCCAGCAAAGTCTGATGCGGTAATCAAAGATGAGGACATACCTCTTGAGAATTACATTCTATGTGATCCTCATGCAAAACCCGCTAAGACTGTTGCAATAGAGTCCTCGTCTGCACAAGAGTCAGAGGGTGTGAACTTGCTGTACACTCTTGTTGGTGATGAGAAAATCTACTCTGACAAAGATTTTCCTATTAAGAATGTTAATCAATCTTTAATAAGTAAAGTCTTTGAAAATTCGACAAGTAAGTTTTTGGGAAAGACAGGACCACATGTTACAGTTACGCAGTGTCCTCCGATGCCAAAGGCCGAAATTCGAAAACAATATGGCAATCAGAAATTACCAACAGAGAAAAGGCAGCCAAATCATACCAAACCTAAAGGAAAAGCACCGACTCAGGGTCAGAAGAAACAGACCCAAAAGAAAAATAAGAATGTGAACTTTGTGAAATCTAAGGGAACGGACAAAATCGAAACTTTTGAGAACAAATCTAACTTAGATTTTGTTAAACAAACAACAGTGTTGAAAAGAAATGAACCAGACTGTTCAAAACCTAGTACCTCGGGATCACAAAGTTCATCATCGACAAGACGATCACATGATGCTTCGGGGATTGTTGAACGAAGATCATGTTTTGAATGTGGTACAATTGGACATATAATTCGAAATTGTCCATATCTTTATAAGTTGAAAGCAAAGTTTGATGATCCCCGTGAACAAAATCATGTCGCCCAAGAGAATGGAAAAGGCAAACAGGGCGAAAACAAGAAAAAGGTTCGGAAGATAAACTTCGTGAAATCAAGAGGGACTGATAAAATTGATACTTTTGAAAACAAATCCAACAAGGATTCTGTTAAACAAAGTAAAATTTTGAAAAGAAACAGTCAAAACAACTATACACAACAAACAAACGGTTGTGATGTAGGACCAAGTACCTCAAGATCACGAAGTTCATTATCCAGCTATTACAGTTATGATACTCCGAGGTTTGTTGAGCGGAGATCATGCTTTGAATGTTGTGAGTATGGACACATCATTAAGAATTGCCCATATCTCACCAAGGGAAAGTCAAAAGTTGATGCCCCCCATGGTAGCAATTACCATAAAAGATCTGTTTCACCAAAACAGGACCCCCGTCTTGTTAAACAACGAGAAAAGAAACAGAAAAAGAAACAAAGAAAAGAAGTTGAAAAGTTTTTAAAACCGGAGGTCATCCAAACAAAATCTGTTAAATCGGATGTTAAACATGAAAAACAGAAACAATTTTGGATACCAAAACCGGTAACTGTTTCAGGGGGAGCTACATCAATTCCGAATCATCGGGAAATGGATGTTACAATTCTCGATGATGACGAACGACCTAAGTCTGTCAAGGCTTGGGTCCCCCTCTCCAACTAATCTCTGAATGAGTGTGCAGGATGTTCCAGGAGGAACTATTGATAGTCTTAGGATTGTCGATAGTGGAGCGTCCATGCACAAGTTTGGCGACATAAGGCTCCGAAATATTGTTACATCTAAGAAAATGTTGTTGCCATTGATGGAGACAGAGGAAAGAAAAAGAAAAAGAAGAAGAATATGTTGGTGAAAGAATGTGGTTGAATGAAGTTGCAAAATTCGACCAAATGAAGAACGTGCCAAAATTTGGTTGTTATGGTTTTTGATCGGGTCCTCAAGAAAGATTCCAATGAAATGTGTGCGGATGCCTTGGCATGGATTGAACAACCGCACACTACTTCTCAAGAGGAAGACAAAGACCTTTGTTGGTGCAATGTTGAAGACCAGCTGGAACCAAGGGTTTTTGATCGTGTTGCTGTGAAGAGATTTTTCAGTAGCTACAAAATCGACTTTGAAGTCCACACCGGGTGGATATCCAGTTTGGGAGAGTGCTCAGATTCCTTGCAATGCACGAAGCAGTTGCAGGATACGGTTTTTAAATTTCTAATCTCTCCTATACTTGTTGATTTTTAAGCTGCTTTATGAATTATTATCATCTCATACAACACTCTTTGACCTGACACGTTGAACTTTAATATCACCTCACACGTGATCGTTTCAATATGAAACTCGTCAATGTTGTCATGCTCCACACCGATGACCAACGTGCCGACCTTTTTACCAAAGCATTTGACAAATCAAGATTTGACTTTTTATTATTGGTAAACGGCATTAAGGTCAAGCAAGAGTAAAACCAACATCGGAAAATCATTTTTGTAAATATCTTTGTGTGTTTTAAATTTGTCTTAGTTTATTGATTTTAGGGGGAGTAAATCCAAATATTTGAAAATCCAAAAACATCGAAAAATTTCAAAAACACAAAAACAATAGAAAAACAAAAATGAGTTTCCTGGCGAGCAAAAGAGAAAATGATAGTACATCAGTGGTCTATCCAAACCTCTTTAAACCTTAAATGAAAAACGATAAGCAGCTCTATATAAGATGTATCGGTAGGCTCAAAATCATTTTAAAGTGTGCAGGGTGATATAAATCTTAAACCGACTGAAGACCAGGTGGGAACCATTCATTGGCATATGGTCTTAGTACCGAAATTTCGTTTGAGAGATTGCCGAGGTTCTGAGATATTCGGTCTTTATGCTGCTTATCATCTGGGTATCATGGTTGTATCTTTTACCGAAAAAAAATAACGGGGACGCAAGTCTAGATCTTCCATGATACCATACATACGTGTACATACTGCATTCGACCTCAATAAGTGATAAACAATCACATGTCCAAACAAATAAGTGATAAAATATCACATTCATCCGGGAGTCAAGTTCGTCTCTCTGCTGTACGAAAGTACTGACCTGTTCACGGACTTGCTCCTGTGCCCTTATGTATGAAAATCAAGTTCCTCATCAATAAGTGATTCTATCACATAGGGCTTGTTTTCAAATCAAAATAAGTGAGAATCTCACATCATATACGGTCAAACAGATGATAATCGGTATACTCACCGGTAAGATGAACCCTCGTGCATACCTTGATACGGGAATGTGTCGTGATGTGGATGAACACCGGTCGGTAAGCATAAATCATACCTTAACGTATCTCCTAAACATGATTACATCTGATAAGTTGAGCTTAAGTGGACAACAATACCGATAATTGTTATAGGATGCTTATCTTAATGTTAACTAACTGAACAACAAGAGCGTTTTGGCATGACCTTACACTGATATGGTTCTCTTACCCTCGAAACTCACAAAAAGAATGTCTGTAAATATTTATTTACTGCTTTCAGTCTTTACATTTCAAATATTCAAAAATATCAAAAATATTTTAGGTGTGTTTTAATATAAACTTTATAAAAGCCAAAAAGATTTTATTTCTATTTTATTTTCGATCGTACGATGTTGGAGCTCGAGTCTTTGTTACCTGAAACCTGAACGAAAACCAAAATTGACTAAATCTTCATAAACGGTCGAAATTTGCAAGTTTTGAAAGTTGAAAACTAAAATTGACAAATTTATTAAACTTTCAAACTGTCGGACGGTGTTGATTGTGACATGGTCATTCATGTGTCATTTGTTTATCTTAACTATATTCCAGGCAGTTGTTCTCATTACGCGTTTAGATTTCTTGCATGTGCAGATTCTAAAGGCAAGGAGAACATGGTCGATGACAAGCTTCGGAATGAAGACAGGACGTGAAGGCACTCAAGTGATGAAGATGATCGAGTTGCCGCTGACCATCATCAACACCACAAGGATCTCTTGTTATAAAGATCAAGTCGTTCACAAGCATAACTCAAGGGGGAGCTTATGTTAAGGGGGAGTTTGTCAACACACTTCCTACATGAAACGGGGAGTTTGTTGATACACTTTCTGCTTTCAAGACGTGAAGACTTTGATGATCCTCCGACATAGAAGACATGAAAGGCGAATCACGCGAGTAGCGTCCAAGGGGGAGTTTGTTGATACATTATTTGTGGACGCGACTCGACTGGACGTGTATAGGATTAAACACGGCTTTCCTCCGTCGTGTGAAAGATCAAGAAACAAGACTTTGGGCTATACCATTAGAGAATCAAGACTTGGGCTAATATCAAGAAACAAGTACTGGGCTTAAACTAGTTTGGCGAAACATTTCTTGGGCCCAAGCCCACCTTTGGCGAAACTAGATGAAGTCGACGAAACATGACAGTTTCGTCGACAATGTTCACTTTCGTCACTGATTCGTCAAGTGTTGTTCTGTTTCGTCTAAACAGTTTGTGATTCGCCAAGTTTGTTCTGATTCGTTGTGTGTGGTGCTATATATAGACAGTCTGTATGTTAGAAAAGTAAGCAAGCACAGAGAGAAAACACACACACACTGAGAGAGAGTTTGCAAAATAGATTTGTAAACATTGAGCTTGTAACCGAACCTTTCATACGTATTAATACAAGTGGTGTTAATCGGTGAATATTGTGTGTCTTGTATTTGCTTGTTTCATCTCGGTTTGCCATTCCGGTTGGATTCCGCACAACCGGGTTGGTTAGTATACAAGGATTAGGCGACTAGATCCTCCTAGCCGGATTTTAAATTCAATTCATTGAATTTTAAATCAAATATATAAATCCTGTCCAAATTTTCGCCATGTGGGCCCATATCTTGCATATTCACCACCTAAAATTTCTCTCATGACCCAAATTCCAATCCGTTGAGTGGGACAAAAAAAAATTATGGTGCATGCATATTCAAGGATATAGACAAACTTAGTGGGCCCAAGAGAAATATATATCCAGCAACAAGCACAATGAATCAAAGTGTCAAATATTGAAGGGCCCATGTGCTAGACTGTGACAGCCCAAACATTCAACCAAACCCTATCCGACAAACAAATGCACAGCGGCCAAACATAATTCTCTTTCTTCGATACTCATACCTCCAAAAAAAAAAAAAACAGCAAACATCTAGATGTCTGACTTCTTCTTCTCCTTCGATACACAACAACTCCAGCAGCTCTTTTCTCTGGATCCGTCGAAACATCTGGATCCTTCGAAACTGTCTGATCTTTCGAAATATGCTGGATCTTTCGATACACAACATATGCTGGATCCTTCGAAACTGTCTGATCTTTCGAAATATGCTGGATCTTTCGAAGTTGTTGAGGATGAGGATGGTCTATCGAAGTTGTTGAGGGTAAAGATGATCTTTCGAAGTTGTTGGGGGTAAAGTTGATCTTTCGAAGTTGTTGGGGGTAAAGTTGATCCTTCGAAATCTGTTTGATCTCTCGAGCACCCTTACATCTTTCGAAATATGAAGCTGCCAAGAACATCAAGAACACAGCCTCTGTGTAATTTTGCAGATTTGACGAAAACACTCATTTGATGTTGAAAACTTGAAAGACATGGTGTAAAACATAATACATAACCCTCTGATGCATTTCGTGTAAGGTCAGACCCATCCATTCGGGTCAGATCTGGGTTTTTCTTGATTTTCACCATTTTTACATCTTGAACAAAAAGCACAAAAATCACAGAGCTAGAGCACATGTGACTTAGTAAACGGTTAGATTTACTAAATCGGGCACCATGGCTCTGATACCAATTGTAGGACCGTGTTTCGGGACCGAAACCGTGATTTTCATGATTATGTTCATAGACGGAGGAGATTAGAGATGATAAACAAACAACTTTGTATTAATCCGGTAGTAAAACATTACAAGTCGGCCCGATTACATGATAACCGAACTAATACCAAAGGAGTATACATCCGGGGAGAGACCAAGTGGTGATCTCTCCCGTTGAGGTCTCAAACCTCCTCTAACTCTCTTGTGTTGCAAATGACAAGGGTTTTCTATTTATAGTCACACCCCTTGTCTTGCAAACACACACGGTCAACCGAATAACCCTCTCGTTTGACCACTTCAAACGAGCGGGTCTATACACGTTCGATAGACCGTTTCACTAACTATTACAAATTCAGCGTAAAATAATAACTAATCTATTCGACAAGCATCGGACACAAAATCTGCATCAACAATTGCACCCTAAGATATGACGAAATAAATTAAGTTTTTTCTGTTAAGTTTGTATCAGTAGGTCACATTAAGTATCTAGAGAAGTAGGTTACATCAACAATAATCCTGAACATACCAAGAATCGGTAAACTCTTCAACACTTTTATCCACTAGAAGGACAACTCCAACACCATCACTCACTTGGCGTGATACGAGTAAGGGTTCACCCATCTTTCTTAAATACCAACTTCATGTTTGCAAGATCTGCTAAACTTGCCCTTGGGTGGATCCCATCATCAATAGAATTTTTAAACCTTTCTTTGTCTCCGTTTTCGGGTCAACAATCATAGCTTTGATTGGAATGATATCGTCCTTAAATGTTACACCAGCATGTGTAACAACAACCTTCCTATATGGGTTTTACTACAACTTGATCTTGTTCCTGCCTTGTTATTCTAAAACATTGTGCAATATTTTATGATATAACCTCATTGGTAGAAAGACGATCTTAAGCTTGTACCAAGGTCTTCACTCTTGGTTTAATGGCTTCTGAAGCAATAGAATTGGAGGTCAAAGATTCGAACCCGGTATCAATGTCATACATTGGTGGTCCTGGGGTCCTAAATCCATGAAAATCCAGCTATAATAGCAACAATCGACATCAGCAATAGCATAAAGACTTATCTCTCTTTTTATTTTCTTTTTCTTCACAAGCTTGAAAATCTTGAAAGCACACTTTCCCTCGATGTTCACATTTGTCCGTTCAAAAACTTCACTAACGTCATAATCATCCTGACCACTCTTCATTTCCCACAACAAGTCGCCCCACAATCCCTAGTATAGGTTTTCAAAGATACATTATCAGTCTAGTTTTCGAATTCGATTTATGAGATTGGAAATAACAATTTGAATAGGTTTTCAAAGATGGGTTATCAGTCTAGTTTTCGATCTGAATAAAGTCGGATATCTTTTGAAGGCTTTACAATACTAGACCATTTATACCATGTCTTATTTCCCCTTTTTGGTTATTGCATAGTATTTAGCAGAATCTTCTATTGCAAAATGATGATGAGATTTGCCTTTAGATGATCATATATTTGATAAATTGGAAATACATTTAGCAATCCATCGGGCTTACAACAACGTTATTTTAAATTGCATTGGAATCTTCAAGAATTTTTATGTAACCTTTGCCTCTTGGGGAGAGACTAAGTTTCAATTCCTTGCATAGGGTAATTTTGGTGTAATTTAGAAGTAATGGATTATTTAACCTTAGCGGTTAAAAAAATGTAATAAGGTTTAACTCATTTTTAATGATTACATTAGTCTAGGTAATTAAGTATTACCTTCTCTATAACTTTGATATGATTTAATACAAGTACAATTGCTTGCATTATATCAAGTAATATGAGTCTTGTTATGTTATGTTATATCTTTCATTTCAAGTTTGAACAAATAATTATTTTACAAAGTGAATTCAAAAGAAAATTAATTTTAAAACCTTTTATACAACTTTTTCCTAAACTACCCTTACGATTCTACCTTGTGATCATCACGCATCTCCATCTCGCAACTGAGAAAAAGTAATCATTGTCCATCTCCTTCTCGCATCCGGATTCCAACAGCCATAACCGACAATTACATTGCAGTTAAATTAAATTACGATAGGAACATGGAGACTCGACGGAAGAGGGTTTGTTGTGGCGATTATTGTTCATAAACTCAACCATTTTTGGTGGTGGCTGCGACGGGAAAAGGTAGACTTAAATGAGGTAGTCATTTTTGGGGTACTAGCAGGTGGTGCGGCGGGATAGGAAACCAGGGAGAGGCACAACTGAAGTCTCTGGTAAGAAGGTTTATGCGGTGATTGTTAAGTTCTCCTCAATCTTTTATTTATCATCCAATTTTGATATACTTCTTGCAATTGATTGTGTCACCATACTTTTGTTTTCTACCCTTTTTTGAACCTAGACAATGGCCTCTAACCAGCTATATCACACAGCCAAAATATGGTAAGTAGAGGTGAAAAGGACTCCAGAGAACCCAATATTAACACCACACACATGGCATGTAAGTGTTCATTTTTCTCATCTATCTTTGACTCTTTTAATAACCTTTTCTGCCAAATCTATCACCAAATGACACGTCACTTTCTACTTGTTTTTTTTTTGTTTGCATGGCAGTATGGTGTTCCAACCAAAAGGTCTTAAACATGATCTAACAAAAACATGGCCTTTTAATGAACAATATACATCCATAACCTTAAACAACCACATGGAGATTCTGAAGGTGCAGTGGAGTTAACAAATGGATCTTGTAAGAAGTTAAGGATGTTAATGGTGATGCTCCCTGAGAATAACCCATTATATATGCATATCAACATTAACAAATTTGCTCTAGAAGTCACTCAACTTGAGCTCCATCGCCATTTTCATGCCCCTGGTGCTGGATTAATTGAAGAGGTCCATATTCAACCCAATAACGAGTTAGGTTTTGTGAGATACCAAAATCATGTAAATCTCGCTCTAGCAAACACTCAGTGCTCTTAGGGCAGTGGGCCGACTATTACATTGCAGGTGATAAAGAGTGGTCAGGATGAACTACGAAGTTAGTGAAGCTTTTGAATAGATGTATGTGAAAATCAATTGAGGTGTGCATATGGAACAAGATTCTTATAAAGATAAAGAAAAACAAGTCTATAGGCATTTGCTGATGTGGATTCGGCTATTACAACTTTATTAAAGGCATTTATGACCGTCAAGACCAACACTAATTCTAGGTTGGACTCTTTGACCTCCAATCCTATGGCCTGGGGAGGATTTGTTAAACCAAAACTGGAGACCATGGCACAAGCTTAAGATCGTCTTCTTCCAGTAGGTTTATAAAATGTTGCATATCATTTTGGCAAAATGAGGCACGAACAAAATCAAGTTACACTTGACTACCATAGGAAGGTTGTTGTTGCACTTGCAACTCGAAGATTTAAGGGCGAGATCATTCCAATCAAAACAAAGATGTTGACCTGAAAACTAAGACGAAAAAAATTCTTACTTCTACTATTGATGATGGGATCCGCCCAGGAACAACATTAGTAGATCCTGCAAATTTAAAGTTGGTATTTAAGAAGCATGGGTCAATCATTATTGGTACTTCCAGCAGGTGAGTGATGGTGTTGGACATGTCCTCCTGATGAATAAAGTGTTGCCATCCAGAAGGGATTACCATACTTGGTGTATTCAGGATTATTCCTATGGCACCCCACTTTTCGAGGGGATTAATGTTACTGATAAATATAATCTTCGAAAGTAAAACATATCATAGGTCTTCTCACAGTACAATACAAAGTTTAACGGAAATTTTATAGAAATAAATCTTCAAGTCAACATAAGTCTTTAAACCTTGATCTTTCTTTCCCGGCATCTTCCTTCAACGACCATCTGAGATACATGTTAACACATGTCAATTTTCATTGGTGTGTCCAGTAACATACAATTTCATCACATCATTTCAAAACATATCTAAACTTTCTGGTTTAAGAAGAAAATAATTATTTCAAAGTTTATGGTATATGTGAAACCAACTAGTAATTCTTCTCTTACATTCTATTATATAACTGAATAGCCTTTTCGCATGTGATAGTTACAGAAATTGATGGCTAATAAATAATAATAGCTACATAAGTTCATTAACTTTTCAAGTAATAATGCTATACATCTGTAGCTTATAACAAGATATATATTTACTTGTTGTGTGCATCTTCAAACTTTGTGATATACACTCATCATTGTCAGCCCAGAGAACTAAACGGCTTAGCCAATTGCCTAATTAATGATCAGATAATCAAATTAGTATTCAAATTAGTATTCAGCGGATATGAGATAATGCAACCGAATTATGTGAAAGGAAATATTCAAAATCTATGTGAAACGGAAACAGACAACAGTAAGTTCTTGTAAAAGAAATCATAAGTTGACTTGAAAAATTAATTAAAGTAAATCAAAACCCTAACCCTAAATCGCTTCAAATTTCACTTCTCTACGCATGGCCAGAACTTTCTGATCCAATCCAATCGATTCCTGTTTGTTAGCAGATCTCTGTTCGTTTCAGTAATACTCAATTCACACAGTTTCTTTATTTTCATAACCACACCGTTTCTTTTTTTTTTTCATAACCAATAGCTTCACAGTTTGAATTAGTCAATTGAACGATACCCGTTTGCACGTTGTCGGCTTTATGGATTTTCGCTCGAGGTTTTGTTGTTTTGGAGGATTCGATCGGGGTGTTCAACAGTTTTATGTTTTTCTTCGCACGCAAGGTGTTCGACGAAATGCCTAGGTGATTTTTTCGGGGTTTTTTAGCGTAGCGGTTCAATTACCTTTTGACCCATCAGCTGCGTTTCCTTTTGGGTTGGGTTTTCTTTATTGGTGGTGGCGTACGCGACATTATCTAAGTGTCGACTACGCTTACTTAGTTTTGTTATGGTTGGTTCTAATGGTAGCGGTTTCTGGCCTTGTCCTTTCCGACGGTTTCATTGTTGCCCCGATGGCTTGGCGGGGGCTAAGGGATTCCCAAGGTTAATGGCACATATCAAGAGTCACCATTTGGGCTCAGACGAGAGGAAAGATTCTTTGAGATGTGCAATTGCTGACGATCTTAATCTTTTTACCTCTGTTTGTGAAGCTTTGAGGGTGTCCGGACAATGGTTATGTGGTGAGTGTATGTGCCCTCATGCTTTCAGTCGGGCGTGCCACCATGAGGATAAGGTTATTCGGTTTGTGCCAGGTGAGAGAGATGAATAGGGTTTTATTGTTGGCATCACTAGACCCGGTGCTGAAAAAGTTGATACCTCGTCGGAAGAGTTGGGTGTAGATATTGCTTTGCTTGACCGTGTTTTCTCTCTCCCCATCAAGACTGTTAAGAGTATCCCCCTTAGTTGTCGTATGGCTTTTGCCCAAGTCTTAACTGCAGCTTTGGACAAGGTGGTTGCTATGCCTGATTCTATTGAGGCATGGGTTCGACTTTTGATATTACCACGTTGCACCTTGCGGGTGTTCAAGCCTGTTGGTCGTCAGGACAAGAGGTCGGGCAATAGGAAGACGGGCCAATGCCTTAGCATCCAGCGGTCTTTGGCTCAGTGGGGTGATCGTGAGGGTTTTGCCACTCTTGTCCAGTCATTGTTTGATCAACCCGCGAGGGGGGTTACGGATGGAATCAAAAAGGGCACTGAGATTGATAATGAGTGTGGGGGGACTAATGTGAAACAATGTTTACGTAAGGTTGCTGATGGTCATTTCACTGCAGCGGTTAAGGTTTTATGGTCCTCGGGGGTCGCCCCTCTCAATAAGAATACTCTGGAGGCTTTAGTGGCTAAGCACCCATGTGTGCCCCCTCCTTCCATGCCTGCCTCCTTGCCTTCTGAGTCTCCCCTTGTGGTGGAGCCCGATTGTGTGCTCGGGTGTATTAAATCTTTCCCCAAAGGTACGTCGTGCGGGAGAGACGGCTTAAGGGCCCAACATCTTTTAGATGCTTTTTGTGGGGAGGGGTCTGTGATTGCTGATAGCCTGCTTAGGGCTACTACAGCTATGGTTAATTTGTGCTTGGGGGGAGGTGCCCGAGGAGTCTGGCGGAGTTTGTTGCTTCTGCTCCTCTTACACCTCTTCTCAAACCGGATAATGGGATTAGGCCTATTGCTGTTGGGTCGATTTGGAGGAGGGTGATCTCCAAGGTGGCCATGAAAGGTGTTGGGAAGGAGATAGCCAAATACCTTGGCGATTTCCAGTTTGGGGTAGGGATTCCGTGTGGGGCTGAGGCCGTTCTTCATAGTGCGAACAGGTTCCTTAATCAGTACCACCAAGATGGGTCTCTTGCTATGCTTACTGTTGATTTTTCGAACGCTTTCAATTTGGTTGATAGGACAGCCCTACTGTACGAGGTAAGGAAAAGGTGTCCTTCTATTTCTACGTGGGTCGATTTTTTATATGGTCAACCAGCTAGATTATATGTGGGGGATGAGTTTATTTGGTCTTCTACTGGCGTTCAGCAAGGGGACCCCTTGGGGCCCCTCCTTTTTGCCCTTGTTCTACACCCCCTTGTTCACCGAATAAAGGATCGCTGCAAACTTCTATTTCACGCCTGGTACCTAGATGACGGAACACTTATTGGAGATGCCACCCAAGTGGCTAATGCTTTAGATATCATCAGAGCTGAGGGTCCTTCCTTAGGGCTTCAACTTAATATAAAGAAAACTGAAGTTTTTTGCCAACCTGCAATGGTGTAAAGGTTCAGGAGGGCTTATTCCCTCGGGGGATTGGGAGGCCGGTGCTGGGTGTGAAACTCCTGGGGGGTGCCGTTAGTCGTGATGCAGAGTTTATTAGTAATATGGCTCTTAAAAGAGCGAACTATGCAGTCGAGCTGATGAGGTGCCTTAAACGCCTACGGGACCCTCAGAGCGAGCTCCTCCTGCTTCGTTCTTGTATGGGTGTTGCAAAATTACTGTTTGGTCTTCGAACGTGTCAACCTTCTTTGGTCTGGGGAGCTGTCTCTGTTTTTTATGAAGGCCTCCGGGGAGCATTAGAGGACATTGTTGTTTGTGGGGGTGCTTTTTTTGGAGATCTCCAGTGGAGGTTGGCTTCTCTCCCGACCCGGTTCGGAGGCTTAGGGATTTGTACGGCCGAGGATGCCTCTTCATATGCTTTCGTGGCTTCAAGGGCCCAATCTTGGGGTTTACAAGACCACATACTCCGAGAATGTGGTGGGGATGTCTTAGACTCCGATTACAGGAGTGCGTTGGACCTTTTGCATAGTTCTCTTCCCGACCTTGATATTGGCGGTTTCTACATTAAAGACACCGCCCCTCCTAAATCCCAGAAAATTCTGGCGAATGCCTTATATGGCGAAATTGTCAAGAGGTTTGAAGAGAAGTTTGTCTTATCCCCTCGGCAAAGAGTTGTGTTTGAATGTCTGCGTGCCCCACATGCTCAAGATTTTCTGTCTGTCGCACCTATTGAAGGCTTGGGGCAACACATGTCGGCTGTGGAATACCGTGCTATCCTTAGATACCGATTGATGATTCCTTTATTCCTAGTTGACGAGCCATGTCCGGTATGCCGCAAAGTGTGTTTCGATTCTTTCGGCGAGCACGCGATCCACTGTAAAGAGCTACCAGGGTTTAAATATCGGCATGATTTGGTGAGAGATGTGTTATTTGATGTTCTTAAGCGGGCCGGGATCTCTGCCAAAAAGGAGGCTCCAGTAAATTTCCTGACTGACCCCTTAGAGGGGAGGTCCACTTTACGCCCGGCGGACATCCTTGTGTTTGGATGGGAAGGGGGGAAACACGCTTGTGTAGATTTAACTGGAGTCTCCCCCCTTGTCGGGCTCAAGGACAAGGGCTTTGTCGTAGGGCAAGCAGTGCTCAAGGCTGAGGCGAGCAAAGTGGCAAAACATGAGAAAGCCTGCCTAGAGAATCAACATGTGTTTGTCCCGTTTGCGTTTGATACCTTTGGTGGTCTCGCTCCTGACGCTGTGCGACCTTTGAATCGGGTTCAAAAAGTCGTTAATAGTAATTCTTCGTCGCTAAAGGTTTCAAACTTTGTATTTAGTAGAATTGGTTTTTCTATTCAAAAGGGGGTGGCGGCGCAACTTGTTGCCCGACTACCTGCCATTGCTTTGTAATTGCCCTTTTTCATGTGGAATGATATTGTCGGTTTATTAAAATATTCAAAATCTATGTGAAACGAAAACAGATACAATTAAGTTTACATAGGATACACAACCTTAGTTTTAATGAAAATATGCCAAGTTTAGTTTACTGTAAACTACAAAAGAGTGTGAAAAGTTGACAAAAGAAATCCCACATGTTAGGCGGAGATCAAGTAAACTTAACCTTATATCAAATTCTTTTCAAAAACTAGCATTTCCAAATAGATGGTGCAATCTAGTACGTCCTAGATGAAGATATATATAATCAAACTTCTTATAACAATAAAATGGTATTTTAGTTTGATATCAAGTCTGAGTCAGAAATCCGAGATTGAGACAGCATAATCAAAATCGTTGGAGAAAAGTAACAAGACATCATAATATCATAATCTAATTATTGGGAGTCACAACATGATACGAATAAAAATCACAGAACATATCAAGATTAAAAGATCCTAACCAATACCATATCTAGGATGATTATTGATATAGTATAAAAGTAAACTAAGGGGTACATGAGCTTATGATATAAAAGTAACCACCTGTGGGTCCGGCTAGGGGAGGATCTAGTCGCCTAATCCTTGTTATCGAACACACCCGGTTGTGCGGAATCCAACCGGAGATGCAAACCGAGATCGAGATCGACAAGAACACGTAAATGATAAAACACGAGACTCAACGATTAACACACAATGTATTAATGCTTGAAACGGTTACAATACAACGTTTACAAATACACTCTGTAAACTCTCTAATTCTCTCGTGTGTGTGTGTTCTCTTTGTCTCATTATGTTCTCTCAGATCTGTTCTTATAGTCACAGACATACGACACTCGACGAAACAATTTGGTCCAGTCATTGGGCCTGAAGAAGCCCAATACCAACGAAACAAGCTGATCGACGAAACTCATTGTGTTTCGTCGATATCTTTGACGAAACGGATGGACATGATGAAACATTAAAGTCGACGAAACACACCTTGTTTCGTCGACATTACATGCTGAACAAATTGGGAATCGGCACAAATGCAACAAATGGCCCAAGTATAGTGGCCCATGCATTTTTACGTAACTGAATTCAACAAATTCAGATATGTAAAGTTTAGTCAAAGTCATGAAATCATCATGACATCATCATGATGATGTCATGATGATGTATCGGCGGGATTGGTTCGCGGCTCTTCGTGCTTCGCGTGTCGAACTCTGGGGCGCACGACGGAGGAATGTCGTGACGTCGGGCTTGAGCTGAACCTAACCGTGTCGAAACCGAGCTGAGTTGAATCGAACCGAGTCGCGTCCACATAAATTGTACCAACAAACTCCCTCTTGGACGCCGCTCGTGAGGTTCATCTTCCATGTCTTCCATGTCGGAGGATCTTCAAAGTCTTCACGTGTCGTAAGTAGAAAGTGTATCAACAAACTCCCCTTTTCATGTAGGAAGTGTGTTAACAAACTCCCCCTTAAGATGGGCTCTCCTTTGAGTTATGCTCGTGAATCTTTTGATCTTCAATTCTTTAGATCCTTGTGGTGTTGATGATGGGTCAGCAGCAACTCGATCATCTTTATCTCTTGAGTGCCTTCACGTCGTGTCTTCATTCCGAAGCTTGTCATCGAACATGTTCTCTTCTCCTTTAGCATCTGCACATGCAAGTTTCTAAACGCGTAATGAGAACAACTGCTTGGAATATAGTTAACATAAACAAATGACACACACGTGACCATATTTCAATCAACTACCGTCCGACAGTTTGAAAGTTTATCAAATTTATCGATTTCAGTTTTTAACTTTCAAAACTTGCAAATTTCGACCATTTATGAAGATTTAGTCAATTTGGTTTTCAATCAGGTTTCAGGTAACGAAGACTCGAGCTCCAACATCGTACAATCGAAAATAAGATAGAAGTAAAATATTTTTGGCTTTTAGAAAGTTTATATTAAAAAACACCTAAAATATTTTTGGAATTTTTGAATATTTCAAATGTAAAGACAGAAAGCAGTAAATAAATATATATAAAGATGCAGAAATTGAAAGCATTAAATAAATATTTACAGACATTCTTTTTGCGAGTTTCGAGGGTCAGAGAATCATATCAGTGTACGGTCACGCCAAAATGCTCTTGTTGTTCAATTTGTTAACATTAAGATAAACATCCTATAACAATTATTTGTATTGTTGTCCACATAAGCTCAACTTATCAGATGTAATCATGGCGAGGGGATATGTTAAGGTATGATTTATACTTACCGACCGGTGTTCATCCACACACGACACATTCCCGTATCAAGGTATGCACGAGAGTTCATCTTACCGGTGAGTATACCGATTATCATCTGTTTGACCGTATATGATGTGAGATTCTCACTTATTTTGTTTGAAAACAAGCCCTATGTGATAGAATCACTTATTGATGAGAAACTTGATTTTCATATGTATGAGGGCACAGGAGCAAGTCCGTGAACAGGTCAGTACATTCGTACAGCAGAGAGAAGAACTTGACTCCCAGATAAATGTGATATTTTATCACTTATTTGTTTAGACATGTGATTGTTTATCATTTATTTGAGGTTGTATGCAGTATGTACACGTATGTATAGTATCATGGAAGATCTAGACTTGCGTCCCCGTTATTTTTCGGTAAAAGATACAACCATGATACCTAGATGATAAACAACATAAAGACCACGTATCTCAGAACCTCGGCAATCTATCAAACGAAATTTCAGTACTAAGACCATATGCCAATGAGCGGTTCCCACCCGGTCTTCAGTCGATTTAAGTTTATATCACCCTGCACACTTTAAAATGATTGTGAGACCGATACATCTTATATAGAGCTGCTTATCGTTTTTCAGTTTAGGTTTAAAGAGGTTTGGACAGACCACTGATGTACTATCATTTTCTCTTTTGCTCACCAGGAAACTCATTTTTTTTCTATTGTTTTTGTGTTTTTGAAATTTTTCGATGTTTTTGGATTTTTTTTTAAATTTGGATTTACTCCCCCTAAAATGTAAAAACTATGAGAAATTAAGAAAACACAAACAAATATTTACAAAAATGATTTTCCGATGTTGGTTTTACTCTTGCTCGACCTTAATGCCGTTTACCAATAATAAAAAGTAAAATCTTGATTTGTCAAATGCTTTGGTAAAAAGGTTGGCACGTTGGTCATCAGTGTGGACCTTAACAACATCGATTAGCCTTTTATCAAAGCAATCACGTATGAAGTGATATTTGATTTCGATGTGTTTGGTCTTTGAATGCTGCATAGGATTTCTAGTGATCTGTAAGGCAACAGAATTATCAACGTAAATAGGAGTAGTTAGGAATTCAAAACCGTAGTCGCGCATTTGTTGTAGGATCCACAAGACTTGGGAACAACAACTTGAGGCAGCAATGTATTCAGCTTCGTATGTTGATGTAGCGACACACGTCTGCTTCTTGCACTGCCATGTGACTAGGCGATTTCCCAAAAACTGACATCCAGCCGTTGTGGATTTGCCGTCAATTTTGCATCCGCCAGAATCAGAATCACTAAAAGCGATCAAATCAAAGTTATTATCCCTAGGGTACCATAGACCGGTGTCAGGGCAACCCTTCAAATAACGAAAAATCCTTTTTACAGCTGCAAGATGTGAGGCCTTCGCGTTCACTTGATATCTGGATAGCAGGCATGTTGGATACATTATATCTGGTCTTGATGCTGCGAGGTACATAAGGGATCCAATCATCACGCGGTAGTATGAAGAGCTAACAACTTCACCCTTCAAGTCTGTATTAATTCCGTGATTTTGCTGCAATGGGGTACCAATGGGCGTTGCATCAGACATCCGGAACCGGCTCAATATGTCACCAACATATTTATTCTTATGGATGAATATCCCAGACTCAGTTTGTTGCACTTGTAGGCCCAAAAAGAAAGTCATTTCCCCCATAGCACTCATCTCGAATTTATCCTGCATAATATGCTCGAAATTCCTACACAAAACATCATTAGTAGAACCAAATATAATATCATCAATGTATACCTGTACCAATAGAAGATCTCCATCTTGTTCTTTGATGAAAAGAGTACAATCGATAAGACCTCTGCGAAATCCATTCTCCAGCAGATAATTAGAAAAGGTTGCGTACCAAGCTCGCGGTGCTTGATGTAGACCATAGAGAGCTTTGTTGGGCAACCAATCCCGATCGGGATGGATAGGATCTTCAAAACCTGGAGGTTGTTCGACGTACACCTCTTCTTCCACCACACCATGTAAGAATGCACTTTTGGCATCCATCTGCTAAACCTTGAATCTGTTGAATGAGGCATAGGCCAGAAAGATCCGAATTGCTTCCAGACGTGCAACTGGTGCATACGCTTCGTTGTAGTCGATCTCTTCTATCTGACGAAAACCTTGAACGACTAATCTTGCTTTGTTTCGGATAACTTCTCCACGGTCATCCTTTTTGCATTTGTACACCTAACGGGTACCAATCTTCTTGTAGTTCTCATGTTTCTCAACTAGTTTCAAGACACCTAGCTTCTGGAATTGTTGCAGTTCTTCCTGCATTGATTCAACCCAAGAATTATCTTTCAAATCTTCTTTAATAGATTTTGGTTCTTCTTGTGAAACATAACACGCAAAGGACCAATCGTTTTGTTAACCAGATTCTCGAATAGCTGCATACAAGCCTGCATTGTCGTTGTTTCGCAACATGTTTCTTGTTTGAATGCCACTCTGTACATTTACGATGATGTTTTGTTGAGGATGGGTATTGTGAATCCTTGTTTCTGGATTATCTTGAACTGGAATATTTGTACCTAGATTGTTGAGATTGAGATCAACAACCAATTCAATACCCGGAATGGACGAAGAAGATGATGCAGTAGCTTCAGCTGTTTTAGGGGCGTCCACTGGAGGTGTAGCCTCTGAAGTACCATGAACTGCTGTTGTTGGAACTTCTTGATCTGCATCGAGAAATTCATCATCCTCTGAAGATTCATTCAATTCGGTAGCATCGTGAAAATCCTCATTATCGAGAGCATTATTGTTCACTGAAGATGGTTCTTGATTGGTAATAATTGGACGAACCGATGGTGAATCTGCTGCTTTGTCACTCTCAAAAAACATCCTTGTCGCAGCATTTTCTTCAACTGCTTCAACATTGATCGAATTGAAAAAGTCATCGTACTCAAACATCCAAGGCTGACCAGGACATTTGACTGGCAATGTGTGCCTTTGTACTCTGACTTCAGACCATTCCTCGACCCTTTTAGTCTCTAAATTCCAGACTCTTAAGTTCGGGGTGGCATACCCAAGAAAGTATCCTTCAATTGCTTTTGCCCCAAACTTTCCATTCGGATCGATTATTGTGCACGGAGCTCCAAACGGTTCAATATATGACAAATCTGGTTTCCGTTTGTTAAGAAGCTCAAAGCAGGTCTTGTTGTGCCTTTTGACTGTAAGGACTCGATTCAACATGTAACATGCAGAGGCCACAGCTTCAGTCCAGAAGGGAATCGGCAATTGTGACTCTACTAACATCGTCCTAGCAGTCTCGATCAATGTACGGTTTTTACGTTCAGCGACGCGATTCTGTTGAGGAGTGTAAGCCGCACTAAATTCGTGAAGAATACCTTTTGAAGTGCAAAACTCTGCCATAGCGTGATTTTTAAATTCAGTTCCATTGTCGCTACGTATCCGTCTAACCTTCAACTTATACAAATTCTTAATCTGAATGATTAAGTTTTTGATAATACCAAAAGTTTCGCTCTTGTGTGCCATGAACGCCACCCAAGAAAATCTTGAATAATCATCAGTTATCACGAGGCAATATTGATCATTCCGGATGCTTTTATGCTTGACAAGACCAAACAAATCCATGTGTAAGCGTTCGAGCGGAACAGCCACCGTGTTGATCTTCTTAGTCGGGTGTCGCTTCTTCGTTTGTTTTCCTTTCTAGCACGAAACACAGACGTCTTGAAGATGGAAGTTTTTAAGAGGAACACCATTCACCAATTCATTTGACACCAAATGATTCATTTTGCGTAAGTGAATGTGACCCATTCAACTGTGCCAAGAGATTGAGTCTTTTTCTGTGGCTCTGGAAACGAAACAGGTTACTTGTGCAGACGTTGTAATAGCTTGGCTCATATCAAGGACATACAAATCATTTATCCTTGGAGCAGATAAGAGAATCCATTCTTTTGGAATCTTGAAGCCGGGTTTCAGCATGTAACATCCATTTGCATCAAAGTGTACTGAAAACTTCTTATCACAGATTTGTGAAACGCTGAGAAGATTGTGATCAAGTTGTTGTACAAAGTTGATCTTGTCAAAGCTTACAACCCCGTTGGATATCATTCCTTCACCAGTAATATATCCGCCTTTATCTCCAGCAAAAGCAACATAACCTCCTCTAATAGATTTGACGTCGTAGAGAAGCTTCATGTCGCCTGTCTTGTGCCTGGATGCCCCACTATCAACAATCCAATGACTACTGATAGTTCCTCCTGGAACACCCTGCACATGAACTCACATGATTAGTTGGAGATGGGGACCCAAGCCATTGTGGTCTTGGGTCTTCCATTTTCATCGACAACAATTACTTCCACTTTTCGATGGTTAGGAAATTGTGATCGTCCTCCTGAATTTGTGGTCATTTTAGGTTTCTATGTCTGTTGAGTTTTACCAGTTTGATTGTTTGAAAATTTAACTTCGTGATTGTTTGAAGTTTTGAAAAACTTTGAACTTTCTGGTTTAACTGGAACAGATTGTTTTTGAACCACGTTAGTCTTAAGTGCTTTCTCAATCACCTTGACTTATTGGCGTCTCTGTTTCTTTTCCCTTTCTCTTACAAGGCGGGGATCTTGTTTTAAGGAAACATATTACTTTTGGTAATTTTGTTCACGGGGATCATCAACTATAGCTTTTAACTTATGAAGATACGGACAATTTCGAATGATATGCCCAATTTCACCACATTCAAAACATGATCTTCGTTCAACAAACCCCGAAGTAACATGTGATTGTCTTATGATTACTAGCGATTCCAACTTCATGTTCCCGGATCTGTGAAGTGAAAGACTTTAGCCCTCCCACCATACTTGTATAGTTCCTTGGATGATGAACTTTGTGATCCCGAGGTACTTGCTTAACATGTGATTGAACTGTTTGGTTCATGTCTTTTCAACATTTTTGCTTGCTTAACAAAATCTAAGTTAGATTTGTTTTCAAATGTGTCAATTTTATCTGTTCCCTTTGATTTCACAAAGTTTACCTTCTTGTCCTTTTTCTGAGTCTGTTTCTTTTGACCTTGATTCGGTGATTTACCTTTTGGTTTGGTATGATTTTGCTGCTTTTTCACTGTCGGTAATTTCTGATTGCCATATTGTTTTCAAACTTCGGCCTTTGGAATCGGAGGGCACTGTGTTACCACAACATGTGAACCCGACTTTCCCAAAAACTTACTTGTCGAATTTTCAAAAACTTTACTGATTAAAGATTGATTTACATTCTTAATCGGAAAATCTTTGTCAGAATAGATTTTATCATCACCAATAAGAGTGTACAGCAAATTCACACTCTCAGACTCTTTTGCAGACGTGGACTCGATCGGAACAGTCTTAGCAGGTTTTGTGGGAGGATCACATAGAATATGATTCTCAAGAGGTATGTCCTCTTCTTTGATTACCGCATCAGACTTTGCTGAGTCAGTATCATCGGATTCATCATCAGAAGAATCAGCATCCTTAACAATAACTGGAGGATCCTGATTCTGTTCAGCAGAAGACACACATGTATCTGCTGACACATCCGAATCTGATGATACTTCCTTCTTGTATCCAAGCCGGTCGCAAATTCCTCAATGTCTAAAGGAACAGGTGGTTCAAAGTAAGTTCTATCCTCTTCATCAGGCATGGCATCATAATTGTGTCTCACAGGTGGTGGACATTTCTTATATCCAACGCATGTGACATCCCTTTTCTCTTTCTGAACATCAATGATGTGATCCAACACATAGCTAGAGCTTAAATAGCTGTCTAACTTGAGCCGGATCGCCTCACTTTCAGTTTTAACACAAGCCATTTCTTTTTGCATTATCTCAAGGCGATTGATATAGCAATTTATGTCCGTTTGTTTTCTTGAAACCATTTTTGTTAGCTCGGTTTTATCCTTTTTTAACTTTTCAATCACCGATTTAAACTCCTTTTCATGGTTTTCATAAAACATGTTGGCTTCTGTGCACTTAGAAAGATCCACGATCAACTTTTGGTTGTGGATAAATGTCACATCATACTTGTTTTGCAAAGCCTCATGTTTGCTTTGCAAATCACACCACTTATCTTCCAGAGAAACATGTTTGTTTTGCAAGTCAAACAAGTTAGCATTTAAAGCATCATGTTTGCTTTGCAACTCAGACATATTAGCATCTAAATCGGAACATTTAACACTTAAGCTAGCACAATTATCACAATTAACAATAGTAGATTCATCGACACATACCTGGCTTGATGAACTGCCAACATTAGCCATAAAGGCTGAATGAAGAGAAGAAGAAGAATAAGCAGCTTGATCCACCAATATAGATCTCCTATGATTTCCTGTTGCAGTTTCTCCCAATAGCTCATCAACATCTGCATCGACTCACACACTTGACGTGTCATCTAAATGATCATCGCCTGAAGTTGAGGATTCT
This sequence comes from Helianthus annuus, assembly GCF_002127325.2. Classification (NCBI taxonomy): domain Eukaryota; kingdom Viridiplantae; phylum Streptophyta; class Magnoliopsida; order Asterales; family Asteraceae; genus Helianthus; species Helianthus annuus. Next base: position 144,558,327 of record NC_035433.2, read on the forward strand.
TCATCTGAGCTTCTACTGTAACCAGAACTGTCGTCATCTTCAGAAGATTCACCACCATTGGTGGAAGATTCTCCACCACTGGCGTGATTTAGATCCTTGACAACCTCAGCAAAACAAGCTGTTCCATCCGGTACATCATTTCATATCTGAATTGACCAATCACAACCTTCATCTACTTTTACTACAAGAGCCTGGTTGGCATTTGATGGTCCTGCTTGATTTGGGTTATTAACAGGCATCAACGTACGCTCGTTATTCCTGTTCTGGTTCTGTTGGTTGCCTTGATTGCCTTGATTCCTGAACGGATTCTAGTTCCCATGCTGAGCTGGCTTTGTACATTCTCTCTTGAAGTGACCCCGTTCACCATAATTGAAGCACTTAATAGACTGCTTATCGAACCCATACTTGGTGTCTTTCTTGCTTTCCAAGCTGGTTCGACCAGTCCTTTCCATGAAGTCCTTTGCTCGCCTTACAGCACTTGCGAAAGCCCATTTGATATCCATCAAATCCATTTCCTCCTTATCGATTGATAATCTTCCTGTGTCAGATTGATGTTTCCAATCTGACCTTCTACTAACCCACAATACACGCTCACCAAGGTGTTCAGTAGCTCCATATATTCTTTTGCTACTTCAACACTTACTTTCGAGAAGCTTGAAGTGTCGAGCCAAACTCTATTCGGATTAGATGACCAACCAACAGATGATGTGCTTCCATAACAAGCTTGTTGTTGAACAGGAAGTGGATTTCCATATAAATTAGTTGCTACAGTAGACCTTTGGGTTTGTTGCTGGGGAACTGGTTGTAGTGGATTTCCATACAAGTCTGTGGTTGGAGCTGGCTTTACAGGAACTTGTATCGGATTGCCATATAAATTTGTGCTTGTAACAAACGCCGTTTGAAGTGGAGCATGTGAAACTGGTCTTGCAGAAGTGCTAGAAGTTCCATAATACATATCAGGATTTTGTGGCACCGGAACCCTTTTCGCCTGTAGGGTTTCTTCCTGATCTTTGTTTTCCAAGAGCTGAACGAAGTCATTGATATTTGTCGTAGCCAATACGCCATTGTATTTCAGGATTTCCAAGAAACTATTACATTGAGGTGGCAATGCATCGGCAAACTTTGTGACTACCTCAGCTGGAGTCGTTACTACCCCATAATTACCCAATTCAGTCAGCAAGTGATAAAACCGACTTGTCAAATCTCCCAAGGATTCTTGTTTCCATACATGTGAATCCATCAAACTCCTTCTTGAGTAAGTCATGTCACAATTGGCGTGTCGCTTCGTTTCCTACACCTCTCGTCTTCAATGCATCCTATAATTGCTTTGTCGTTTTGAAGCTGACAAATTGATGATAGATATCCTTGCTCAACGCCTGAGTTAGAATATCATATGCCTTCTTTTCTAAATCATATGCCTTTTTCTGGTCTTCCGAAAGATCGGCAACTGTCCCGGCAGTTGAAGTGGCAACCTCGAGAGCTTGATCGAAATCTGTGGTAAAACGTAACCACAATTCCGTGTTTTGCCCAAGGACATATGTATGGAATCTATCTACCCATCCAGGATATTCGTATATGTGCATCAATTTCGGTGGGCGATTTAGACTTCCGGTCTCGCTTTCTCTTTGGAATATGCTTTGAATAGTTGGAGTTTGATTTGAAACAAACGCCCATTGACCTGTCGAAATTGGATTTGCTTGCGAAGATACCGGTGCGGGAGATTCGGCCCATGATGGCGACAAACCCGTGCTTCTACACTTACTTTCTGCAGTAGACGGATTACCCCACCAATCTGGATTCATTTTAGATGAATGAAATTGAAAACCTGATCAAACACTTAAAAACAAACTGTTAAATCACTCAAGCAAATCTTCTGTCAAAAAAAAAATTAACAACTTTCGACGAAACTTTGATGTCAATGAACGACAAGGCCCAAACCACCTTCCACGAAAAATTAAAAAAAATAGTTAGGCTGGAAGTTGTCTATTAAGAATAACGGATTATATTTTTCTTTAGGAGTGTGTCTTTCGTGAGAGCTAAGATAAGCCCAATGTCCACTTTAAATTTGTTAAGGCCCACCACTTAGTCAGATATAACCCAAAAATCAGCTCAAGTCAAATGAAGTGTAATTTCCAAAAAGAGAAACTGATATTTTGTGAAATGAAGTTAATATCCTGGCCCAATTTTTTAACGAAAAATTAAACAAATGTTAGTGGGCCTTGTTGATCGGTCCAATCATTTCAACCTAATGCACACTTTTATCTTGCACACATGGGCCCAAACACATAAGCATATGACGAAAACACAAGATAGGATATGACGAAGATGCTGGTGACGAAAACAGTTTGATATGTGACGAAACAGAATTCTTTTTGACCGACGAAACTGAATGAAAAGTATGTCGACGAAAATGGATGAAATGTATGTCGACGAAACTGAATTCTGGTGTTGGCCGATGAATCATGCATAAGATGTTTGAGCGACGAAACAGATTTATGGTTAAATGATGTGACGTCGGTTTGTTTGTGTGTGACGAAACTGACAGGATAAGGTTGCAGAAGTTGGTGAGTTTGGTGAGATTTTTCAACGTGAGCTTATCTCTTATCTCTGACACACAGTCACAATTTTTTTTTTAACTTCACACCACGCTTTTGTTACCAACCAGCATGTCTATCTTACCAAAAGGTATGGAGACACAATGTTTTAATCAACCTTTTATCTTTCAAAATAAGTCTGAGTTCGCCAACACTTTAAACAGTTAGTTTTGCAAGATCAAAAAGTTGAAAATATCAAGAACACCTTGAATTTTCTGATGAACAAATGATTTCTCCGGTGAACCGATAAATTTCCGAAACACGATTTTGCTTGAAACTTCACTAAAAACCAAAGTTTAACGCATGAAAATGAAGAATAAGATAGTTTTTATAAGAACTAACTGCAAAATACGAGGATTTTCGAAGTTTTAGACAGATTTTTTTAAGAAAACATAGACTTCAAAAGTTCGAAAAACACCCGAAAACAACTCGGTTTTAACAAGGAGAAGAGCCAAGGCTCTGATACCACTTGTAGGTCCGGCTAGGGGAGGATCTAGTCGCCTAATCCTTGTTATCGAACACACCCGGTTGTGCGGAATCCAACCGGAGATGCAAACCGAGATCGAGATCGACAAGAACACGTAAATGATAAAACACGAGACTCAACGATTAACACACAATGTATTAATGCTTGAAACGGTTACAATACAATGTTTACAAATACACTCTGTGAACTCTCTAATTCTCTCGTGTGTGTGTGTTCTCTCTGTCTCATTCTGTTCTCTCAGATCTGTTCTTATAGTCACAGACACACAACACTCGACGAAACAAGTTGGTCCAGTCATTGGGCCTGAAGAAGCCCAATACCGACGAAACAAGCTGATCGACGAAACTCATTGTGTTTCGTCGATATCTTTGATGAAACGGATGGACACGATGAAACATTAAAGTCGACGAAACACACCTTGTTTCGTCGACATTACATGCTGAACAAATTGAGAATCGGCCCAAATGCAACAAATGGCCCAAGTATAGTGGCCCATGCATTTTTACGTAACTAAATTCAACAAATTCAGATTTGTAAAGTTTAGTCAAAGTCATGACATCATCATGATGATGTCATGATGATGTGTCGGCGGGATTGGTTCGCGGCTCTCCGTGCTTCGTGTGTCAAACTCTGGGGCACACGACGGAGGAATGTTGTGACGTCGGGCTTGAGCCAAACCTAACCGTGTCGAAACTGAGCCGAGTTGAGTCGAACCGAGTCGCGTCCACATAAAGTGTACCAACACTACCCAATGTAACAAGTGGCGGATGTAGCGATAGCAAGTATAAAAGTAATTAATTGCCGTCAATCATTATAACTGAACTAACATAGAATAACCAATTTAAAATCCACTGACATTCCAAGTGAAGTGATATAACAATAAATGAGTTAATCTAGTTACATACCACAAAAAAAAAAAAAAAAAAAAAAAATGCTATAACTGAAGGTAAATAAATATATATTGTCTTGAGATTGATCAAGACGTCTCTGTAAAATAAAAATGTATTGACTGGCTTAGAGTCGGACCTTACCGCCATGATCGATAACATAACTAACACATTCGAAAAGAGAAACTCACCCATTAACGAATTCATAAATTAGGAATACCTTCTGGCATAACCATCTTCTATGGAACAGGAGAAATAGGCACTGGTGTTGGCCATCTTGGAATCATAAATGGCAACACCACACGCCATGTCAATGCATCAACACCAGTAGGTTTACAAGCAACCTCTAGCTTTCTATTATGCAAACTATATGATACCACGCAAGCAAGCTCCACACACCTCATATAAACAATGTCAAGATCAAATGGATGGAAAGATAAGGGGAGAAATGTAGCTTTCATTAACCAACTCTTCAATTCAGGATCAGAAGACGAGAGATCACTACGGGTCACCTTAAACTCAGAACACCATTCTCCTTTATCATAATCTTTCAAATCCCACAAACTAAAACAGTAAAATGAACTTGTATCCGGCGCCACTTGAAAAAAGCGAAACTTTCCTTGACACCCATCACATAATCGATAAAGCCCATCATTAGTGACCTCACTTTGAGCATCCCTGTCAGCTGGAAATGGGATAATTCGACAAGATTTGGGATCCTTATAAGGATCAAATGCAACCATACCATGATCATAAATAAACCAGTGAAGAATCTCATTAAAGCTTATAGGACCTGCACCGTGCTTCGGGAATGCAATTGGATTAGGACATGGCAACCTATAATCAACCCATTCCGCGGTTTCAGACGAATACATATCTAAGCTGAGATAATTTGAGGGTGAGTTGAGTTTTCCTACTCTCACAATTCTATAGCTAGTAACTACATTATCTTCATTAACGCTACTCACAAAACCTTCCCAATTGAAACTTGGGGATGGTCCGTATTTATAAACTTTTTTTCTACCTAAGGTAACCCACTGCCTAGTCACCGGATCACACACATGGTAAACCCTATTTGAGAATGACCAACATAGCATCAAACCATTACTCACAGCTAAAACTTTAAACTTCATATCCAAATGCTTGTCCCTTGACAGATAAAGGACAGATGAACTGTAACTTTCGGGACAAAATCGGTCTAGAATATCTTCAATTTTCCTGTCATACATGTACCTATACAATAACAAGATTCTGAAAGGCAGTGAACATGATGCTGTGTTGGAGGTTAGCATACGCGAGATATAAAACTGCGAAAACGATCGTTGAGAAATTAGGGTCTGCCAGTGTTTGGAGACACATTTGAACTTAAAAACTGATTTGAGAGGCAATCTAGAAAGTATTTCATATAGCAGTGAATCAGAGTCTGGGGCATTATGAGTATCATATGTGAATGTATCGTCAAGACCTGGAAATGAAGAATCGGAGCTAAGGTTTTGTTTTATGGAAGATGGTGGCGTGATCACCCGAGATTGAAAGCGAAAATGGATGATAACACGATTTTGAGTCGGAATTTGGTGGTGATCGCCATCGTTGTGGATTTGATTGCTTGAATTGAGGTTCGACATTGGTGTTTGTTGGAGGTTAGAGAGCCACCAAGCTCAGTTCATGGTGAAATCAGATTCTATTTTTATATCTTCCTGTTCGGTTTTAACGTTTAAATTTTGAATATTAGTAAACCAGCGTTCCTTTTTTTCTTTTACATTAATTCTGTACATTGAATCTGTACGTACACTCGAGGATCCGAAAATAATTTACTTCTTTTACATTAATGTTTTATTATGTTTGAGAAAAACCTTTTTCATGATCATACTTGTTTTAACATTAATTATATATTAAATTATACATATATATCCTTTTATTTTTATTGGATACAAAATATATAATACAATTTTATTATATAATATGTGCATATATAATACAATTTTATCATATAATATGTGCTATAGCAATTGAAATCACCGAACACATACTGGTATCTTGTTTGATGGCGAGTTGATCAAGTTAAGGTTTGCCATTACCGTTTGTTGGAGGTTAGAGAACCACCAAGCTCGGTTTTTGGTGAAATCAGATTTCGTTTTTATATTTTCCTTTTAAGTTTTAACATTTTAAATTTTCAAATTGAGTAGAGTCGTGTTTTTAGTACATGTTCTTGTTTTCTTTTACATTAATTCCTGTGTCTATATACTCTAAAGAATTTGAATATAATTTATTCTTTTATTATGCTTCAGACCTTTTTCAAGATCTTAACATGTTAACATTAATTATATTAAAATAAAAGAGTGAATTGCGATGATGGTGGTTGTGGTTGTGGGTGGTGGTGGTGGGTAGGTGGTGGTGATGGTGATGGTGATGGTGATGGTGATGGTGATGATGGTGGGATCATTTAATAAAGAGGACGAAGAAGATGATTTTTTAATTGTTTTATTTTAACCGTAGGGGTAATCTAGTCATTTCACACACACTTGCCTAAGAAATTTAACATAGGTTAGTGATAAGGATTAATCGAGTTTAAAAATTGTATATAATCTGGGATCACATAATGTAATTATTGAAGTCTCCAGAACCAACAAATTACAAACCATATGTTCTAACTAGACATTTAACTCATATCTTTAGATATAAACACTTATAATATTTACAAAAAAAGCTATCAAATTAATTTGTTTATATGAAATTTTTTTATTTTTAACCTTTACAAAAACACATAGGAGGATAATTATAGATAAATATTTATTTGGCACTTTTTATTTACTCAGCGTCTTTTTTTCATTTTCTTAGCTACAAATTCTTGAAATTATGTATTTTACATGCCCTAATTTTTCTCAAAAACAAAAAAGTTTTGTAACATAGATTTTGCAAGGTTTTTCTTAACTTAAGTGGGTTGCTATTTATCAGTAGCTTATGTATGTATATTTACACTATATTATAATCCATGTCAGAAATTTTTTTCTTTACATAATTTGAATAATTCAAGTATTTACATGTTTTAAAACATGGGGTACAATCATTTAAAACATATTATTGACTTTTAATCAAACTTCCTCTATACTTTTTAAACGATTATATCATTTTTATATGTTAATATTAAAAAAAATATACAACAAAAACTAGCATTTTTTCTCTTTAATTTGAGTATGATATGGATATAGTTTTTTAGTTTAAGTAACAATTAATACGTTACGTGATTACTAGTTTGTGTTTATCGCAACCGTGTCACGTGAGCACCCCGATAGTATTATAAATTAGTGTATTTCTGATAGTTGTTCGTCTTTGTTCAAAACATGTTTTTAACGACCAATTTATCCTTCAAATGGGAGACGGTTGAAATTCACCACATCGGGAAACATTTGCCTCCGAACTGGGAAAAAAACCTCACCTGGGGCCGAAGTCCGTGAATACTCGCCCGGAGGCACAACAGTGTGGTGATGTAAAACTCGCTCAGTTAAACGATCAAACTAGTGATCTCCACCTAGTCTCCCATCATCACCAGGTGCCGTTGAAACTAATGAGATGTTTCGAATCGACCCTGGGTCACTTTGAAATTTTGGTCTCTTCTTTACTACTCCACCACCAGTTCAATTTTTTAAAATGTAAACTTTATTAAAAAAACACACGCTACCTCAAATCGAGGCAACCGAAGACAACACTACAACATTACAAATTTACAAAATTACACCAGTCAATCCAAGACGTCTCAATACCTTTATTCCTAGTCTTAAACCACAAAAAACCCATCTTCTTGACCTCCCCAAAGATATACTCTAATTTTACCTCTTTATTCTTGAACCTCGCATCATTTCTCATTCTCCAAATCGACCAACATCCTATTCTAACAAGACCTTTTAGAACCTCTTTCTTCTTCCCATCCAAACCTGCATGATTATGAATTTCAATAAGGTCCCTAAAGGAGAAAACCACCATAGGATGACACTTGCACCAATTACTAATCCACAATCCACATCCAAAGCATAGCCGCAAAATAACATGAAGTGAACAAATTGTCACGCCCCGCAAAATTTCAACTCAAAATTTCAGCATTCCGGAAGTTTCCGGAACACTAAGGAAGCGTCAAGGGCCACCCGGATGACTCCAGAACAGCCCAGACAATACTGGAACGTTTTGGCACCCTTAGAAGGTCCTAGACCAGCCATGAAGGAGCTCGGAAGGGTCCGGAATAGGCTACATAAATCTGCCCAAAAGTTACAGCCAAAGAACACTCTAGAATCTTCATGAAGACACTTAGAATTGCTTGATATTTTGAAGGAATACTCTAGAAATCAGCCTTGATATTTTGTTGTCTAGATTTATCTAGATTTAGAATAATCTAGAGGATCTTGTAGTAGTATAAATAGGGATGAGAGGCATCATTTGTAATCACCCCCACATTACCTCTCATAACTCATTCATAACCCAACTTGTTGTAATCACTCTCACTTGTAACCTTGTTCAAGTAATCAAAACTCTATCTTTGTTGTAGTATTGCACTACAAAACTTGTCCTTGTGATTCTCACAAAAGACTTCCGCTGCGTAAACATAACCCAACACAACCAAAAGGCTTAACTTAGATCAAATCTAAGTGCCGCACGAGAGTTCAAGAATAACTCCGTGACAAGTGGTATCAGAGCTGCGTCGGTTCACTTGGATGGCAAACAAGAAAAGCAAGAAAGGAGCTACGAACAAGAAAATCGTCTTTAGTAAAGAAGAGACACACAATCACAACCAGGATCAACAAAAAGTTGAAAGTGTGTCTATGGATTTGGCCGGATCCTTAGACAAAATGAAGACTAATGTCGAAGCATCGGTCACACAACTTGGAACTCTTGTCAATCGTTCCTTGGAAAAGCTAGACGCTTTGGGAACATTGCGAGATGAGTTAAGGGGACTCAAAGAAGACTTCAAAACCGCTATCAACATCATACGCCTCGAGATGCAAGCCATGATCCAGGAGGAAATCGCAAGGCTGCAGAGTGAGGTAGACGAGAAGATCCAAAACCTTCACAAAAACTTTGCTGAGTTAGAAGCAAAAATGAACGACACCAACAAGACACAACCAGAAGCATGTCAGGGGTCCATGCAAGTAAGTCATCTTAATACTTTAAACACACAAGAAACTCCCAAAACACGAGAAAAACATAACATCAAAAAGCTCCCAAATAAGGGAAAGAAAAGATACACAACCACAAAACCAGAAAAGAAGTCGGAAGCAGGACTTCAACTCCTCAACATGGTGGTAAACGGGAGACCCGTTAAGGCACTAGTTGACACAGGAGCAAGCCATAACTTCGTCTCAATAGATGAAGCAATAAGACTCGGTGTTCGAGTAACAAAACAAAACGCAACGATGAAGACCACAAACGGACCCATCCAACCAACACTAGGGATGGCCTACGGCGTCAAAACCACAATCGGCAAATGGAAAGGTAAGATTGACCTTTCCGTGGTGCCAATGAAAGAACACGACTTCGTGCTTGGCCAGGATTTCTTTGAAAAGGAACCGGCCTTTCTCATTCCGTTTGCAAACAAATTTTGCATCATAGACGGAAACCAAGTTCACAAAATGAAGACAGAGACGGACACTGGCCGTCAAGGTATGTCAATAACATCAATACAAATGGAGGTTGGTTCAAAGACAAGATCAACCACACATTCATCACAACGAGGCATAACCCGAAATCGCAACGAGGACGTTGCGAATTTAGGTGGGGGAGGATGTCACGCCCCGCAAAATTTCAACTCAAAATTTCAGCATTCCGGAAGTTTCCGGAACACTAAGGAAGCGTCAAGGGCCACCCGGATGACTCCAGAACAGCCCAGACAATACTGGAACGTTTTGGCACCCTTAGAAGGTCCTAGACCAGCCATGAAGGAGCTCGGAAAGGTCCGGAATAAGCTACATAAATCTGCCCAAAAGTTACAGCCAAAGAACACTCTAGAATCTTCATGAAGACACTTAGAATTGCTTGATATTTTGAAGGAATACTCTAGAAATCAGCCTTGATATTTTGTTGTCTAGATTTATCTAGATTTAGAATAATCTAGAGGATCTTGTAGTAGTATAAATAGGGATGAGAGGCATCTTTTGTAATCACCCCCACATTACCTCTCATAACTCATTCATAACCCAACTTGTTGTAATCACTCTCACTTGTAACCTTGTTCAAGTAATCAAAACTCTATCTTTGTTGTAGTATTGCACTACAAAACTTGTCCTTGTGATTCTCACAAAAGACTTCCGCTGCGTAAACATAACCCAACACAACCAAAAGGCTTAACTTAGATCAAATCTAAGTGCCGCACGAGAGTTCAAGAATAACTCCGTGACAAAATGCTCCACACTCTCTTCTCCTTCTTCACATAACCCACAAACCGAACTACCAACTCTAATGTTTCGTCTATAAAGCGCATCAACGGTAGCTATTCTACTCATCTCCGCTCTCCAAATGAAGATGTTGCACTTCTTTGGAGTCCACTTGCACCATTCTGGGACATAAGTATCCGAACGAATCCTGCAACGGTCAAGAAGGTTTCTAACCGATTTAACACTATAATCTTCCTCTTTCCCTTCTTCGGACCCAGCCATAACCACTTATCGCTACTTTGGTTCAAATTAAGCTGCATAAGCAACGAGCATAACTCCACCAACTCGTTCACCTCCATTTCCGATGAAATCGAACTCTTCCATCTCCACACAAACCGGTTCCCATCATTCACATACCCGACACAGCTGTTGACTTTACAATCTTTAATCTCCTCAAGCCTATAAAGGTTGGGAAAATACTCCTTGAGAGGTCTGTTACCTATCCAGTTATCCAGCCAAAAAGAAGTGCACTCGCCATTGCACCACCAGCTCATTGGCTGTATTCATGTATAAGGCATTTGAACTAATAAAAAGGCTATTAAAGCCTCTTAAATTGGCCAACCATCCAAACTCATAATTAAAACTTTAAAACTTTAAAACATGGTTTTTAACAACGACTCCTAAATATCTTGGATAAATACTTTACTACATGTATATTACTTAGGATATGAACCCCTAATCTTTTGATTATGAGGTACACTTCTTAGCTATGAGGATATCTCATTTAAAACGGTTAAAAGTGAAATATAAATTTGAAGTCTTAAAAGTTTTGAATTTGTTTTTTATTAAGATAAACAAACCATTTCGTTACTTTATAAGCAAAATCCCTTTTGCAAGTTAAACTAAAACTCTTGACAAATTGATTTATTTAAATGGCACCATCCCCATTGGTAAATCTTTACAAAAGGTATGTAACTAAAAAGTTTGTGGGAGCATGTTATTCTGATCATGGTCTATAAATGACTCAGCCATAGATTTTTTTTGAACAACAACGAAATATAGATATATACAGGGCCGTCCTTGAGAATCCTTAAGAATTCTTGGGCCCTGTGCGAGTAAAAAAATTTGGCCCTTAAATATAACACACACATATATATAGAGGTTGTTTAACGAACATTATGTACGCGATGCATTATAAACATGCGAATTGGGTTTATAACATGCGATTTCCTTTTTTATGTTACAAATAAACTAATACACTTAACATTAGTTTAAACGCCCTCCGGACAAACAAAAAGAACCAACACTTAAATTCTTTAACCAAAAAGAACTCTAATACATGTAAACGTATCAAATTTGTTTGACAACACAAATTGGTTTGGCAATAGGAACATTTTCATACAAATAAAATAAATAGAACTAGAAATTGAGTTCAACTAGGTTTATATTTTAAATGATCAAATGAGAAACAAAAGAATCTACAAGTTTAAACAAGAAAAGATGTAAAGTTTTTTTTATGTAAATGATATAAATGATTAAATGAGAAATAAAAGAAACTATGAGTTTAAACAAGAAAAGATGCGAAGTTTTTTTTATGTAAATGATTAAATGAGAAACAAACGACTTACAAATTCATGGACCTTTAAATTTATATGTGAAAAATAAAAATTAAAGACTAAAACACTGGCTTGAAATTCGGGAGTTGGGGCCTTTCCCCCTGTTTCCCATTATTAAATCAAAATCAATTCTTGAGGCCCATAAGCAAAATAAAATACGGAGGAACCCAAATATAAGTAAAAAACGATAAAACAAAACTTGTTTTATTCTACACCGAAACGCTGATGCCATAGACAAGAGGCGCACCAATTGAACCAAACAGTGAATTTGTATACCTGATTTTTACAATATATTTATATATATATAACATAAATATTGTTTAAATAATTTTGGGACCATGATACTATGGGCCTTGTGCTGTGGCACTTCCCGGACATGCCCACAACCGGCTCTGGATATATATAGAAAACCAAACAACCAGCGATGGCTGGCTACAAAGGAAAAAAGCAATTAAACAGGCCACAGAAGGCACAAAACAGACAAACAACATTACAAAAAAATTAGAGTTAATTACATAGTTAGTCCCTGTGGTTTCCACAAAATAACATATTTGGTCTCACACCCTCAAATCCACATGCAGAGTACTACCGCGAGGCGTGTGACTGACGAGGATCCAGCCACCAATTATACTGAGCATTTAATTAATAATAAGAAAATTCACCAACCATAAGGGTCAGCAAAATACCATAGTTAAAGTTCAAAGGTTTTATGTTCATATAACAGTTTAAGTAAGTAGCAGAAGCATAGGCAAAACAGTTCAAACAAAGTTCATAGTTTAAGTTTATTATAGAACCCAACACGCGGGTTAAGACGACCACTACACATCCCCAAGCTGCGAGCTCCTGAGTCACTGGGTACCTGCAAAGCATGCAGTAGGGTATCAACATAATGTTGGCGAGTTCACGAGTTTGCCCAGTTTTTAATTCAAAAAACTTATTTCAACAGTTAATTTACTTATTTATACCATGCCATGGGGAGCTACCCCATAAGTAAGCTACTAAACTGTACAATACCGAATACTATGCGACCGTACGTTTCCGTAGAGTGCCCCTTTGTCAATGTCTATCGTCATTGACGGTTTGCTAGAGTCTTTTAGTTCACTCCCAATCCCATACGTAGGCACGGTGTGAGGCTGGTGAGACCTAAATAGCGCTATCAACTAATAACCCGTTCGCCAGGCCCCGACGACTAATCGGTATTAAGTGGTAGGGACTTGAGTGGTAGAGTTTCGTTTATTATTGCTTGTCGCGTCCAATATAAATAGTAATTAACTAAGGGTCCCGCATAAGGGGAGAAAAGTAGGTTTGTATCCCTTACAAGGGGATAGCATTGTTTTTAGTTCCGTTTCCCAACCACTGGGAACGCATGCTTTAAAAGTTGTAAACTCACCTTGGGTTGCTCGGCAGATGGTTTACTTGGTCAAGTACGTTGGTCACCACGTCCTAACATGGTTACCAGTACAGATCAGGCACGGGTAGAAATAAGTTACTTATATCCTACATGTATCTAACACATAGCATGCATAACATACAATTATCCTTTAAGTTACTGGGCCTGTTCTAACATTTAAACAGGCAAATCAGCAGTGGCACATAGCATCCATATCACCAAGTGTTATTGGGCCTGTCCTATAATACTTACAACATGTATCACAAAGTCCAGGTTAAACAGTAGCGGGCATACACAGTACACACACTTTGGCCCAATAACAGAGACAAGCTGCCTAGTCGAGACCAGGTGGTCTCGACTCGAGAGTACGAGGTCTCGAGTCACATCCAGAAGGTCTCGAGTAGTGAGCATTGTGTCTCACCCTTGAGGATATCGGGTCCAATCTCGAGTCGAGATCTTGTTGGTCTCGAGTCCTTGAAGTCTGTAGCTTATCTCGAGTTGTCAAGAAGAGGTCTCCGGTCGCAACCAGGGGTCTCGACTCGTAACCCTGGGTGCAACACTGGTGGAATCTTTCTAGAACCTGTCCAAACTTGTACGAACCAATAGGATTGCATGATCATGATTTTATTTTATGTACTAACCAATCAATTGCACTAACATGTTTCCATTATCATACACTACTCAAATCGGATCAAAACATGGAGTTTTCAAATATTTATCACATCTTCAAACTGTTCATCACTAGGGTTATGACATTCATTCAAACATTTCCCAAATCATGGCAATATTTCCTGTTTCAAGATTCATGTAATCACAACATTGCATTTATAGTAGATCATACTCCACATTATCACTAAATATCCTAGCAAGTTGACATTTTCTCATGAACATCCTACATTCTTCATCCTACATTATTTATGCATTATACACAAGGGATCATATATGAATAAAAGCCCATTATTCACCACATAACATCATTATGCAAGAACAGATTTATGTTTTCGTATTTATTCTTTCATCCGCAATCATCACTAATGTAACCATATCCATATCCTTAGACACACAACGTAACCATTATACAAGGAGCACAAGTTAATCAATCAAGCACCTTTCCTAAGTCTTCATCTATATGCAACGAAAAATACTAACTGGCTCAAGAGTGTGGAAGTGTGTAGGGAAATCACCAAGAGATGAACACAAGCTGATCCGAGAGCTCCTACCACTTCCTCCGGTTGCTCCGAGAAGGAAGGGGGAGGGAGGAGGATGATGATGGAACTTTAGGGTTTTCTAGTGAGAGAAAGTGGGGGAGAGAGAGAGGGAGAGAATGGAATGTTTTAGGGATTTGAGATGACGATTGTTATTGCACCAAATACGAAAGTCGGCTAGCCTCATGGGGGTTTTATACCCATTTCGAGTGGTGCACCCTAAATGGATTCCGAGTGGGCTTCACGGGTGTGTGGCCCAACTGGTTTGGTTCACTTGAGACCGAGTGGTCTCGGGTCGGGTCCTTGTGGTCTCGGTTCGCCAATACACGCATATACATATATATATATATATACTACATACACATAACTTAACACAAGGATCACATAGCACATCAAGATAGTTCACAAACTTTCATTTAATAATATTTGTACACACAATGCTAATATGAGAAGGTTGTTCGGGAAAACCTAGAGTGTCACATTTTGTAGGTCCCTAAATCGGAGGATCGATTTTCACTACCGAATCCTTGTTTATAACAAACAAAGTTAAGTGTGCGGAATCCACTTAACTTAGCCAATCAAACATAGAACATAAACAACACGATGGTTAACCAAAGAAACACATTCTTTTGATTAACTGGATGAGATATAACAACTGATACAAACACAGTTCTTACAAGCTTGAAGGGTATTCTCTCATCTCTAACTAAACTGTGAACAATCTGTGCCTTATATAGCAGATGGGCTTATCACCTTGACGAATCATAACTTGGGCTGACGAAATAAAAGTAAGCCCAGTAAAAAGCCCAACAGTCAACGAAACACATTTGATTCGTTGAATACCTTGACGAAACACAAACAAAATCAACAACTCTGATTCGTCGACATCCATTTGACGAAACAGACCTGTTTCGCCAAGGCCTGCAAATGGATATCTGTTTGCTGTAAACAGACAGCAAACAGAAATGGCACAAACATCACTTACAACATTGACCGAAATGCCCTTAATATGCGACATGCATTGTTTTAAGACCAATTACATAAACTAGGAGACAAACACGTCAAACACAAGCGGATAGGAGGATATCCGACTTGGTCGACTACGAATACAGACTCGATAATCAAATAAAAACCGTACAAAATACAACATTACATACAAGACTAGTGACAGACACAAAAAGTGCATCAACAAACTCCCCCTTGTCTGTTACTCGTCTTCGGTCTTCATTTCGCTCTTCTTCAGTGACGTTCGGACCAGGAACTGCCCGAATGTATCCCCCGGTAATAGCAGTAGCAAGCAACGCGTTGAAACTTCAATGCCTGGTGTGCATCTTTGTCTTCGTAAAAGATGTCGTGCCGGTACAATTTAGCGATGTCGGATGCAGACATATTTTGTGACACCCCGTACTCTCGATCCCAATCCTCGAGAGGAGAATATTCGAGTTTATTATTATTATTACTATTATTAGTATTGTTGTTATTATTATTTACTAAAACAACAATTTGGATTACCGATATATTATTATTAAACAACCGAGCCAGTATAATTGAGTAAGACGCATAGTTGTTTAAACGGGTTCACGCACTTGGGCCAGGCCCAACCCAACTAACCTAAGCCTAAACCCTAGACCTATATAATACCACTTAAACCCCTCACCCCATTTTATCTAAAACCCTAACAAATACCCCAGCCGCTCAAATTCCTTGTCTTCACCCTCTCTAAAACTCCGGTCACCGGAGATGAATATTTCGGCGAGCTCCGACTCCTGCTCCAACCGCACACCCACACTCCCTACCTTCCTCACTCTCATTCTGTCAGCTCGCACACTTCAGTCACACTATCCCTCCTCTCTCTCTCTCCTGAATAACACGGCCGACCACCACCACCGTGAGCAGCGGCGGCGCTGGTTAATACCCACAACAGCCAAAACTAGTCAGCAGCTCTCGGCAGCGGTAGGAAACGTCACCGGCGACAAACACCGCTCATGACGGTGACAATAGGGATTCAGGCAACGGCAATGTCGGTTGCTCCGACGAGTTTCATCGCTCGGACCTGAGCTGGTGGCTCGAGTCATGTTCAGTTCGAGTCCGTATTCGGAGAAAGCAGCGACAGCAACCTCGGGTTCTGCTCGGGTCTTGTCGGGTTCAGCCTCGGGTCACACACAACAGCATGTTCTTAACCCTCCGGTCGGTATTCGGAGAAAGCAGCGACAGCAACCTCGGGTTCTGCTCGGGTCTTGTCGGGTTCAGCCTCGGGTCACACACAACAGCATGTTCTTAACCCTCCGGTCGGTATGTGATTGCCTTGCATCTTGATGTCTTCTGTTTTGTTAAAAGATGTGTGTAAATTAGCTGTTTTGCATGGATCTGCACATAGTTGTTGTTTGATTGTGAAGAGATAGTGTGTTTTGTATTAATGATTTTTGAGAACCTTGATATATATGTGAAATTAACTGTTTAGTATGTATGGGATTTAGAAGCATGTTTTTGGGATATTGAGTACAATCTGAATGCTTTGAATGAGGATTGAGATAATGACTAGGGGTATGTTAATATGAGATTTATGTTTGCATCATTTTGGTTCATGCTTTTGTGCAAAAAAAATTGTGTTTAACTGTTTTAGATAATTGGTTAAATAAGAGTATGTGTTTCTTTTAGTGTTGATGATAATAGGATTTTAGTAAAAGTCTCATGACAATCTGTTGTATGTTTGAGTGATTTTTGGGTCTTAGTTGCTTTACGTTATAATTAATTTGATGATATGTGTTGATGAATAGTTATAGTGCTAGACCTATTTTGATGAATCTGATGAACTGGTTGAATGTAATAAGAATATTTGAATTGAGGAGCATTGATCTGAATTTAGGAGGGTACGGTATACCAAACATGTTAATGAAATTTAACTGGATAGTACATGTTTAGGAATTTTGATTGAATCGTACAAATGGATAACATTCTAGAAAGATTCCACAATGGTTGCGAGTCAAGAACAGGAGCTTCATCAGTGATCTCGACTCGGAACCACCCAGTAACTGTTTTCATTGGTGGTTTCGGCTCAACAGTTGCTCATCAGTGTTGCGACTCGAGACCACTCGTCAATGGTTTCACCAGTGGTTGCGAGTCGAAAACACTACTCGGTTGCGACTCATATGTGCATAACTCGAGACCGGACTCGAGACCTCAGGGTCTCGACTCAAGAAGGCACTACTCGAAATCTTCGGTTGCGACTCGAAAACGCTAGGTTGCGACTCGAGACCTCCTAGTCTCGAGTCGAGACTACCTAGTTTCGACTGGGCTGTTGGACTCCGTTAATGGGCCGCACTATGTGATAACCTGTTTTGGACTGTGTGTTAATTACCACTGCTTAACTGGACTATGTGCTGCTAGTGTTTAACTGCTTATATGTTAGGATAGGCCCAATAACGTATATGCTAGTGTGACTTACGTGCTATTTGTTAGATTCGTGTAGTTTGTGCGTGACTCTACTTGCATACGAACCTAATAAATATTTAATAACCATAATAGGGTATGGTTGACCAACGTAACACAAGTAAATTGACTACCGAGCAAAGCAAAGGTGAGTTCACTACTTTTTACTTAAAGCATGCATTCCCGGTGGTTGGGAAACGGAACGAAACAACTTTTCCTGGTTTGGAATTGCTTACTATCTCCTTATGAGGGATGCGGTATTTCTACCTCCTTGTGTGGGATACGGGTAACAACATTATCCCCGGTGAGGGATACAAACTTACTTTTCTTCCCTTGTTACTGGGAACTTTTAGTTAATTACTGTTTATACGGAAATGCAACGAGCAACACTAAACGAAACTCTATCACTTAAGTCCCTACTACATAATACCGATTAGTCGTCTGGGCCAGGCGAACGGGTTATTAGTTGATAGCGCTATTTAGGTCTTACCAACCTCACACCGTGCCATGGTATGGGATCGGTCGTGAACTAATGTACTCAGGCATCCGTCAATGATGATAGAACATTGACATCGGGGCATCCTGCGGAAACGCAACGGTTACCTAGTGTGCGGTATTGGAAAAACAGTTTAGTCGCTTACTTATGGGGTAGCTCCCCATGGCATGTATAAACGGGTAAATTAACTGGTTAAAACAAGTTTTTGGAATTAAACTGGAAAACTGCAAACACGTGAACTCGCCAACATTATGTTGACACTCTATTGCATGCTTTGCAGGTTGCTCGGTACAGCTTTGGACGGACGTTGCAATCGGATGGGGTGCGTGGTTCGTAAGTAACATGTTAATAAACTTGTGGTTTCAATTATGATAAGTTTACTTCCCCTTTCCGCTGTGAACTTAAACTCTGTTTTGAAAAATTTAAATTAGGTCACTAATTACGCTAATGTTTATAACCATAACTAATCCGTTCAAAATAATTAGTGGCTAAGATCCTGCTCGTCACACGCCTCGCGGTAATACTCCGCGTGTGGATTTTGAGGGTGTGACAGATTGGTATCAGAGCCATTGGTTATAGCGAACTAGGTTTTAAATATAAAATATTTTGGTTTGGGAAATAAAATATTTTTATAAGAAAACCAGACTATAACCGTTCTTTAGTGGACACCACGACTACACCACACTCCGGATTGCAAGGTTCGTCAACCTCAGATGCTCACCTGGTAATGGTAGGCTAACGACATTTACTTGTGCATAACTTATGTGTGTGAACACGCATGTGTGTATGTGTATAATTGGCATATATGTGCGTACATTTAGTATTTAATCCAGTGGATCATACGAAGGCTAGGCTAGCTTGTTACGTGTTAAACAGGAGCGAGTCCTCCTAAACCTGGTTCGAAACCATGATACGCTAAGGGCAAGGAACAAGTTATTCCAAGCCCTCATCCATGTACGTCCTGATATCACCCCTGGATTGGAACGAATCGGCGCGGTGAACGATTGCTCGATATACTTGCTTAGGAGAGGCCTGTTACGAAACACATAGAGAAGTTACGAGAACGAATCGCCAAAGGGGAGCCACCCCTATATCATGAGATATTAGAAGAAGCGATGACGCCATTCGTATTCTTTTTACTCGCGTATTTCCTTTCTCAACTTCAATAGTGAGACTTGTTCCCTCACACGACTTATCACCAGGATTCTTGGGGCATTCTAGTAAGTCTACACTTTTCGGGTTTCTGTTTGCATGTCTCGAAAACGAAAAGCATGCGTGGTGTATGCTTCTCATTATAGTGCCAGTAATTGAATCACCTTTCCATGGACCATAGAGTTATTTCTCCCTAATCCCTCGTTACATGGTTAATCCTTATTCAAGTTGAACCTTATACCATAGCACGCCCCGAAACCCCGCAAATTGGCATCTTTCTTACCGGTATGTTTGAAAGCGTGGCCAGACGAAGACACGAGCCAATCAACCTACCGACGAGTACGGTGATCTAGATGCTTACCTTATCCTCCATTAGCCAGAACCGTTATTCTTTGACGACTTTTTTCCTGATTCCGTGAATCCTTTCGCTAGCTTTCGTACGGATTCGTGTTTGTTGCTCAGATGGTATCCCTACTTCTATCACTTTTTTTTATCGCGACATTCACGTTTCTTCGTATAGAAACCTTGACTAGATCTCTCTTCAGTTTGGTGGATTCAACAAACTCGACCTTCAGCAAACAGTCTTTTTAGCCCTTGAAAATTTCACAACATGTTACTTTAATCGTACTTTTCTCGAAAACCTGTTTTCGTAGTTACCATCGAAACCCCTTGACGACGCAAACGCCACTCCAAACTCATTTGCAACTTAGAACAATCCACTCGAACTTGGTCTCTTACCGATTTGAGGAATCATATCCTGCCAGACGCCTCAGTAGACCCTGAAACCTATGGACCCGCATGACGACCACCTCTCTCTAGCTACTTCATTTTGTGGTAACCCCATCGACATAACATCCCGTATCGACAAGCGACGTTCTTTATTCTAAACCTCCCGCAGCTTGTGTACGACCAACTACCACATCGACACAGGGTAAATCCTTATTGCCGACCTCAAAGCCTTTTGTGTTCTGTCTCAAGTTGGACGCACCAGTTTTGACTACCCTTCCTGCATTAACTCGCTACTCGTGTTATGTGCACGGATTCCATGATCCTTGTCCTACTCTACTATTCACAAATCTCCGTTTGGAGGAATTGCTTCGTACGAATGTTACTCGTTGGAGCAACGAGCCAAGGATACCCCGGGGGTAACGGGTATCACAAGCACTGTTCTTCGAACTCGATACGATAAACACCTAGTTACGACACCCGAATTTATTCCATCCTATCAAGTTCAACGCTTGTTCCTTTCAGCGACATCTGAACCTACTCCGAAAACCCGAGGAAGTCCGAATGATTCCTCCGCCTTACCCTGGTACTTCTACGACGCAAATCGCCTTGCGCTAATTTTCAATACACGACTTAAAACGTCGCAAAGCTCGCATTTCTCGACCGTATAAGCAACCCCTCATGATTTGAACTCGAAAGAGTATCACCTGACATTAGGGAGATGCTCGATAGTCCGGAACTTCAGCAATTGGAAGATGATCTGTGAAATGCTTCCATCTAATTCTAACCTGCCCAAGGCATTGATGAAATGTCTGCTAGTAACGGCACGCGACAGCATACGACCAAGGAAACCGACAAGTTTCGAACTTGCAACTATCTACTTAATAGAAGTAGCTGTGGGGGCACGGAGTGCCAACTTCTATCACTTTTGGTCAAAACCTACGCTCTGTATCCGATTCGTCTCAGGCTGAATACCGAAAACCTTTGGCTCACAGTTAGGCATGAGCACCACTTGTCGCCTGCAAACAAATGGGCAGGCCAAACGCACCATCCCAACACTCCAACGCATGCTGAGAACATGTATTATCGTCCTTGGACACGAGTGACACTTCCCTTTGTAGAATCTCTTCCAACCACTGCTACCACATTGGCATTCAGGCAGCATCATTTGAGGCATTGCACGGACATAGATACCGGTCACCTCTGTGTTGGGCGGAAGCCAAATTACCGGCCCAGAACTTGCACTTGACACAACGGGTAGGATTGCCCAGAATAGACAACGCATGACGGCAGCCCCAGACCGTCAGAAAGGCTACGCGGATAAGCGTAGGAAACCTCTAGAACTCCGAGTCGGAGACTGGGTTCTACTAGTTTCACCCTAGAAGGGTGTGGTACGTTTTGACAAACAAGGCAGACTTAATCCGCGATATGTTGGACCGTTCAAAATTTACCGAGAAGATCGGTAAGGTTGTTATAGACTAAACCTGCCTGAAGAGCCGAGTGCGGTACACAACGTCTTTCACGTGCCTAATCTGAAGAAGTGTCTGTCAGACGAAACATTCGTTATTCCTTTTTTAGGAACCCGTGATCAGCAACAAACTACGCTTCGTTGAGGAACCGGTTGAGATCTAGGATCAAGAAATCAAAACCCTCTAGCGTAGTGTAACCAACAGATCGAGTTCGTTGGAACTCGCGCTGTGGCACAGAGCTTACCTGGGAACGGGAAAACCAGATGATGCGTATGTATTCCCAGTTGTTTACAAACATTACTTCCAGCACTGAGGCTACCGCTAAATTTCGGGAAGAAATTCCAAACCAACAGGGGGTGATGTAACGCCCTACGAAAACTTTTAAACACACTAGCTTGTCAGTGGCTGCACGCTAAATTTCGGGACGAAATTTCTGAAACTTGGGGATAATGTGACACTTCGGGTTTTCCTGTACGTTTCTTGGAGGTTATAGTTAAGTTTGTGAAAATCCGTACTGTGTGAGATACGTACGACTCTGCGAATCTAATGCTATGTGATTTCATGCGCTGTGTGATAGTATGTGCTATGTGGCTTACATCTATGCTGTGTGATATTATGTGCTATGTGGCTTAGATGTTCATCTCGTGAACTTGCGTGGACTACGTGTAATTAGATATAACAATAAGGTTATTAACAAGATCGTATGACTTTAGCTTAAATTTCGAGGACGAAATTCCTGTAACATGGGGAGAATGTGACAACTCGTACTCTCGATCCCAATCCTCGAGAGGAGAATATTCGAGTTTATTATTATTATTACTATTATTAGTATTGTTGTTATTATTATTTACTAAAACAACAATTTGGATTACCGATATATTATTATTAAACAACCGAGCCAGTATAATTGAGTAAGACGCATAGTTGTTTAAACGGGTTCACACACATGGGCTAGGCCCAACCCAACTAACCTAAGCCCAAACCCTAGACCTATATAATACCACTTAAACCCCTCACCCCATTTTATCTAAAACCCTAACAAATACCCCAGCCGCTCAAATTCCTTGTCTTCACCCTCTCTAAAACTCCGGTCACCGGAGATGAATATTCCGGCGAGCTCCGGCTCCTACTCCAACCGCACACCCACACTCCCTACCTTCCTCACTCTCATTCTGTCAGCTCGCACACTTTAGTCACACTATCCCTCCTCTCTCTCTCCTGAATAACACGGCCGACCACCACCACCGTGAGCAGCGGCGGCGCTGGTTAATACCCACAACAGCCAAAACTAGTCAGCAGCTCTCGGCAGCGGCAGGAAACGTCACCGGCGACAAACACCGCTCATGACGGTGACAGTAGGGATTCAGGCAACGGCAATGTCGGTTGCTCCGACGAGTTTCATCGCTCGGACCTGAGCTGGTGGCTCGGGTCATGTTCAGTTCGAGTCCGTATTCGGAGAAAGCAGCGACAGCAACCTCGGGTTCTGCTCGGGTCTTGTCGGGTTCAGCCTCGGGTCACACACAACAGCATGTTCTTAACCCTCCGGTCGGTATTCGGAGAAAGCAGCGACAGCAACCTCGGGTTCTGCTCGGGTCTTGTCGGGTTCAGCCTCGGGTCACACACAACAGCATGTTCTTAACCCTCCGGTCGGTATGTGATTGCCTTGCATCTTGATGTGTTCTGTTTTGTTAAAAGATGTGTGTAAATTAGCTGTTTTGCATGGATCTGCACATAGTTGTTGTTTGATTGTGAAGAGATAGTGTGTTTTGTATTAATGATTTTTGAGAACCTTGATATATATGTGAAATTAACTGTTTAGTATGTATGGGATTTAGAAGCATGTTTTTGGGATATTGAGTACAATCTGAATGCTTTGAATGATGATTGAGATAATGACTAGGGGTATGTTAATATGAGATTTATGTTTGCATCATTTTGGTTCATGCTTTTGTGCAAAAAAAATTGTGTTTAACTGTTTTAGATAATTGGTTAAATAAGAGTATGTGTTTCTTTTAGTGTTGATGATAATAGGATTTTAGTAAAAGTCTCATGACAATCTGTTGTATGTTTGAGTGATTTTTGGGTCTTAGTTGCTTTACGTTATAATTAATTTGATGATATGTGTTGATGAATAGTTATAGTGCTAGACCTATTTTGATGAATCTGATGAACTGGTTGAATGTAATAAGAATATTTGAATTGAGGAGCATTGATCTGAATTTAGGAGGGTACGGTATACCAAACATGTTAATGAAATTTAACTGGATAGTACATGTTTAGGAATTTTGATTGAATCGTACAAATGGATAACATTCTAGAAAGATTCCACAATGGTTGCGAGTCAAGAACAGGAGCTTCATCAGTGATCTCGACTCGGAACCACCCAGTAACTGTTTTCATTGGTGGTTTCGGCTCAACAGTTGCTCATCAGTGTTGCGACTCGAGACCACTCGTCAATGGTTTCACCAGTGGTTGCGAGTCGAAAACACTACTCGGTTGCGACTCATATGTGCATAACTCGAGACCGGACTCGAGACCTCAGGGTCTCGACTCAAGAAGGCACTACTCGAAATCTTCGGTTGCGACTCGAAAACGCTAGGTTGCGACTCGAGACCTCCTAGTCTCGAGTCGAGACTACCTAGTTTCGACTGGGCTGTTGGACTCCGTTAATGGGCCGCACTATGTGATAACCTGTTTTGGACTGTGTGTTAATTGCCACTGCTTAACTGGACTATGTGCTGCTAGTGTTTAACTGCTTATATGTTAGGATAGGCCCAATAACGTATATGCTAGTGTGACTTACGTGCTATTTGTTAGATTCGTGTAGTTTGTGCGTGACTCTACTTGCATACGAACCTAATAAATATTTAATAACCATAATAGGGTATGGTTGACCAACGTAACACAAGTAAATTGACTACCGAGCAAAGCAAAGGTGAGTTCACTACTTTTTACTTAAAGCATGCATTCCCGGTGGTTGGGAAACGGAACGAAACAACTTTTCCTGGTTTGGAATTGCTTACTATCTCCTTATGAGGGATGCGGTATTTCTACCTCCTTGTGTGGGATACGGGTAACAACATTATCCCCGGTGAGGGATACAAACTTACTTTTCTTCCCTTGTTACTGGGAACTTTTAGTTAATTACTGTTTATACGGAAATGCAACGAGCAACACTAAACGAAACTCTATCACTTAAGTCCCTACTACATAATACCGATTAGTCGTCTGGGCCAGGCGAACGGGTTATTAGTTGATAGCGCTATTTAGGTCTTACCAACCTCACACCGTGCCATGGTATGGGATCGGTCGTGAACTAATGTACTCAGGCATCCGTCAATGATGATAGAACATTGACATCGGGGCATCCTGCGGAAACGCAACGGTTACCTAGTGTGCGGTATTGGAAAAACAGTTTAGTCGCTTACTTATGGGGTAGCTCCCCATGGCATGTATAAACGGGTAAATTAACTGGTTAAAACAAGTTTTTGGAATTAAACTGGAAAACTGCAAACACGTGAACTCGCCAACATTATGTTGACACTCTATTGCATGCTTTGCAGGTTGCTCGGTACAGCTTTGGACGGACGTTGCAATCGGATGGGGTGCGTGGTTCGTAAGTAACATGTTAATAAACTTGTGGTTTCAATTATGATAAGTTTACTTCCCCTTTCCGCTGTGAACTTAAACTCTGTTTTGAAAAATTTAAATTAGGTCACTAATTACGCTAATGTTTATAACCATAACTAATCCGTTCAAAATAATTAGTGGCTAAGATCCTGCTCGTCACACGCCTCGCGGTAATACTCCGCGTGTGGATTTTGAGGGTGTGACAGATTGGTATCAGAGCCATTGGTTATAGCAAACTAGGTTTTAAATATAAAATATTTTGGTTTGGGAAATAAAATATTTTTATAAGAAAACCAGACTATAACCGTTCTTTAGTGGAAACCACGACTACACCACACTCCGGATTGCAAGGTTCGTCAACCTCAGATGCTCACCTGGTAATGGTAGGCTAACGACATTTACTTGTGCATAACTTATGTGTGTGAACACGCATGTGTGTATGTGTATAATTGGCATATATGTGCGTACATTTAGTATTTAATCCAGTGGATCATACGAAGGCTAGGCTAGCTTGTTACGTGTTAAACAGGAGCGAGTCCTCCTAAACCTGGTTCGAAACCATGATACGCTAAGGGCAAGGAACAAGTTATTCCAAGCCCTCATCCATGTACGTCCTGATATCACCCCTGGATTGGAACGAATCGGCGCGGTGAACGATTGCTCGATATACTTGCTTAGGAGAGGCCTGTTACGAAACACATAGAGAAGTTACGAGAACGAATCGCCAAAGGGGAGCCACCCCTATATCATGAGATATTAGAAGAAGCGACGACGCCATTCGTATTCTTTTTACTCGCGTATTTCCTTTCTCAACTTCAATAGTGAGACTTGTTCCCTCACACGACTTATCACCAGGATTCTTGGGGCATTCTAGTAAGTCTACACTTTTCGGGTTTCTGTTTGCATGTCTCGAAAACGAAAAGCATGCGTGGTGTATGCTTCTCATTATAGTGCCAGTAATTGAATCACCTTTCCATGGACCATAGAGTTATTTCTCCCTAATCCCTCGTTACATGGTTAATCCTTATTCAAGTTGAACCTTATACCATAGCACGCCCCGAAACCCCGCAAATTGGCATCTTTCTTACCGGTATGTTTGAAAGCGTGGCCAGACGAAGACACGAGCCAATCAACCTACCGACGAGTACGGTGATCTAGATGCTTACCTTATCCTCCATTAGCCAGAACCGTTATTCTTTGACGACTTTTTTCCTGATTCCGTGAATCCTTTCGCTAGCTTTCGTACGGATTCGTGTTTGTTGCTCAGATGGTATCCCTACTTCTATCACTTTTTTTTATCGCGACATTCACGTTTCTTCGTATAGAAACCTTGACTAGATCTCTCTTCAGTTTGGTGGATTCAACAAACTCGACCTTCAGCAAACAGTCTTTTTAGCCCTTGAAAATTTCACAACATGTTACTTTAATCGTACTTTTCTCGAAAACCTGTTTTCGTAGTTACCATCGAAACCCCTTGACGACGCAAACGCCACTCCAAACTCATTTGCAACTTAGAACAATCCACTCGAACTTGGTCTCTTACCGATTTGAGGAATCATATCCTGCCAGACGCCTCAGTAGACCCTGAAACCTATGGACCCGCATGACGACCACCTCTCTCTAGCTACTTCATTTTGTGGTAACCCCATCGACATAACATCCCGTATCGACAAGCGACGTTCTTTATTCTAAACCTCCCGCAGCTTGTGTACGACCAACTACCACATCGACACAGGGTAAATCCTTATTGCCGACCTCAAAGCCTTTTGTGTTCTGTCTCAAGTTGGACGCACCAGTTTTGACTACCCTTCCTGCATTAACTCGCTACTCGTGTTATGTGCACGGATTCCATGATCCTTGTCCTACTCTACTATTCACAAATCTCCGTTTGGAGGAATTGCTTCGTACGAATGTTACTCGTTGGAGCAACGAGCCAAGGATACCCCGGGGGTAACGGGTATCACAAGCACTGTTCTTCGAACTCGATACGATAAACACCTAGTTACGACACCCGAATTTATTCCATCCTATCAAGTTCAACGCTTGTTCCTTTCAGCGACATCTGAACCTACTCCGAAAACCCGAGGAAGTCCGAATGATTCCTCCGCCTTACCCTGGTACTTCTACGACGCAAATCGCCTTGCGCTAATTTTCAATACACGACTTAAAACGTCGCAAAGCTCGCATTTCTCGACCGTATAAGCAACCCCTCATGATTTGAACTCGAAAGAGTATCACCTGACATTAGGGAGATGCTCGATAGTCCGGAACTTCAGCAATTGGAAGATGATCTGTGAAATGCTTCCATCTAATTCTAACCTGCCCAAGGCATTGATGAAATGTCTGCTAGTAACGGCACGCGACAGCATACGACCAAGGAAACCGACAAGTTTCGAACTTGCAACTATCTACTTAATAGAAGTAGCTGTGGGGGCACGGAGTGCCAACTTCTATCACTTTTGGTCAAAACCTACGCTCTGTATCCGATTCGTCTCAGGCTGAATACCGAAAACCTTTGGCTCACAGTTAGGCATGAGCACCACTTGTCGCCTGCAAACAAATGGGCAGGCCAAACGCACCATCCCAACACTCCAACGCATGCTGAGAACATGTATTATCGTCCTTGGACACGAGTGACACTTCCCTTTGTAGAATCTCTTCCAACCACTGCTACCACATTGGCATTCAGGCAGCATCATTTGAGGCATTGCACGGACATAGATACCGGTCACCTCTGTGTTGGGCGGAAGCCAAATTACCGGCCCAGAACTTGCACTTGACACAACGGGTAGGATTGCCCAGAATAGACAACGCATGACGGCAGCCCCAGACCGTCAGAAAGGCTACGCGGATAAGCGTAGGAAACCTCTAGAACTCCGAGTCGGAGACTGGGTTCTACTAGTTTCACCCTAGAAGGGTGTGGTACGTTTTGACAAACAAGGCAGACTTAATCCGCGATATGTTGGACCGTTCAAAATTTACCGAGAAGATCGGTAAGGTTGTTATAGACTAAACCTGCCTGAAGAGCCGAGTGCGGTACACAACGTCTTTCACGTGCCTAATCTGAAGAAGTGTCTGTCAGACGAAACATTCGTTATTCCTTTTTTAGGAACCCGTGATCAGCAACAAACTACGCTTCGTTGAGGAACCGGTTGAGATCTAGGATCAAGAAATCAAAACCCTCTAGCGTAGTGTAACCAACAGATCGAGTTCGTTGGAACTCGCGCTGTGGCACAGAGCTTACCTGGGAACAGGAAAACCAGATGATGCGCATGTATTCCCAGTTGTTTACAAACATTACTTCCAGCACTGAGGCTACCGCTAAATTTTGGGAAGAAATTCCAAACCAACAGGGG
The DNA here is from genome assembly GCF_002127325.2 of Helianthus annuus. Lineage (NCBI taxonomy): Eukaryota > Viridiplantae > Streptophyta > Magnoliopsida > Asterales > Asteraceae > Helianthus > Helianthus annuus. The sequence goes on from NC_035433.2 coordinate 144,587,123, forward strand.
GTGATGTAACGCCCTACGAAAACTTTTAAACACACTAGCTTGTCAGTGGCTGCACGCTAAATTTCGGGACGAAATTTCTGAAACTTGGGGATAATGTGACACTTCGGGTTTTCCTGTACGTTTCTTGGAGGTTATAGTTAAGTTTGTGAAAATCCGTACTGTGTGAGATACGTACGACTCTGCGAATCTAATGCTATGTGATTTCATGCGCTGTGTGATAGTATGTGCTATGTGGCTTACATCTGTGCTGTGTGATATTATGTGCTATGTGGCTTAGATGTTCATCTCGTGAACTTGCGTGGACTACGTGTAATTAGATATAACAATAAGGTTATTAACAAGATCGTATGACTTTAGCTTAAATTTCGAGGACGAAATTCCTGTAACATGGGGAGAATGTGACAACTCGTACTCTCGATCCCAATCCTCGAGAGGAGAATATTCGAGTTTATTATTATTATTACTATTATTAGTATTGTTGTTATTATTATTTACTAAAACAACAATTTGGATTACCGATATATTATTATTAAACAACCGAGCCAGTATAATTGAGTAAGACGCATAGTTGTTTAAACGGGTTCACACACATGGGCCAGGCCCAATCCAACTAACCTAAGCCCAAACCCTAGACCTATATAATACCACTTAAACCCCTCACCCCATTTTATCTAAAACCCTAACAAATACCCCAGCCGCTCAAATTCCTTGTCTTCACCCTCTCTAAAACTCCGGTCACCGGAGATGAATATTCCGGCGAGCTCCGGCTCCTACTCCAACCGCACACCCACACTCCCTACCTTCCTCACTCTCATTCTGTCAGCTCGCACACTTCAGTCATACTATCCCTCCTCTCTCTCTCCTGAATAACACGGCCGACCACCACCACCGTGAGCAGCGGCGGCGCTGGTTAATACCCACAACAGCCAAAACTAGTCAGCAGCTCTCGGCAGCGGCAGGAAACGTCACCGGCGACAAACACCGCTCATGACGGTGATAGTAGGGATTCAGGCAACGGCAATGTCGGTTGCTCCGACGAGTTTCATCGCTCGGACCTGAGCTGGTGGCTCGGGTCATGTTCAGTTCGAGTCCGTATTCGGAGAAAGCAGCGACAGCAACCTCGGGTTCTGCTCGGGTCTTGTCGGGTTCAGCCTCGGGTCACACACAACAGCATGTTCTTAACCCTCCGGTCGGTATTCGGAGAAAGCAGCGACAGCAACCTCGGGTTCTGCTCGGGTCTTGTCGGGTTCAGCCTCGGGTCACACACAACAGCATGTTCTTAACCCTCCGGTCGGTATGTGATTGCCTTGCATCTTGATGTCTTCTGTTTTGTTAAAAGATGTGTGTAAATTAGCTGTTTTGCATGGATCTGCACATAGTTGTTGTTTGATTGTGAAGAGATAGTGTGTTTTGTATTAATGATTTTTGAGAACCTTGATATATATGTGAAATTAACTGTTTAGTATGTATGGGATTTAGAAGCATGTTTTTGGGATATTGAGTACAATCTGAATGCTTTGAATGATGATTGAGATAATGACTAGGGGTATGTTAATATGAGATTTATGTTTGCATCATTTTGGTTCATGCTTTTGTGCAAAAAAAATTGTGTTTAACTGTTTTAGATAATTGGTTAAATAAGAGTATGTGTTTCTTTTAGTGTTGATGATAATAGGATTTTAGTAAAAGTCTCATGACAATCTGTTGTATGTTTGAGTGATTTTTGGGTCTTAGTTGCTTTACGTTATAATTAATTTGATGATATGTGTTGATGAATAGTTATAGTGCTAGACCTATTTTGATGAATCTGATGAACTGGTTGAATGTAATAAGAATATTTGAATTGAGGAGCATTGATCTGAATTTAGGAGGGTACGGTATACCAAACATGTTAATGAAATTTAACTGGATAGTACATGTTTAGGAATTTTGATTGAATCGTACAAATGGATAACATTCTAGAAAGATTCCACAATGGTTGCGAGTCAAGAACAGGAGCTTCATCAGTGATCTCGACTCGGAACCACCCAGTAACTGTTTTCATTGGTGGTTTCGGCTCAACAGTTGCTCATCAGTGTTGCGACTCGAGACCACTCGTCAATGGTTTCACCAGTGGTTGCGAGTCGAAAACACTACTCGGTTGCGACTCATATGTGCATAACTCGAGACCGGACTCGAGACCTCAGGGTCTCGACTCAAGAAGGCACTACTCGAAATCTTCGGTTGCGACTCGAAAACGCTAGGTTGCGACTCGAGACCTCCTAGTCTCGAGTCGAGACTACCTAGTTTCGACTGGGCTGTTGGACTCCGTTAATGGGCCGCACTATGTGATAACCTGTTTTGGACTGTGTGTTAATTGCCACTGCTTAACTGGACTATGTGCTGCTAGTGTTTAACTGCTTATATGTTAGGATAGGCCCAATAACGTATATGCTAGTGTGACTTACGTGCTATTTGTTAGATTCGTGTAGTTTGTGCGTGACTCTACTTGCATACGAACCTAATAAATATTTAATAACCATAATAGGGTATGGTTGACCAACGTAACACAAGTAAATTGACTACCGAGCAAAGCAAAGGTGAGTTCACTACTTTTTACTTAGAGCATGCATTCCCGGTGGTTGGGAAACGGAACGAAACAACTTTTCCTGGTTTGGAATTGCTTACTATCTCCTTATGAGGGATGCGGTATTTCTACCTCCTTGTGTGGGATACGGGTAACAACATTATCCCCGGTGAGGGATACAAACTTACTTTTCTTCCCTTGTTACTGGGAACTTTTAGTTAATTACTGTTTATACGGAAATGCAACGAGCAACACTAAACGAAACTCTATCACTTAAGTCCCTACTACATAATACCGATTAGTCGTCTGGGCCAGGCGAACGGGTTATTAGTTGATAGCGCTATTTAGGTCTTACCAACCTCACACCGTGCCATGGTATGGGATCGGTCGTGAACTAATGTACTCAGGCATCCGTCAATGATGATAGAACATTGACATCGGGGCATCCTGCGGAAACGCAACGGTTACCTAGTGTGCGGTATTGGAAAAACAGTTTAGTCGCTTACTTATGGGGTAGCTCCCCATGGCATGTATAAACGGGTAAATTAACTGGTTAAAACAAGTTTTTGGAATTAAACTGGAAAACTGCAAACACGTGAACTCGCCAACATTATGTTGACACTCTATTGCATGCTTTGCAGGTTGCTCGGTACAGCTTTGGACGGACGTTGCAATCGGATGGGGTGCGTGGTTCGTAAGTAACATGTTAATAAACTTGTGGTTTCAATTATGATAAGTTTACTTCCCCTTTCCGCTGTGAACTTAAACTCTGTTTTGAAAAATTTAAATTAGGTCACTAATTACGCTAATGTTTATAACCATAACTAATCCGTTCAAAATAATTAGTGGCTAAGATCCTGGTCGTCACACGCCTCGCGGTAATACTCCGCGTGTGGATTTTGAGGGTGTGACATATTTACCAGCCACATCGGATCAAGTATCCTGAAGTTCTTATCATCTCTAAAAACGATAACTGCCTCATGCGTATCTGAATCATAGCACAACAAGCGCATGTCACCAAGAAAATCTTGCTGCATCGGCATTAAGGGAATCTTCTCAACCACTTTTGTCGGTTCATACACAAGCTTGTACCTTCCGGTGTTGGTTTCCGGATCAAGTGTGAACTTGATCTGCTGATTCCTGGGGAACTGAGGTTTGTACGACTTGTTTTTCCACCCCGATTTCTTGTTCATTTTGATCAGACGTGCAAATAATGAAGCACCTTCAAAGTTTGAGCGATTGATGAGCTCAAGTTTTGTAAGTGCTGCCACATCATAGAATGGCAATGATAAGATACTCAGCAGCGACCTGAAATACTGGATCCCGAACTCTCTCTTGATCGCAACACAGTGGATTTCCTTAACAAACATCCAACACAGAATTCGCCCACTTGGCTTAGCCTTTTCTAACTGTAAGAAATCAACTTTAGACGCCTCTGGAACTGGCTTTGAAACCTTTGACAAAAACCGTTCACGCCACGCTGCGAACGCATCTGTGGCATTCTCTGAAGAATCACGGTTTTTCAGGTGTTCATCAATATCTTCAACGTTGTCTTTCAGCCAGTCTTCATCGAATGGAGCAAATTCTGTACCATCCTGTCTGACATATGACGATTTCTTCACTTCACCTTCGAAGACAATCTCATCAACATTTTCAACATTTATAGACTCCGGCTCACTTGGCATCTTTTCAACTTCATCATCGTTTATGTCCCGCATCGCCTTCAATGTGATCAACTGTTGAGGCGTGAGATCCTCAACTATCTCACCCTCTTCAAGTGATTCTCTGGTGACGGGGTGCACAACCTGTATAGCCAAATCAGCAGTACTAGGAATAGAGGATGTACCAGCTAACGCTTCAAGGAGCTGTTCTTCACCAACAGTTCCGCTGGTCCTGCTTGAGATGACCCTAGTGCAGACGGCTGATAGACAATTATAGCAGATGACGTACCGGCTGGGGGTTGCTGTGGTGTGGCAGCTGTATCAGGATTCCCTTGATCCTCTGGGTCTTCATCCCTTTTCTGTAATATTTCTTGCTGTTTACACCTGTCTTCCAGTTATGGTTGTGTTTCTGGTTTCATACCAGTTCTTCATAAAATCACATCGGCCTTTCAAGTCTTCGGCCAATTTTTGAAGAACTGAGCTTCGTCTATCCCGTTCTACTTCAGACGCTTTCAACCTTTCATTCTCAGCCTTAAGCCGATCGATCTCTGCCTGTTGGTGTTGGATAGTGGCCTGTTGTTCACCAACCGCAGTTTTCAATCTTTCAATCTACACCAGTTGACCGATTTGGTCATTCTTCGTGATACGGATAAAATCAGTCTGCCTTTGAATGCGATCAGCTGCAGCCTCAAATTGCATAAACAGGAAGTTATTCTTTTCTTCCTGTGTCATATCTGAGAAAATCCTTTGGCGTTCACCACTAGGCTGAGCTGTTGTTGCTCGAATCGAAGCAGCCATTGATCGCTGTGGAATCGCCTGAAGAGACACAGGTTGAGCTGTAGATGGAGATGATACCACAGGTGGTTCTGTTATAGGAGCTTGAGGCACAGATCCTCGGGAGGAGGTACTTAAGTATCTCCGTGCTTTCTTTTTCTTCTGATGCTCTGCAGCTTTCTCAGCTTTCCTTTTTCTAGCACGTTCCGTTTCAGGATCAGAGGGAACATATTTAGGATCATCTTCCTGTCTGATCTTTCTGTATCTTCATACCCCACGTTTATCCAGATACATCTCGTATCCGGGTTCCAGTAGGAGATCATCATCAGAATCTGAATCCGCCTCATCATCACCACCAGCTGAGGTGTCACCAGCTGACACTCCCCCTGCTGAGGTACCACCAGCTGATGTACCACCAGCTGACACACCACCGGTAGTTCCTACACTTGATGCACCAACGGCACCAACATCACCACCATCACCACCATCATCATCACTGTCAGATTCATCTGACACTTCAGGTTCTGGACCAAACTTCTCACTCATCATTCTCTTTAATTCAGGTTCTTCATCATCAGATTGACTATCTTCATGACGCCACTTGTTGTCTGCCGGAGCAACATACGCTGTGTTGTGAAGAGCACCGAATAATTTCCTTGGAGGATCGCTCTCCTTGTATCTTTTATGAGCTAAGTTCTTGATAAGTCGTAATGAATTGAAGTTCATAGCTTCTATCTTCAGCATATCATTCTCTGCTTTTGGAAGATTTGGATGTTGTACATTCATGATCATTTGCAGAAAACGTGGGTACATCCAGTACTTGCTTCCAATGGTCCGGTTCTTTCCAGTTCTTGTCAGATTTTCCTTCATGTTCTCAAAGATGAACCTTGAAATACTAAACGGTTTGTTTAGCACTAAGGCCACAAAAAGACCCATGAGTTCGTTGCTAGCCATGTCGTAACCGGCCCGTTTGTTGCTCAAACATTGGATAAGAACATGTAATAGAAACTTGTATCTTAGCGGCAGATCACCCTTGTTAATTTGCATACTGAAGATATCACCAGTGCACTTCATCCGTAATAAACAGCCTCGGATACACATGATTGGGACAGAATCTGGCGCGTCCGGACTATCCTGTAACTGAAGAACTTCATTGAGAATATCCGGTGACACAATCACATCCACATTCTCTACCCGTCCACTGATAACTTCCTTGCCATCCACTTGACCAACATTCGCCGAATTCCAGAACGCTTTGATGAGAGACTTGTATACAGGCGTTGAGAACATAACAGCGTAGTTGATACGTGATTCCCGGATCCATCTAGTAATGTCTTTTAGCTCAGCAAGCTTCTCCTCCGGATCCAAATATGCAATCTGGTTGTGGCGTTTTTCTGACATGATTTCCTCCTCCGTCTTATTTTCTTTCTTTGTCGCCGGCTTCCTTTTCCCTTCTTTAGGGGCCATCTGCAATTTTAAAAACGTCCACAATAAGTAATAATCACTTACATATAGATTTGGACATGTATCGATACAAGTTCATGTATCCATTTGACAGACAGACTGTCAAACCATGTCCACTGTGAACAAATTGCAAACTGTAAAATTTTCTAAGGCATGGTCGGCGAAACAGAGATCATTGACGAAACAGAAGATGGTTTGACGAAACAGATCCTGATTGTTCACCAATTCTGTTTTGTTGACCCACTCTGATTCGTCAAGAGATCCTTTGACGAAACAGAAATGTATTTGACGAAACAGAACTTGGTTGTTGACCAGTTCTGATTCGTTGACCATTTTGATTCGCCAAACAAGCCATTGACGAAACAGAAGACTGTTGTGATTCGTCAACGAACCTGATTCGTTGACTATCTGATTCGTCAACGATGTGATTCGCCGACTGTCTGTTTCCCCAAATGTCTGATTCGCCGACATTCAGATTCGCCGGAGTTAGGGTTTGGGATTTGGGTGTTTCGCCGAATGTCAATTAAATGAAGAACAGATGATCATACATCAACAACCATTCAGTGGATATCCAAAACAAGTTAAATATTCCATCCTAATCATAACAAGATCTCTGTTTCGGTTAAATACCCATTCATAAACTACAACATTCCAACGGCTCAACATCCCCTGTTTTTCATATATTCAAAATCCAAACCGAATCTTAGGCAAAAAACAAACATACACGCACTTAGATTTAACAGTTACAAGATACAGACATAAATTATAACAAGTTTAATATCAACACATCTAATATCAAATGGAAAATCCGGTCATAGAGGGTCTCCGACGGTTTCCGGTGAAAGCCGTCGGTGCACAATACGAAAATCATGACATAAACAAGTTTGCACCTTTGATTTATGAGAGATTTTGAGGAAAACACTGACGATTTGAATGAGAAATGGTGTAACCGAAGATATGGTTTTTTTTTTTTTTTTTTTGAGTGTTTGGGAGGATGATGAACTTGAGTGTTTTGAAAAAGTGAACCAACTTTTCTGACATAAGGACTTTTGTACACCGACCCACCTTTTTGGCGAAACAGAAGTTGACGAATCAGGAGACGGGCTTTGACGAAACAGAAAGTGGGCCTGAACTTGGGCCTGTGAAATTAGCCCATGGCGAAACAGACTTGGGCTTCTGTTTCGTCAACATCTTGACGAGACAGTCTATTTCGTCAAATTTATCAATGGTTGACCAAGACTCAAACTTTGACTTTGACCAATATCTGTTTCGTCAACAGCAGTTTGATTCATCAACCAAGTTTTGATTCGTCGACTTCTGTTCCAAAATCACCAAGGCATGAAACATTCTGCATACTGCACACAGGGTTTTAGCAATTTACCATTTTGACATTCGTTTGAGTTTCCAAAAACAAGAACGATTTATGAAGAAGGTTTCAGGCTTCCGGTCGTAAACACCAAGCAACATCTTTGGCATAATCAATAACAAACTTAAACACTACATTGCAGATATTTCTTAAAATGCTGAAAACTAAACTAAATGCATTTGAAATTGACAAGATAACCACTGTACAGATGGAACTTTTGCGAGTTTCAAGGATAAGGAATCATACCAGCTTACGGTCTTAGTCAACATGATTTGATTTCTGTTTAAAGTTCTTGATAAGTATACTACCTCGATTATCGATATTGTTGTCCACATAAACTCATGCTTATCAAACGTAATAAAACTTAGGAGATACGCTTTATGGTAAGATTTATACTTACAAGTCGATGTGAATCCACTTCACGACACATTCCCGTATCAAGGTATGCACGAGAATTCATCTTACCGGTGAGTATACCGATTATCATCTGTTTGACCGTATAAGATGTGAGATACTCACTTATTTTGATTTTGAAAACAAGCCCTATGTGATAGAATCACTTATTGATGAGGAACTTGATTTTTGATGCATGAGGGCACATGAGCAAGTCCGTGAACAGGTCAGTACTTCCGTACAGCAGAGAGACGAACTTGACTCTCGGATAGATGTGATATTTTATCACTTATTTGTTTGGACATGTGATTATTTATCACTTATTGAGGTCGAATGCAATATGTACACGTATGTATGGTATCATGGAAGATCTAGACTTGCGTCCCCGTTATTTTTCGGTAAAAGAAACAATCATGATACCCAGATGATAAGCAACATAAAGACCGAATATCTCAGAACCTCGGTAATCTATCAAACGAAAATTCGGTACCAAGACCATATGCCAATGAATGGTTCCCACCTGACTTGAAGTCTGTTAGGTTTGTGACACATAACACGCGAAGGACCAATCATTCTGAAGACCAGATTCTCTAATGGCTGAATACAAACCAACATTCTGGTTGTTTCTCAGCTGATTACGCGTCTGCACACCGCGATGGACATCTCCTATAATATTCTGCTGGGGATGGGTATCATGAATCCTCATTTCAGGATTTTCTGGCACACGTGCATTGATACCCAAATTGTTAAGATTATGATCAACAACCAACTCCACACCAGGAATGTGTGTAGAAGTGGATGCATTCGCTTCAGCAGTATCTACATTCTGCACATGAGGTGTATCAACAGAGGCACCTTGAACAGGAACAACTGGAGCTGAAGATCCTTCTGCTGCATCATGATATTCATCATCTTCCGAAGACTCATTATAATCTGCAGCATCTTCATAAACCTCATTTTGAACTGTATTGTTAACCGATGAAGAGCCTTGTGGGTCAACAAGAACAGGTCTAACAATGGCGAGACAACAGCATTGTCACTTTCAAATAACATTCTAGCAGCTGCTGATTCTTCGTCAAAGGTTGGCAGATTGAAGGAGTCAAACAGTCCATCATAATCGAACATCCACGGATCACCCGGAGCCCTAACAGGACTCGTGTACCTTTGAACCTTCACCTCACTCCATAACTCTATCTTTTTGGTAGCCAGATTCCAAACACGAAAATTCGGAGTAGCATATCCAAGGAAGAAACCTTCAATAGCTTTCGCTCCAAACTTTCCATCCGGCTCAATCATAGTGCAAGGAGCGCCAAACGGCTCTAGGTAAGAAAGATCCGGTTTCCTTTTCTGAAGGAGTTCGAAGCAAGTTTTGCCATGTCTCTTTACTGTCAGAACTCGGTTTAATGTATAGCACGCAGTCGATACAGCCTCCCCCCAGAATTGAACAGGGAGTTCCGACTCTACTAACATCGTTCTTGCAGTTTCGATTATTGTGCGATTCTTCCTCTCCGCGACACCATTTTGTTGTGGAGTATAACGAGAACTGTACTCATGAAGAATGCCTTTAGAAGTACAGAACTCATCCATAACTTGATTCTTGAATTCGGTTCCATTGTCGCTTCGGATCCTTTTCACTTTCAACGAATAGAGATTCTCCAACATTGTAAGAAGATCCTTGAGGATGCCAGGAGTTTCACTCTTGTGTGCCATGAAGGATACCTAAGAAAATCTAGAATAGTCATCGGTAACGACTCGACAATAAGCATCTCCGAATGTTGTTTTGTGCTTCATAGGTCCAAAAAGGTCCATATGAAGACGTTCAAGAGGCATGCTCACAGTGTTGATTTTCTTCAAAGGGTGAGACTTCTTTGTTTGCTTCCCCTTTTGGCACGAGACACAGATATCTTGTAACTGAAAACTTCTCACAGGAACACCATTCACAAGGTTTTTTTTTCACCAAATGGTTCATCTTCCTCAAGTGAATGTGCCCCATTCTTCTGTGCCAAGATATAGACTCCTTTTCAGTGGCTTTTGAGACAAAGCAAGTGACTTGTGCAGATGTTGTAATCGCTTGGCTCATATCGAGAATATAAAGATCATTAACTCTCGGAGCCGATAAGAGAATCCATTCTTGTGGAATTTTGAACCCAGGTTTAACCACATAACAACCGGCATCATCAAAATGCACGGTGAACTTTTTATCGCAGATTTGCGACACACTGAGAAGATTATGATCAATTTAACGAACATAATTGATCTTATCGAAGCACACAAAACCATTGGAGATACTACCCTCTCCAGTGATGTATCCGCCTTTGTCTCCCGCAAATGCGACATAGCCTCCTCTAATATTTCTCACGTCGTACAGAAGCCGTAAGTCGCCAGTCATGTGCCTGGATGCTCCACTATCAACAATCCAATGACTATTAATAGTTCCTCCTGGAACACCCTGCACATGTCGTTCAAAGATCAGTTGAGGATGGGGAACCAAGCCTTAGTGGTCTTGGGTCGTCCCTGAGCATCACGAAACGTGATCTCGATTTGTTGATGATTCTCAAAAACATTAGCTCCCCCTGAACTATCACCCGCTTTAGGTTTCCAAGTTTCTTTTTGCCTACCAGATTGAGTGTTGTAAACTGTTTTTGAAGTTTCTGGTTTTAATGGTTGTGACACACTTGGTTCCCTTTTAACTGTTTTAACTTCCGATTTCAAAGCTTTCTCAACAGCTTTTACGTTCTTACGTCGTAGTTTTGTTTCTTGTTCCTTAATTGTTTGTTTATCATGTTTTGGTGAAACTGACCGACGTTGAGGATGAATCTTTTCAGGTGGTGCTTTCTCAACAAATTTTTCTTTTGGAGCGTTTGGGCAATTTTTAATGATATGCCCAAATTCTCCACATTTAAAGCATGTTCTCCTTTCAACAAATTTAGGAGAATTTGATTGACAATGAGATGTCGAACTCGTGGAACCTGAGGTACTAGCCTTTTCATCACACCCATTTGTATGTTGAGTGTAATTGTTATCATTGTTACGTTTTAAGATCGTGACTTGTTGCACAAAATCGGTGTTTGATTTGTTCTCAAAAGTCTCAATCTTATCAGTACCTTTAGATGACACGAATCTCCTTTTGTTTCAGATTTTATTTTAGAGACATTAGGCTTTTGAGCTCTCTTGACTGGTTGTTTACCATTAGAAGCACTAGGTTGTTGAGTGGTTGGTGATTTTTGATTACCAAACTGTTTTCTAATCTCAGCCTTAGGAATTGGATCACATTGTGTTACGACAATTCCCGGAAGTGTTTTTCCCAAAAATTTGTTTGTGTTGTCTTCAAAGACTTTATCAATCAAAGATTGATTTACATTTTTAATTGGGAAATCGTGATCTGAGTAGATTTTATCACCTCCAACCAACATATACAACACATTACTACTTTTAACAGTAGACAAAGATGTCTTGTCAACTTTGACAGGATCAATCACTTGTTTCTTAACAGATGGGACAGCAGGAGTATCAGGATCACAAAGAATGTGATTCTCTCGTGGAATAACTACTCCTTTCATCTTGTTAAGTGACTTATCCTGATCACTTACATCCAATTCTGATTCTTCATCCGATGACTCATAGTCCTCGATAATTGGAGGACTTTGTTTCATGGATGCTGAAGTTTCTTGTTGCTTAGAGGATGTGTTTGAAGAACCGTCCGGTGCGAACCCTAGGCCAGTAGAAAACTCCTCAAAATTCAGAGGCACACTGGGTTCATACCCTGGCATATCTTCCTCATCAGGCATCTTGGTATAGTTATGCCTCAAAGGGGGCGGACATTTCTTATATCCTATGCCTTTCTGGTTTCCCTTCAGTTGTTGAACATCTATGATGTGATCGAGCACAAATCGGGAGTTAGAATAACTTTCCAAGTTTTGTTTGATCGCATCATGCTCGCATTGCGCAATGGCTAGTTGCTTCTTGGTTTCCTCCACAATGTTAATGTACTCATTTATACTTACTTGTTTATGGTAAACTACTTTGTTCACTTCGGACACGCTTTTCTTTAATGTTTCGATTACAGATTTAAATTCGTTTTCGTTCCGAGTTAAAGCCATATTTGCCTCTTTGCATTTTGAAAGTTCAATAACCAAATTTTGATTATGACTATGAAGCTTTTCTAATTCAAGCTTCATATCTGCACATGATTTACATACACTAGGAGCAGGAGCTTCAGAATTTACCTGACTCGAAGAGGCTGAGACATTTGCCATAAAGGCAGTTTGAAAAGAAAAAGCTCCATCGTCAGAAAAGAACTTCTCCATTTCCCTAGATGCAGTAGCAGCCTTCTTGATCAGAATTGATTTCTGACATATGAGCTCGTCAGCTTCATTCAATAAATCTTCAACATCAGATCCTGCTTCCTCTTTCACATCAGGCTCAGATTGATTATCCCCAGAAATAGAGCCTTCTTCATCAGAACTTCCAGAATAGCCAGAACTGTCATCACTTTCAGAAAACTCTTCTTTATGAACATGCTTGATGTGATTGATGATCTTTGCATAACAAGCTGTTCCACCTCCTTGATCACCTTCTCCAAACTGTACAGACCAGTCACATCCTTCATCAGCTTGAACAGTCAAAGCCCGATTGGGATTTGATGGTCCAGACTGGTTCTGATTGTTGTTGACTGCCACAATCCTCTTGTCACGGTTTTCCTGCTGGGCATTCACATTTGAAGTACTCGTCTGGTTTCTGAAATGGTTATGATTGCCTTGTTTGGTTGGTCGAGTGCACTCACGTTTGAAGTGCCATTTCTCGCCACAAATAAAGCATGTGACAGCATTTATATCAAACCCATACATCGTATCTTTCTTTCCTTCCAACGAAGTTCTTCCAGTTCGAGCCATGAAATCTTTTGCCCTTCTAACTGCACTAGCAAAAGCCCATTTGATATCCGTAAACTCCATTTCATCCTTGTCGATCTGTTGATAATCTTCATGGGTCATGTTGATGTTTCCTATATGACCCGCAACCAACCCGCAGTAAGCACTGACCATAGTATTAATAAGTTCTACATGCTCCTTCGCTACTTCAATGCTGACTTGCGAAAGGTTTGAAGTGTCAACTCGGACAGTGTTAGGGTTTGGAGGTTGAGGATTGTTGGTATAATGAGCTTGTTGTGGTGGTTGGACTTGTGGTTGTGATGGAACCGGAATGTAAGACCTTGGATCAAATTGTGGTTGTGCCGGATTGACTTGAGGTGGAGGCTGAGGTGTTGGAATATAAGCCCTTGGATAGAAAGCCGGAGCAGTAGTTGATTGAGGAAACGGAAAGGAACTTGTGTTGGACACGAATGCAGTTTGCAGTTTTGGTTGCTGAGCTGTATTAGACCTGGCCAAGGCATCGAAGCCTGGAAGATACATTTCTGTATTCTGAGGAGCGGGAACTCGCTTTGCTTTTCTGATTTCTTCATCATTTTTATGTTCCAACTTCTGGATAAACTCATAGATGTTAACTGTGTCTAGAGTACCCGTATGCTTCAACAACTCAATAAAAGAATTCCACTTTGGAGGTAAAGCATCAGCAAACCTGTTCACCATATCCTTTTGAGTAGCCAAAACCCCATAAGCACACATTTCACTAATTAAATGATAAAAACGTGTAGTCATATCATTAAGGGTTTCATTTTCCAAAAACTAAAAAGATTCAAACTCTTTCTTCAAGAGATCATGGCGAGACTTTCGAGTAGCTGCATTGCCTTCTCCTCTCGCAACCAAGGCATCCCACAATGTTTTCGTGTCTTTACAGTAGGAGAACTGATGATAGATATCTTTGTTGAGTGCTTGTGTAAGTGTAGCAAAAGCCTTTTTCTCCAAATCATAAGCTTTCTTGTCATCTTCGAGCATGTTAGCATAACCCGCTGAAGTGGATGCTGCAACTTCAAGATTGGGGTTAAATGCATTGATGAAACACGTCCAAAGTTCGGTGCTTTGCCCTTGCACATATGTGTGAAATCGGCTTTTCCATGATGGAAAATCATTCATATGGTTCAACTTTGGTGGACGATTGTTGCTGCCTGTTTCACTTTCACTGATCAGAAGATTTTGAATACTTTGACTTTAGTTGGATACCAACGCCCATTGACTGGCACTGATCGCTGGTTGTGGAAACATACTTCTCGCCCATGCTGCTGCGGAAGTTTGATCTTGACCGTGTTGTGGATCCGTACTCGAGTCCCAAGGACTTGTACAACTCATTGTGATGAATTACTAATAAGAAACCTGAACAAACACTTGAAAACACACTGTTATGATGAACTTGCAAACCTTCTGTTGAAAACTTTCAACTTTCTTGACGAAACTGAAATAGCTTTTGACGAAACAACAGTTGACGAGACAGATCTTGTTTCGTCAAAGAAGTTTGAAGAAACAGATATGTGATTCGTCAAAGGGACCTTTGGCGAAACAGACTTTGATTCGTCGAAGGGACCTTTGGCGAATTGCTTTTGATTCGTCGAAGGGATCTTTGGCGAAACACTTTTCAGTTTCGTCAAAGAGACCTTTGGCGAGATGGAATTCTGTTTCGTTGACTTTCTGTTTCGTCGAAATGGGATTCGTCAAAAAGGTTGTCAGAGGTTGGTAAAAGTTGGTGAATTGTTTATACCCAGCCTGTCAAGTCACACGATTTTCAACTTTGACAGGATCAATCACTTGTTTCTTAACAGATGGGACAGCAGGAGTATCAGGATCACAAAGAATGTGATTCTCTCGTGGAATAACTACTCCTTTCATCTTGTTAAGTGACTTATCCTGATCACTTACATCCAATTCTGATTCATCATCCGATGACTCATAGTCCTCGATAATTGGAGGACTTTGTTTCATGGATGCTGAAGTTTCTTGTTGCTTAGAGGATGTGTTTGAAGAACCGTCCGGTGCGAACCCTAGGCCAGTAGAAAACTCCTCAAAATTCAGAGGCACACTGGGTTCATACCCTGGCATATCTTCCTCATCAGGCATCTTGGTATAGTTATGCCTCAAAGGGGGCGGACATTTCTTATATCCTATGCCTTTCTGGTTTCCCTTCAGTTGTTGAACATCTATGATGTGATCGAGCACAAATCGGGAGTTAGAATAACTTTCCAAGTTTTGTTTGATCGCATCATGCTCGCATTGCGCAATGGCTAGTTGCTTCTTGGTTTCCTCCACAATGTTAATGTACTCATTTATACTTACTTGTTTATGGTAAACCACTTTGTTCACTTCAGACACGCTTTTCTTTAATGTTTCGATTACAGATTTAAATTCGTTTTCGTTCCGAGTTAAAGCCATATTTGCCTCTTTGCATTTTGAAAGTTCAATAACCAAATTTTGATTATGACTATGAAGCTTTTCTAATTCAAGCTTCATATCTGCACATGATTTACATACACTAGGAGCAGGAGCTTCAGAATTTACCTGACTCGAAGAGGCTGAGACATTTGCCATAAAGGCAGTTTGAAAAGAAAAAGCTCCATCGTCAGAAAAGAACTTCTCCATTTCCCTAGATGCAGTAGCAGCCTTCTTGATCAGAATTGATTTCTGACATATGAGCTCGTCAGCTTCATTCAATAAATCTTCAACATCAGATCCTGCTTCCTCTTTCACATCAGGCTCAGATTGATTATCCCCAGAAATAGAGCCTTCTTCATCAGAACTTCCAGAATAGCCAGAACTGTCATCACTTTCAGAAAACTCTTCTTTATGAACATGCTTGATGTGATTGATGATCTTTGCATAACAAGCTGTTCCACCTCCTTGATCACCTTCTCCAAACTGTACAGACCAGTCACATCCTTCATCAGCTTGAACAGTCAAAGCCCGATTGGGATTTGATGGTCCAGACTGGTTCTGATCGTTGTTGACTGCCACAATCCTCCTGTCACGGTTTTCCTGCTGGGCATTCACATTTGAAGTACTCGTCTGGTTTCTGAAATGGTTATGATTGCCTTGTTTGGTTGGTCGAGTGCACTCACGTTTGAAGTGCCACTTCTCGCCACAATTAAAGCATGTGACAGCATTTATATCAAACCCATACATCGTATCTTTCTTTCCTTCCAACGAAGTTCTTCCAGTTCGAGCCATGAAATCTTTTGCCCTTCTAACTGCACTAGCAAAAGCCCATTTGATATCCGTAAACTCCATTTCATCCTTATCGGTCTGTTGATAATCTTCATGGGTCATGTTGATGTTTCCTATATGACCCGCAACCAACCCGCAGTAAGCACTGACCATAGTATTAATAAGTTCTACATGCTCCTTCGCTACTTCAATGCTGACTTGCGAAAGGTTTGAAGTGTCAACTCGGACAGTGTTAGGGTTTGGAGGTTGAGGATTGTTGGTATAATGAGCTTGTTGTGGTGGTTGGACTTGTGGTTGTGATGGAACCGGAATGTAAGACCTTGGATCAAATTGTGGTTGTGCCGGATTGACTTGAGGTGGAGGCTGAGGTGTTGGAATATAAGCCCTTGGATAGAAAGCCGGAGCAGTAGTTGATTGAGGAAACGGAAAGGAACTTGTGTTGGACACGAATGCAGTTTGCAGTTTTGGTTGCTGAGCTGTATTAGACCTGGCCAAGGCATCGAAGCCTGGAAGATACATTTCTGTATTCTGAGGAGCGGGAACTCGCTTTGCTTTTCTGATTTCTTCATCATTTTTATGTTCCAACTTCTGGATAAACTCATAGATGTTAACTGTGTCTAGAGTACCCGTATGCTTCAACAACTCAATAAAAGAATTCCACTTTGGAGGTAAAGCATCAGCAAACCTGTTCACCATATCCTTTTGAGTAGCCAAAACCCCATAAGCACACATTTCACTAATTAAATGATAAAAACGTGTAGTCATATCATTAAGGGTTTCATTTTCCAAAAACTAAAAAGATTCAAACTCTTTCTTCAAGAGATCATGGCGAGACTTTCGAGTAGCTGCATTGCCTTCTCCTCTCGCAACCAAGGCATCCCACAATGTTTTCGTGTCTTTACAGTAGGAGAACTGATGATAGATATCTTTGTTGAGTGCTTGTGTAAGTGTAGCAAAAGCCTTTTTCTCCAAATCATAAGCTTTCTTGTCATCTTCGAGCATGTTAGCATAACCCGCTGAAGTGGATGCTGCAACTTCAAGATTGGGGTTAAATGCATTGATGAAACACGTCCAAAGTTCGGTGCTTTGCCCTTGCACATATGTGTGAAATCGGCTTTTCCATGATGGAAAATCATTCATATGGTTCAACTTTGGTGGACGATTGTTGCTGCCTGTTTCACTTTCACTGATCAGAAGATTTTGAATACTTTGACTTTAGTTGGATACCAACGCCCATTGACTGGCACTGATCGCTGGTTGTGGAAACATACTTCTCGCCCATGCTGCTGCGGAAGTTTGATCTTGACCGTGTTGTGGATCCGTACTCGAGTCCCAAGGACTTGTACAACTCATTGTGATGAATTACTAATAAGAAACCTGAACAAACACTTGAAAACACACTGTTATGATGAACTTGCAAACCTTCTGTTGAAAACTTTCAACTTTCTTGACGACACTGAAATAGCTTTTGACGAAACAACAGTTGACGAGACAGATCTTGTTTCGTCAAAGAAGTTTGAAGAAACAGATATGTGATTCGTCAAAGGGACCTTTGGCGAAACAGACTTTGATTCGTCGAAGGGACCTTTGGCGAATTGCTTTTGATTCGTCGAAGGGATCTTTGGCGAAACACTTTTCAGTTTCGTCAAAGAGACCTTTGGCGAGATGGAATTCTGTTTCGTTGACTTTCTGTTTCGTCGAAATGGGATTCGTCAAAAAGGTTGTCAGAGGTTGGTAAAAGTTGGTGAATTGTTTATACCCAGCCTGTCAAGTCACACGATTTTCAAACCTGCTTTTCTTACCAACTTAGAGGTATGGTGGGTAAAAGAGGTTGGTCAAACACTTTTCAAACACACACCACCTTATCTTTTAGATTAAACAAATCCTTTTAATCAAGAACAATATGAACTTCTTATGAAGATATGAAGAACACCAAACAACCGGATGAACTGACAATTTCCAAAACCAACTTTAACTAAAAATTTCAACAAAAACCAACTTGTAAGTATGCAAAACACACAAACATGCAAGGTTTTCACTAAAATTTTAGCAAAAACACCAAAACAGTCAATAGTTTATGAACTCTTTTTCCAGAAAAGTATGAAGTTTCATGAACCAAATTCTGAGAAAAACACTAACACTTGTTAAACAACCCGACTATGTTTGATTTTAAACAAGGATAAAAGCCATAGAGCTCTGATACCACTTGTAGGTCCCTAAATCGGAGGATCGATTTTCACTACCGAATCCTTGTTTATAACAAACAAAGTTAAGTGTGCGGAATCCACTTAACTTAGCCAATCAAACATAGAACATAAACAACACAATGGTTAACCAAAGAAACACACTCTTTTGATTAACTGGATGAGATATAACAACTGATACAAACACAGTTCTTACAAGCTTGAAGGGTATTCTCTCATCTCTAACTAAACTGTGAACAATCTGTGCCTTATATAGCAGATGGGCTTATCACCTTGACGAATCATAACTTGGGCTGACGAAATAGAAGTAAGCCCAGTAAAAAGCCCAACAGTCAACGAAACACATTTGATTCGTTGACTACCTTGACGAAACACAAACAAAATCAACAACTCTGATTCGTCGACATCCATTTGACGAAACAGACCTGTTTCGCCAAGGCCTGCAAATGGATATCTGTTTGCTGTTAACAGACAGCAAACAGAAATGGCACAAACATCACTTACAACATTGACAGAAATACCCTTAATATGCGACATGCATTGTTTTAAGACCAATTACATAAACTAGGAGACAAACACGTCAAACACAAGCGGATAGGAGGATATCCGACTTGGTCGACTACGAATACAGACTCGATAATCAAATAAAAACCGTACAAAATACAACATTACATACAAGACTAGTGACAGACACAAAAAGTGCATCAACACATTTAGAGACTAATAGTTTAAAATCATCTACTAAGGTATTAACTTTTCATTTTGTAATGTTTGGAAGGTGTTAAATTCTAGGGTATTAACATAGTTACTCCCTGTGGTTTGCACAAAATAACATACTTAAGTACTAATAGAATATGATTTTAAACCTACCAATAGCATTAATACCTCTAAACGTTACAAAATGAAAAGTTAATACCGTAGAATGTGATTTTAAACTATTAGTACCTAAGTATGTTACTTTGGGCAAACCACATGGACTAACTATGTAATTAACTCCAAAAAATATGTGTTTTCGTCCAATGTTTTGAAAAATTCTCTCAAACGTCCATTTAAGCAACCTTCTATCGTTTAAACATTTTCGAGCGATTATTTTTTCTACACATCTCCAAATAAAAATTACAAGTTCATTGATTAACAAGAGAAGAAAGAACTAGTGCAAAACAAAATGTGAACAGTCATTAAGTTTCTATGTAATTTGTTAGATCTAATCTAAAATCTAATAAAAGAATCCATGAAAGTCCACGTGTCAATATTTCTAAACCCTTAATTCATTCAAAAGCCATGTGGCATTTTCTAATGCTTTATTCCAAACCATATTTAGGGTATCCCTCTTCACCTTCACAACCGTCTCCCTCACCACACCACCACTGATTCACATCTGCATCTCTCCCCAACCCTAATCAACCCTATCCACGACGGAGATGGAGTTAGAGAGAGAAACATATACAGAAAAGAGGCGGGATTAACAGGGGCTGACGATACCTTCTGTTCATGGCGTTCTCCTAGGCGGCGATGGTGTTGTTTTGTGCCTCAAACTGTCGTATGCCTTTATTTGACCCTATGTTGTCAAGAGCGAGTTACGCGCTCAACTGCGTCTTTTTTCAAAACATGGCCACCTATATGTGACATTATCAACAGTAAAAACTAGAGAGGGGTATGTAAAGTCATACCAAAAAAGTAGAGATGAACTTAAGCTATTGATACTTGATGAGGATGGTCAAATAACAAACAAAGCTACAAATGTCGTTTATAAAGAAGTTTTTAGAGATTTGTAGAATGTAAGAGCATTCACATTCTATCCATCAAAATATGTGAGGGGAAGTTTTTATATTTTAAAGGGTATAAAAAGTGATTGTGATTGGAGGAGAGAGAAAATGTTACTTTTCATCTGTATATTTGAGGGGACACTGTTCACCCACTATAATTTTTTTAATATATACTGAAAGTGGTTGTGAGTAAAGGAGAGAGAAAAATGTAATGAAAATATTATTTAATTGAAAAAGAGAGAGAAAAAGTATTTGTTTTTAGTGAAAATATATTGATATAAGAGTTGTTTTTTTAGTGGAATGTATTTATAATTTGATGGATTGGATGCGAATGCTCTAACGTGTACCTTTATATTATATTGTTCGAGACTGTTGAATACCTTAATCCTAAACATCAACAAGATGATTTTGGGAAACACTATATGGTTTTTACGATATTCAAACAATATGTCGTTCCCTTTATAATGGAAATATTATTATATCATCATTTGGTTTTATTCGTCAAACTGTGTAACACACGGGGCTATAAACTAGTATTATAATATAATATAATTATAACACACGGGGCTATAAACTAGTATTATAATATAATAACGAGAAACATATGTTGGATCCATCAAAAAATCCACTTATAGTAAATAATATTATAATACATAGGGTAAGGTTATTGTAAAAAAAGTTAAAAGTGTGAGAATTGTGAAAATTTTTGTGGAGATGACATGTGTACTCAATCTAAATTAATTCGAAGGGGTAAATAAATAATTTTATCATTGATTCAATTAATTAAAAACCTTCCATAACCACCACCTTATTCATAGGAACATGAATTTTTAAAAAAAATCTCTATGAAAACACTACGAATAACACTGCAATCATCATTCAGCAAGTATATAATATCATTCAATAAATATATAACACCGTTCAAAAAGTATATAACGCCATTTTAAAGATCTTTATTAAAACACTACGAATAACACTACAAAATCACCATTTAGCACATATATAACACCATTCAATAAGTATATAACACCATTCAATAACTATATAACACTATTAAAGACACTACCTCCATTTCCAGAATGTGTTCTTTGTATATTGTTCATAGTATGGTTATTGTATATGGTGTTTTAAACCTACATGTATGGTGTTTTACATCTGCATGCTAGTAGAGGTTCAAGGTTCCATATGTTAAAACACCATGGTGTTTTAAAACCTACATTCCAGTAGATGTTCTTTGCATGTTCATCGTATAGTGTTTTACACCTGCATTCCAGTATGTGTTTAAACCACGCTTTGAATCACAATACAATTAAAACACCACTGTATGAGCATAGACAAAACATCATGGACTAAACATCTGATCGAAACATATTTTTTTCTCTATATAAGTATAGCAATATGGTACTCATATTAAAGATAAAAAAAACGCTCGTTATTATGGTGTAATTTTTTTTAAAAAAAGTTACGTATAAAAATTATTGACGTTTAAAGAAGACGGGGGAAGTTGCATGTGCATTAATTTTAGTTTCTTAATTTAAAAATGTTAAATTACCTGTATACCCTTAATCTAGAAAATTAATATCTTTAACAGTAAACATTATTTACAATTTTGACATTATGATCTCAACCATTAATTAGATTAAAGATCTAATGGTGTAGATTCTTATTATCTTTCTCACAAAAAACCCCCTTTTTTTACAGAAATATATATGGAAAATTCTAAAACTATCTATATTTTATAACATATTTTTTTCTTTACTTTGATGTGAAAAATATAAAACTATCTATATTTTATAACATATTTTTTTTACTTTGATGTGAAAAATATAAAACTGAAGATCATGAGCTGCTGAACTTATCAATAAAGTTTTTCAATTGATATTGAGACCGTTAGTGAGTCGTTTTTAACGTTAGGCTAGTTTATTTTTTCTTGTTTACCGAGTCCATTTCTTGTTTCATTTTCTAATTTGTTTGGAATGATTATTTTAGTATGTTTGATATGAGTTGATTGAGAACAAGTAAAAAACAGAAATTGAGAAATAGTAGACAGGTTGGATAAAAAAAATTAAAAAAAGGAAGTGCAATGAGTTGATATTGAGACCGTTAGTCGTCCATTTTTAACGTTAGCTTAGTTTATTTTTCTTGTTTACCGAGTCCATTTCTTGTTTCATTTTCTAATTTGTTTGGAATGATTATTTTAGTTTGTTTGATATGAGTTGATTGAGAACAAGTAAAAAACAGAAATTAAGAAAAGTAGATAGGTTGGTTAAAAGTATTTAAAAAAAGGAAGTGCAAAGAGTTGATTGAATAAAACATTTATAAAAAAATACATGCATAATATGTTGATTTATAAACAACAAATAAAAAGTACACTATTTTGTAGATATTCTAAAACACCACCATTTTTGTATAGGACATTATTTTGAGACAAAAAACTCCAAATTTCTTACAATAAAAACCTAGACAACTAAAATGAAAGCTAGACAAGTGAATAGAAGTTGGTTGTGAAAATGATAAATTGGCAGTTATGACTCAAACCTACATGATCTTAATTATAACTCATCACCATCAGGTAGTGATGAAACACTGGTTGTAACTACCAAGGTTTGAGTTTCCTAAAACACGAAACCTTAACTGACCCAAATTACAAACAAATCATATTATACCAAACAACTAATTATTTTAAAATATTATCCATCCTTAACTTAGCAAAATGGTTTGTGAGTGATTTTTATTTTTTTATATGTTGACCCTTTAACTTTTATTTTTATACACGTCAACCCCTTTAGTTTTTATTTTTTAACCTCTTTAATTTTCATCCTTTACAAATTTTTCATTTTACGTTTCGGTCTAAAACTTACGAGTAAACATGCTGTAACGTGCATGTGTGGTTAAACGTTTTTAAATCTGTTTTTGGTGGTTTAACGAACTAGTTATTCTTTTCTATGTTTTATATTTTGGTCTACTTTTTATGAGTTAACACGTCGTAATGCGGGTCCGTGGTTTCACATTTTTACACGTTTACTTTTTGTTCGTTTTAACGGTCCCACCACAAAGCGCGAGTCCTAAATACTAGTTATATATTTATTATCTCCAATTCTGTATCCCAGGGATGAGACGTACAATACCGGTACCGTACCAATACCAATACAGAAATTACGGAAAAGTGGATACCAAATACTATACCGAATATATCGCTTTGGTACCAGTACCAGTTCCGGTTTTTCAGTATTTTACCACTTTGGTGTTTTCCACTGTTTTACTTAATTTCCATAACCAATGAATACGAACTATTGTATAACAAATAAGTTTAATTTATCATACTAATTTAAAAACAATGATTAATCAAGATCTAAGAAACCCATGGCATTATAGTCTAGTGGTATCTTGGGGTATGGGTTCGATTCCCACAAAGGGGTTTTCCCAGATTTATTAGGTTTACTCCTGAATTGGTGTATAGGCATTATTGCCTATTGGAGATGGATATGATCGGGTGGTTCTGCTGGTGGCACGATAATACTCCAGTGGTCCGTTAGTGATCCAAATTTTCCGTTCAAAAAAAATCAAGATCTACGAATTACCATACTAACTTAAATACAATTGTTATAATCCGTTTGCTTCTAATTTGATAGCATGTTATTATACTATTCGAGTCAGTCACGTGTTATGAATTAAATTGTCTTTAAATCTCTCCTCTATAAATTAAAGCACTATTCCTCATAAATTACATAAGTACGAAACTCATCTACCATAGCAAAATGGGTAGCCACAATATTGAACCACTTAACATGATGAACCCTCTAGACCCAGAGGAGTTCAGGAGACAAGCCCATTTGGTGGTTGATTTCATAGCCGATTACTACTCAAATATCGAACAATACCCTGTTTGTAGTCAAGTCGAACCGGGTTATCTCACAAAAACCATGCCGAAATCAGCACCATTACGACCCGAACCCATAGAAACCATATTGCAAGATGTCAATAAACATATAATTCCAGGCATAACCCATTGGCAAAGTCCTGGTTTTTTCGGTTATTTCCCGTCGAGTGCAAGTACTGGAAGCTTTCTTGGTGAAATGCTTCTTACCGGGTTTAACCCCGTAGGGTTTAACTGGCTGGCTTCTCCTGCTGCCACCGAGCTCGAGATGGTTGTTATGGAGTGGCTCTTGAAGCTTCTTCAACTTCCAGAATCGTTCTCGTTTTCTAGTGATGGAGGGGGTGTGATTCATGGGAGTACTTGTGAGAGCTTTGTGTGTACATTGGTTGCAGCTAGAGAAAAGAAGTTAAACCAGTTTGGGACAAACAGATCAGACACTTTAGGTAAGATCGTTGTTTATTATTGCTATGATCACACACATGTTCAAAAGGCTTGTCATGTTCAAAATTAATTAAGAAAAGTTTGATTGGTTGGTTAAAAAAGGGAAAATTTTGAAAATGGTTATTGACCAATCCCTATTTCTAAAATGGCCACCTAAAAAGTCTTAAGAAAGACGTTTCACGGATCCATGTACATACGAAGGGTGATTTTTTTAACGGCCGACAGAATAAATCCCGAGTACTCTCGGGGCGCCCACTGGATCAAATGGAGTACTTCGAGAGTAACCCGAGTCCACCACAAATTCTGAAGAAAACCCGGTAACCCATCCGCCCGTAGGCACGACGGTGAAATTACCGGTAAAACCCGTTTGGCTCAAGGATCGAACCCAGGTTTCTCTGGGTCTCATATCATGGGCCACCAGTGTCTCACTCTACACTAAGTGAAAGTTGAAACTATATCTCTCAAGGGAAATACACGCCATCCACCACTTGATCTAGAGATCATTGGCGCATGATTTTAAGAATGGTTATCAAGTTATAGCGTCATCCAATACAGACATGACACGTGCCTGTTTTTATCTTGAGATGTCTCCCAGACGTCAGAGAAACGCCTCAGTGAATGATGTGGCCTTTTTTAATTAGGTCTTCCAAAACCTCTTCTTGTTTGGAGACGTCTCAAGATAAAAAAACAGGCACGCATCTCATGCACATAGATCCATGAAACCTCTCTTTCAAGACTTAGAAGGTGATCATTTTGAAAATAGGGATTGGTCAATGGCTATTTTAGATATTTTCCCTTAAAAATGTAAAAAAAAAAAAAAGTGATGAATTGGTTGAATAAAAAGTAAAAAAAAAAAAAAAAAAAAAAACATAATTATAAGCTCATTGAATAAAAGATAAACATGATTAATTTTATATATAACCTTACTAACTCGAAAAATTTTATATATATCCAACAACTAAAAATATGATATATACTTAACTTTAATAGTTTTTTACTGAATGACTATTCTACACATCTAGGTAAGCTTGTTGTTTATTGCTCTGATCAGACGCATTTTTCTCTCCAAAAAGCTTGTCAAATTGTTGGCATCAATCTTAGCAATGTTCGATCTATCAAGACGAAAATGTCAATGAATTTTCAGTTATCTCCAGATGCATTAACAATGGCGGTTGAATCTGATGTTAGAGCCGGTTTGATCCCATTATATGTATGCTTCACAGTAGGAACAACACCAACGACAGCAGCGGATCCATTGCTCATATTGAGTGAGATTGCAAAACGATTCGATATGTGGGCTCATGTGGATGCTGCTTATGCTGGAAGCGCATGCATATGCCCAGAGTTTCGACACTTTCTTGATGGCGTAGAAGGCGTAAACTCCTTCAGTTTTAACCTACACAAATGGTTCTTGACCACTCAACAATGTTGTTGTCTTTGGGTTAAAGATCGAACCGATCTTACAAAAGCTCTTTCTACAAAT
This sequence comes from Helianthus annuus, assembly GCF_002127325.2. NCBI lineage: Eukaryota > Viridiplantae > Streptophyta > Magnoliopsida > Asterales > Asteraceae > Helianthus > Helianthus annuus. The sequence goes on from NC_035433.2 coordinate 144,613,223, forward strand.
CCTGAACTGCTGAAAAATAAAGCAAGTGATACTAACAAAGTGGTGGACTACAAAGACTGGCAGATTGCTCTTGGTCGTCGTTTTAGAGCAATGAAAATATGGATGGTAATAAGAAGCTATGGAGTAATCGGGCTACAAGAACATATAAGGAAACATGTGAAATTGGCTAAACATTTTGAAGCACTTTTGGTTGCTGACAATAAATTTGAAGTTGTAGTTCCTAGAAACTTTGCTATGGTTTGTTTTAGAATTTCGCCATTCGCATTGGCAACTGTGGCTAATGGTTGTAGCGATGAAGAATCTAATCGTTTGACCCAGGCTCTATTGGAATCACTGAATGGGTCGGGTCTAGTTTACATGACACACGCGATGATAGAAGGGATCTACGTGATTCGGGTTGCTATAGGTGCAACTCTTACCGATGAGAAGCATGTTAATATGCTATGGGATATGGTGCAAGGGCATGTTAGTGGTTTGCTAGCTAAGTAAGCCGATATAACATAAGTTGAACAACAAAGTTAAAATAGTTTGATGTAATGTTTGTAATTGGATCAATAAATTACAATGTCATACGTTGTAAAAAGCAATAATATGTAATGTTTGGATACTTGTAAAAAAAAAAAAAAAAAAATAATAATAATAATAATATGTAATGTTTGGATACTTGTAATTTTCATATTGTTTTAGAAAAGTTTGATTTTTCTTTAAGTCTACGCTCATAATTGTATGATATAAATGTTTATTAGAAATGTCACAACTTGTATGATTTGACAACACCACAAGAATTGATAGAAACATAAATGAACCATAATATTTAATAAATCACAAGCTCCCATTTAATAAAAACAGGCTGTTATATTTCTTTTTTGTTAAATCAAATTCACAATTTAAAACTTATTGTTTTGGTAAGTCATAACTCATACACTCTCTAACTCTACTTCTAAATTACACATATTATTGGGTTGAACTCTAACCATTTGGAAAGACAAAACTTATAAACTTATACAACTCTAGGGTAACACTAGACCAAAGGTCCCCTAAAATTGGATGGCTTATACAATCTGATGATGATGGTGGAAGAATAATACGTTTGATTGTGTTGAGTTCGTAGAGTAGAAAAAACATGAGTAGAGTAGTCGAAAAAATGGTAAAAACAAATGGTAGAAAAACTATTTAATTTATATGAGATGTATATTTCAAAAAAATTAAATATTTTTTTTACCGCTTCTTCTTCTACTCTCTCTCTCTCTATATATAGAGAGAGAGAGGGGGAGGGGGGGTTAAAATAAGAACTATCCCGAGTTGCTAAAATCGCAAGAACTATTTAAATTCGCATTTTTTTTTATTCGTGACTTTTTACTAATTTCTGCAACCTTTAGACAGTGTTTTCTCTGAACACCGTTTTATAAACATACACCTACTTCCAAGATGACTTCACTCAACAACCCACAAAACCTTCTTTCTTCGTTCAATTCTCTCATCTTCTTCATTCAATTCTCTTAACATTTTCATTGAATTTCACCATTAAAAACCTTTCAAGGTTAGTTTCTTTTCTCTTTACTTTTACTTATGTTATTTAATGTTTTTTTAGTTTTATAAATAGTACTTATATCATGTTTAATTATATGTTTTCTTGTTAAAAATTCAAATTTAACTTCTGCTTGCTTTTGTTTTTATAAATTACTAGTACATTGTATATAAAAATTAGTTTTATATATAGTAATAAGGTATGTTTAAGTTTTAACCTTGTTGTAATATATTTTTAGTGACATACAAAATTTTTATATCTTTTTATTAATATATAGATGTTATTTATATTTACATTACATAGAGGTGTATAAATATAGATTTAGGTAACCCCTTAGAATTACCCGTCCAAAATTTATTTGATAGAGATAAATTTTGGATTGTCCCATTTTGGGACTGCTTTTTGAATATTCTATCTCATTTAGGGTATGTGTACATTTTAATGAAACGTCATTTAAGAAAAGATCGGTTGCTATTTCCTCTACTCCTACGGATTTGCGGTTTTACGCATACTTGGGGAGTTAATGGGAAATGCTACCATTTTTTTCTTAAATGTCGTCTCGTTAAAATGTATACTTGTGAGATGGAATATTCTAAAGTGGGTTAGGATTCACCGCCTTAGAGCATTGATTTACATCATACGCATACACTCATATCATTATTCATTTATTTTAATTTTCAGATGGAGGATCATGAAGATTGGATGTACCATCGAAGTCGTACTGATGCAATATATATTATGGGTATTCAAAGTTTTCTTAAGGCCGCCGAAGCTCATCGGGTGAATATAGGAGATGGATTGATTTTTTGTTCATGTGCATCGTGTACAAACTTTCAAAAAATGACATTAAAGAAATAAACTTTCGTTTATTCATATATGGTTTTATGCTTGGATATACATGTTAGTCAAAGCATGGGAATCGCTTGCTAATCGTAGTACGTCGTCTTTCAATATAGACAATGATAAAGAGGACAATAACCAAGAATATATTGATCACAAAAATGCCAGTTTAAATGATGACAATGACAATTTTAATGACATGTACAATGATTTAGAGACTAATATTGGTATTGATGAGCAAGAAAAATTAAGAAAATTACTTGAAGATGAGGAAAAATCATTATATGCTGGTTGTAAGAAATATTCAAAACTTCGTGCTGTTTTGAGATTGTCTACGTTAAAGTCAACACACGAATGGAGTGATAAGAGTTTCACATATCTAATAGTGTTATTAAATGGCATGCTTGCAGAAGGAAATGAGTTACCACTTTCGTTATACCAAGAAAAAAAAATGATGTGCCCGATGGGATTAGAAGTTGAAAGAATACATGCATGTGCAAATAATTGTATGTTGTTAAAAGAGTTCAAAAGTGATCATACATGTTTTAACTGTGGCGCATCAAGGTATAAGCGTAAAAGCGAAACAAATGAAGTTGGCGATGATGTGATGAAAATTGGACCACCGGCTAAAGTGTTGTGGTATCTTCCTATTATACCGAAACTGAAACGATTATTTGCAAACGAGAAAGAATCAAAATTGTTGCGTTGGCATTCAGATGACCATATAAATGTGGGAAATTAAGACATGTGGTAGATTCACCTCAGTGGAGAACTATTGATTATATGTATCCTGAATTTGGTAACAAGATCAGAAACATATGGTTTGGACATAGCTCGGACGAGATCAACCCTTTTGGAAACATGCGTAGTCGTCATAGTACGTGGCCGATTCTTCTTTGTATCTATGACCTTCCACCGTAGTTATGCATGAAAAAAATACATAATTATGTCATTGTTGATTCAAGGGTCTGAAACAACCTGGTAATGACATTGATGTTTATTTGTCTCCATTAATAGATGACCTTATAACTCTATGGAGCCTAGGTGTTAACGTGTATGAGTCTTATAAGAAAGAATATTTTGATTTGCGTGCCATGATATCTTGCACCACCAGTGAATTTCCAGCATATGGTAATTTGTCAAGATATAGTATGAAATGTAGACTAGCTTGTCCTATTTGTGAAGATGACACAAGTTTGATATGGTACGAATCGTGATATACTTACAAGAATTGCTAAAAATTTTTATTACCGTGTCATACATGAAATATGTGAATTGGATTATGGTTTCACCACCATACCCGTGTTCAAATGTAAGTGGGTGAATAACACTAGAGGCGTTACAGTTGACAAATATGGATTTACACTTATGGACCTTAACACAGATGGCTATGCATCTGAACCATTCGTTCTAGCAAAACTAGTAACATAAGTGTTTTTTTTTCAATGACCTAAGCAAAACAAAATGGGATATAGTAGTGCAGGATAAACGAAGTATTATTGGTGTTGACGATGGCGTCGATGATGATGTACCACTCGCAGACATAACAGACGCACTTGAACTAGATGTCAAAGATACAAAAGATGACAAGTAGGGTGACATATGATGAGATGCACCGGAATCCAAAATCCGAAAGGATGAAGGAACACCTGAGGTACTAGACGAAGACATGCATGAATTTAGAAATAGTCTGAATTGCTCAGAAACTTGTGGATCTGAAAGAGAACTATACATCCATGATGAAAAATAATTGAAACCTACTCAGAACAACGAGACAAATGCGAGCAACCAAATACGAAATTCAAATCCAACCAATCAACTCGAATGAAGATAACCTTTTCGTCCAAACTAACTTTTCATAAAAACCCTAACTCAACAGCGGAAGCACCTACGAACCAATAGCGAAAGCAACCAATACGAACCAAATACGAATTCCAATACCAACCAAACTTCGAACCCAAAACTACATGCACTTGCTTATATTTTATCAACCAAACACACCATACCCAAACAATTGTTTAACCACTTTGTCAAAATAACAAACTATTGAATCCTATGCACCAAATCAATACCTTACAATATTGTTTAACCAAATTTCAATATTAAAACTAAAGTAGCCGCCTCAATTGAAATGTTTTTTTTGAAAGGTTAACTTCATTAGAACACGCCGACCAGAAACCAGGGCGACAATGGACAACACAAACAAACAACAATTACATCAAAATGAATTTATACCAACCATCCTAATCAACATCTTTATGCTTCGACCTATTTGTAATCCACAAGAAACTTAAAGCCTTTATCTCGCTGAGAATGTTCTCCAATTTAGACGGTTTATTCAAGAACTTCAACTCGTTCCTAGCCTTCCAAATACTCCAGCAACCGATAATGATGATACCTTGGACAGCCTCCTTCCTCATATCCGATAGGCCGGCCCTGTTATGTTGATCCAGGAGGTCCCTAAACGAGAAAGCAAAAATGCTTGGCAACTTACACCACGTGCTCACATGTTGCCACACCGTATTAGCCACCAAACACGACGTAAAAAAGATGTTCCACTATTTCATCTTCGAAGTTATAGAGGGGGCATGAAACGTCTTCAATCGGGATGCTTCTTTTCCTCAAGGCGACCCCCGTCGGAATTTTATTCATCTCAGAACGCCAGGCAAAAATATTGCATTTTAGCGGTAACCACTTGCTCCAACTCATGACATACCTGTTACTAACGTCAATCCCGAACGCAAGAAGCTTTCTAACCGCCTTCACCGAGAACTCTCCCGTCGATCCACCGATCCACGACCCATGATCCGACATTTTAACAGTCCTAACGTCGGCAAGAAGATGAAGCAAAGTATGGAAATCAGCCGCATCAGGAATCGTGAGCTGTTCTTTCCAGTCCCAGACGAAAACGAGCTCGATCCCGTGCCTTTATATCCGATATTTAACCTTGCATCTCTTATTGGATTCCAGCCAAAAAGCAACCTCTTCTCCACTGCCAGTTATCCCTTTGAAGCAGTTCTGTAGAGGTTCGCCATTCACCTTAGTATTGATGAAAACTTTTGCAATATTACTCCAAACCCCATTAGCCATTTTTTTGAAAGGAATGCATTCCCAACTCACTCTACTGTAATGTAAGGCATGGATGATTCTTCTCCACAAGCTTCCTCCTTCGATTTTATACCGCCAACCCCATTTCGACAATAAGGCCACGTTCGAGTTCAAAAGTTTGTTTATGCCTAGATCACCATCTTTTTTGTGAGAAGTAACCCGGTCCCACGCAACCCAGTGCATCTTTCTTTCCTCAACAGAACCTCCCCAAAGGAAAAATTTTTCATCATACGTTCCAAATCCTCGATGGCCTTTTTAGGAGCTTTATAAAACGAGAATTAATAAGTCGGGATGCTTTCTAAAACCGTCTTAATCAACGTGACTCTCCCTCCTATCGATTAGCACTCAGATTTCCATAATGCCAAACGTCTTTGAAACACCTCGTAGACCGTCTGCCAGTTATTAATACGATTCATGTTAGCTCCCACCAACACTCTAAGATATTTAAATGGCGTCGAATCCGATTTACAGTCTAGATCGTTAGCAATGTTCCCCACCTCGTCCATGGCCAAATCGATACCATATAGATTAGATTTAACAACGTTGAGCTTAAGCCCCGAACAAATGTGAAAGCATCTCAAAATTCGAAGCACATTCAAAATATCATCCTTCGTCCAATCACCAAGTATTATAGCGTCATCTGCGTACAGTAAATGGGTAATCACTGGACCGTTATTTGGCAATTGAACTCCTTTTATTACCTCCGCTGCCAAAGCCTTGTCGAGCATGCAAGACAAGGCCTCCATTACCATCAGAAAAAAGAAAGGGAGAGAGCGGGTCACCATGTCTCATCCCTTTCCCACATTGGAATTGAAACATGGCCGACCCACTGACCAGAACCATAGATCTGGCCGATTTTAGAATACCCATAACCCACTCACACCAACATTGAGGAAATCCCATTTGATGGAGAATAGACACTACGAACCTCCAATTGACGTTGTCGTAAGCTTTTTCGAAATCAATCTTAAGGAAGAAAGCTTTCGTTTTTTTCTTTTTAAGCCAAGCGATTATCTCGTTGATGATTAAAGGACCATCCAGAATGCATTTCCGTTTAAAAAGGCCGATTGAGTTTCCGAGATCACCCCATTCAACACATTCCTCATCCGGTTCGCAACCACTTTAGACACCACCTTACTAATCACACCCACCAAGTTGATAGGCTAGAAATTATTAAGCGAAACGGGGTCTTTAATTTTAGGGACTAATGTGATAATAGAGGATCCGCTCCCATAATTTGTAACCCCGTCTTGATGAAACAGCAGAAAAATGTTACCAAAATCTTCTCTAAACAGTGGCCAAAATGTCTTAATAAATTTCATGTTAAAGCGATCTGGTCCGGGGGCCCTGACGTTGCCACAGCTGAAAACCGCTTCCTTAATTTTCGAACTAGAGAATGGTTCTACCAAAATTTGGTTGTCCACTTCACTGATTTGTTTTAAATCATCACACTTTACATCCGGTCTAAACGGCATATCCTCGACAAATTAATCCCGAACCAACGAGAATATGTGCTTTTTAACTTTCGATGGTTTTGAACACCATTCTCCTTCTATATTGAGGCCATTAATCTTGTTCGCCGCTTTCTTGCTATTGATCAATGAGTGAAAAAACTTAGTGTTTTCATCCTCATCCATCGCCCAACTTATCCTTGATCTTTGTTTCAGGTCACGGTTCTTCCTGGATTCAATTTCTTTGATCATCTTCATATTTTCGGCCATAATCCATTCCTCTTCTTCACACAGATCTCTTAGCTCCATGTCATCCTCTAAACGTTCCAGTTCCGCAGAGCAGTTTTACCATGCTCGTTTTCTTTCTCGATAAAATCAACTCTCCACTTTTTAATAAACATCCGGATGTGAGCAAACTTCTTAGTCAGGGCCACTCCAGGAGGATCGTTCGAGCAGAACCCATCCACCACCACAAAAAATGCCTCTTCAAAACCCGGTCTGCCAATCCACGAACTACAAAATCGAAAAGGTCGCGGACCATAGTTTAAGTCCACGACAGATAAAAGGATCGAGTAATGGTCAGAAAGGTTTCCAAATAGCACGCAGACACATGCATCTGGCCACTTATTGAAAAAATTATCGCACACAAGAAACCGATCTATTTTACTGTGTTTCTTCCCATTCTCCCGATTACACGTCAACCTCCTACCATGCAAAGGATACTCTAAAAGGCCTTGGTTATGAATAAAATCGTAAAAGTTCCTGGCACATACCGGTTTAAATTTTGAGTTCTTTCCATCATCCGGTGATCGAACCGCGTTAAAATCACCCTATCACCCATAACCCACCTGAGCTATTAATCTGATCCGCTATTTCTCCCCAAAGACGCCTTTTGTCAACAATTTTCTGAGGGGCATACACATTAATAAGAGAAATATTTTCTCCACTTCCAACCAACGTACCTTTTATGATCAGGAAGTTCCCGGGCTTGAACGAACTTTCAACTTTCAACACCTTAGGGTCCCAAATCAAAACCAAACATCCCGATTGACTAGTCGAGCCAACATACTCCATCTTGAAATTTTTATTTCCCCAGAAGTTAGCGATGTAAGAATCTAACAACACCTCCTACTTAGTCTCTTGCAGCGTGACAACCCTGACCTTATTCCTCTGCCTCAGATCCTTAACCCAGGCAGCTTTCTCCCCACCGATAATACCCCTAATGTTAAGAGAGAGGATATTCATTTGTTACCTTCATTGTTGCCTTCACCTCTAATAATGGAGCCAACCAATTCACTGTACTAATTTAATTGGGCACCAAAGCCTCCACCTCCTTGTCATTATCACCAGCGAAGGAATCACACACAACTTCGAAATCCTCCAACCCATCACAGTTGTTGGTAGCAGATGTGCTTAAAATACAACATATAAATTATATTAAATACGGCGTAAAAGCAACCCTTTTTATTACTAATGTTGGAAAAAACTCGTGTTTTCGTTCCTTTTTGATTTTCATGGATAAAAAAGCTTAAATATGCCTACAGAGCAAAAAGATAGCAAAAACCAACATAAATGTAAAGAAGGAGGAATTGTTGCAACTCGCTAAGCCCCGATTCACATCCGAACCTCAAGATAGCAATAACAGAAAACTTGACACGGGGCCGTGTCCAACTATTGTCAACTTTTTAATTGGGTATGTATTAATGACTTTAATAAATAGTTTTTTATATTGAAGGCGAATCTATTCAACCATTCTTCATATGTCGTTTATTCACATATTCATGTCTTTACGGTCTATACGAAGCATGTTAACTACTTGGAAGAGGCTTAGAAAGGTGGTTGGGTAATTCTATGTCTCATTCAGTGTATAGATCCTGCAAGAATCTGGTGCAAGTTTAGTACTACTCAATGGATTGGCCGGGAATGACTGGCCCAACTGAGAGTAAGAAATCACTTCCACCCATTATTTACAAACGACTATTAAAACTTTAAACCAACCCCGAGAGGACTGTAACCCTGCTGACTCAGACCAACGGGTTGAGGGTGACCGCTGCCTGGAAGGGTGCCCACCACATTTTGCATTAATAACTTACTTAATTATCTTTCAATATTCCGACCTAGTGGGATTGTATCCTTCCTGACTCAAACCACTAGGTTGAGGGTAACGTCGCCTTCAAAAGAGGAGCCTACTACTATAACTAAGATAATCTCTTAAAATGCCCAAAGTGCGGAAATCATCAAAAGGGTACATGATAAATAAGTCGGATCCAAGTGATTCTTTCTTGTCTATCTATTTTTATTTTATTTAATTTTATTTTCTGTTTTTTTATCTTTTTATTAGTTTAAAAAATATTTTCTCAAAGGTTGGTTCGATTAGACGTTGACGATAAGCCGATATTAAAAGCTCTTGTGTCCTTAGACGACCTCGGTATCTTGCCATCACTATACTACATCCGCGATGGGTGTACTTGCCCTGGCGAGTGTGTAGAGTGATAGTGGAATATCGTGTTTTATAAATTTAAAACTTGAAATCGGTGAGTAAAAAAGAGCTAAAAATAGACTAAAAAATAAAAACACCCGCACGCACGTCAGTAGCTGCCGGATCACCTATGCCCTCACCTTCCGACGCGGCGTTGAAATTATGATGAAATTTTAGACTGGTGCCCTCTTTGTCGTAGTGGTTTTCCGGCTGGTGAGAAGGTATTTCACCTTCCTCTAAAGGTCTATCCTCATGAAAGTTCCTTGTAAGTCTTGGTTCCAAAGTCCCAAAATTCTCGAAGGAGTCAGACACCTCTAGATCTGCCCTACTTCTTTTCCTGGGCCTGTTTTCTATACTTGGGCTTTTCCTACCTGGGTCCTTGTCTCTTCCACTGGGCCTCAAAATAGCCTGTCTTCGAGTCGGCCTATTTTCCTTTTCCACCAATTCAAAAGCAAACAACACATTGGGCTTCTCCACTTTAGACCTTGACACAAGAGTATGCGGCGCCTCGTTTCCCTGATCTTCCTTGGGATTAGAACTAGCCAACTCATCATTAATTACACCAATATTCCCATTAATTGAACCGACATTCCCTCCTCCAAACTCTGACACCTTGTTCGACTGGTCGTCTTCCATATAACTGAATCGTCACCCATCTGGAATTGAACCGACGGTTCACCCTCCTCCGATGAGTCCCCGTCTTCCAGACAATCCGGCATCCAGTCCGCCGCTTCCTCCTCTAGCCAAACCCTGTAATGCTTATCCTCCCATTTCAGATCCACCTGATCGTTAATTCTAGCACCAACTCCCACCAGAACTACGGTACAGTTGACAAACAAATCAATATCATCCGACGTCATATTAGATGCATGGATGACCTTACCGAAATTTCCTGCAATGGAGTCATATACACTATCTTCTGCCAATTGAACCGGGACGCCATAAATTTTAATCCAAGCAACCCTTTCAAAGGGTAAAGATTGTCCCGTCCAAACATCCAATACAGTGAACCACTTTTGCCATAGACCGTTATTTCTAACGAATTCCGAACACATTTCCTCATCGTGGAATTTAACAAACATGTAGAGACCCCTAGATAACTCAAACTCACTTCCCTCACTCCGGCATCGGAGAGAAGATAGTTGAGTTTAGTGAGAGTAGCAAGATCCACACACCTCCCTACCAGAGCTTTCCCAAATAACTCCATAAAAGCCGCGGTCCCATCTAGAACATCCACCGTCTTACCCTTGAAAACCACCGAGGAAGATGACCCGTCAACTTTGCCGCCATCATTTGTAAACAAATCTCTAAACGACTTTCCACCAACTTGCCGCACAAATGCTTGACTCTTGAAATGAAACTTCTGAGCACCACCCTCATTTTCCACCTCCGACTTATTCTCCTTCTCCTGTCTAGCATCTCCAAAAAGACCCCAATTCTCAGCAACAAATTTGGCTACATTAACTCTAGGCTTGTAGCTACCCATATTGGTTCCGTTCGGAGCTCTTTCCATTTCCTTGATGTCTCGAACATTCTTAAAGCTGATAAACCTGAATCTGTTACCAGCTTTATTTTTTTTCCTTTCGATATAGACACCAACAACTTCACCAAAGATGCCGACGAAGCTGGAGACTTCCCATGGAGTGCATCCCTGTGGAAGATTCGTCACAAAGAACTTTGTAATATTTTCTAACGCCGGCTTCCCTCCTAGGTTGTTGCTGAATCCTTTGCCTTTGTCCCTTTTCCAGTGGTTTGGATCCACCCACGACCCTCCCTATTCCTCTCTCTCCATATTTATATATTAGCGTCTGACCTTGGTCCGCCTCAATTGAAATAAGCAAACAAATACCAAGGATGATGTCACCGTACGTAGTCTTTGATTCAATCCAAACAAACAACAAATAATAAATTTAATGGTGCAAAGAATGAATGCCAATGAGTATGTCAACTAAACCAATTTCACCAAAAGCAAAAACAAACGCTACCAATGCGAACTTCACCGTAAATCCAAGAATGTTCCATTTGTGAAACTAATACTCGCTATAAACTCTTTTTAATAATCAAATTATTAAGCATGGATCGAATTGCGCTCTGATACTATGTTAATCGATAAACATGTATAGAACATAGAGGATCAAAAGTGGCTAGGGTTTATTCAACAGAAAGCATTTTGTACAAATGAAAAGAAAATAAACATTATATAGCCGGACTAAGGGCTTACTAGCTAACAGGCCAAAGCCCAAAATAAACTAATAAACTAACGTTTCTTTATTACACTAACAACCTGATTAATCATCATAAAAATAAATTTGATAAAAAAAGTGAATGCCATTGAATTATAACTTATAAGCGTGTCATAAGTTCTAGTAAAATGGAATTTAACTGAATTTTAGTAACATAATAAAATATAATTTTATAAAATACTGATCATTAGGGTTGTTAACTAAGTGAATGTTCAACGAACAGTTTGTGATTCTTTCGGCGCAAAGCTCGTTTATGTTTATTCTCTTAATAGCTTAACAACTGAACGAACATGAACAAGAAATATCGTTTGTTAAGTTAAATGAACGAACATGAACATATGTTGTATTCGTTCGTTTATGTTCGTGAACGTTCAGTAATGTGTTCATTTATGTTCGCTCATTTATATTCATTTGTGTTCGTTCATTTAAAGATTTTTATATGTTATATTTCGTGTTAGTGTTTTTTTTTTTTATTTTAAAAATTTGAAACCCTTGTTATATCATATACTTCCCTAACATCCCTCCCTTGACCATTTTAATTTTTGTTTTCTAATAGCACTTTCAATTTTAGTTTGTGTCGAAGTTTGATAAACTTCTTAATTTTGTGTTAATCATTTTCTAACAATTATGTTTAGTGCTTATTTACTTTTTGATGGATTCTTTGTAATAAATGCGATGAAAAATGCAGATTTTATTCAAAAATGAATATATGCTTGTGTGTATTCATCTCTGACCATAAACGTTGTTTGTGTTCATTTGTGTTTAGTAAGTGTTCGTGAAGATTTTATAAATTGCTCGTGTTCGTTCAGTTCATTTACAACCATAGTTGTTCCTTGATAAGTTTTAAAGCAAAACTTTGAAAACCTTATTATAATCTTTAATCAATAAAATCCTTACCCAATAATGATATTGGTGGCCTGGAGGGTAGTGGTGCACAAAAAAACCCGAACCCAGACCCGGAAAAAAAACCTGGAACCGGTTATTATAAAAACCGGGTTTTCTATACCCGAACCCGACCCTACCCATAGGATAGGGACCGAGTATTCATATTTGATCTAAAACCCGAACCCGGAACCGGGTTTTTTTATACCCGTTTATACCCCGAAACCCGGTTTTTATAAATACCCGGAACCGGTTTTTATAAATACCCGAAACCCAGTTTTTATAAATACCCGAAACCCGGTTTTTATAAATAGCCGGAACCGGGTTTTATAAAAACCCGAAACCAGGTTTTTTTATACCCGATGATATTTGCCACCTCTACTTAATTATTTAGTATATTTCATTACAAGTGGAAACAAATATGCCAATATATGTTGGCCCTTCTATTTTCTTTGTTTGTTTAATATCATTATTAGTTTTTGTATTTAATAAATTGTGCCTGTTTATAAAGTTCAAGAATAACCACATGAAGAACTATAAAATCAAAGAATAATAAAAGAAAGAAAACAGAGTCACGGGGCAACCCAACCAGATAACTCCATGATTATTAAAAACATCAAATTTTGTCAGAAATTTTATTAACCAGCATATATTTGTTCCAAGTCTTACTTAACGTGGCCTCTATATCCTTTGGAATCTCAACTTCGCAATATTTTATCAATAGATTTGATGTCTATGTGTGAGAGTTATGTTTGATACATTTTATAACCAGCATAGTTCCGGTCGGGTTTTTTTAATACCCGGTGCGGGTTTTTTCCCAACCCGATGCATACCCGAACCCTACCCGATGAATACCCGAACTGGACCCGAACCCGGAAATAGGGTATTATAATACCCGAGTTTTATAAAACCCGACCCGAACCCTACCCGAACCCGGGTATATAGGGTATACATTTTTGGTAGAAAACCCGGACCCGACCCAGTTTTTAAAAAAAACCCGATTTTGTAAAACCCGATCCTACCCAAACCCGGTTCCATACCCGGAACCGGTTTTTAAAATTGCACCACTACTGTCACCATCCATATTGGAATGAATAATACAAACGTTGGTTATCCAAGGAAGTCTCGGGCCAACAAATCATAGTTTTTGAATGATAGGAATCATATGAGGGCGAATCTTAGGGGGATCCACTCCAAGACACCCCACTGAAATTAGGCCCAAGGTGTAAATAAAAAGGTGAAAAATGAAGTCCAATTTTTTTTAAACTTGACCAAGCCCACAACTTGTAAGCATTTTATAAAATTTAACCATTCGTGGTGTATAAATCAGGTTTTCTTTCTATCCGGGTCCAGGATTGGAACCGGATTCAGGATTGATTGGGTATTGAGAAATCGGGATTTCTTTCACACATAGTTGGGTTTGGATACGGGTATCGAGGGAAAAAGCTCAATCCGATGTACTCCGGTAGGGTACGATAAGGTAGAGCATGGTATGGTAGGAAACCTGGTAGGATTTGGGTTGGGTATACCGGGTATTAATACTCTTTTTTTTTTTTTTTTTTTTTTTTTTTGTATTTGGTAAAAGTGATAAAATAAAATTAGAATATCTTAAATTCATTAGATTAATATCACTAACTTTATATTAAATTTTTTTTATAGATTTAACATATAAAAATGAAAACTAAAACATAAAAATTTACTTTAAATATTCACTTATTTATTTAATTTTTTTAAATCCAGAAATTACAAAAATATAAATTTCAATGCATTACAAAACATAAATAGCAATACATAGAAAGTGGAAATTCATCTTATTTTTCGGCTTTCAATCGTCCTCTTCATCGTTGTTTGGTTAATCGTCTTTCTCATTGTTATTTGGTATTTTTGTCTTTATACATTTCTCCATCACTTATCACTTATTGGGGTCGACATTCCTTCCGCTACATACTCCTCGTGTATATTCGTTTCTATACTTATTTCGTCTTCAAGTGAATAAACATCTTGTATCTTTTCGTCCGCATCTAAGTGATCTTTCAAACAAATGCATATTTCCATCGACTCGGGAGTGAGTCTTGTTCGTCTTAATATATAACCATGTTAGTAACAGAAAATACAGATTCTAAAGCTACCATATAATCAGTGGCGAAGGATAATGGGTGCCCGGGGGTGCACCCGCCCACCCCAATGTTTCGGTTAGAAGTGTATATGGTCCGATTTTTCGTCCGAAAATTTTAAAAATTATATAGGATCGCCCCCCGATTATTTTTCCTAAATAATGGATATTTGGTAAATATATTTTAACTCTTATTTTATTTGTTTAACCCTTGATTACCGACCACAGAATAAAATTAATATCTTACAAATAGCTTCATGATTTACATAGAAAAAGAAATTGCTGATAAGTTTGATTCGGGAGACATATTAAAGGTCGCCGGGCTGAGTTGTAATTTTTCGTCCATGTTCCATTTATCTCGTATCATTATATATATAGGTCTTTTGTTTTTTATACAATATTTAGTTTTTCTATGTGCAAGAACAGATCCTTTGAATGAATGATTTTCTTTTTAGCTTTATTTGAAACTATTATTATTTGACCTGACCTGAATCGAATATCCGACCCGACCCGACCCGACCCATAACATAACGATAGGAATTTTTTTTTGGGTCCCATCAGTTTACGCCCCCTCAGAACTTTTGGTCAAGCTCCGCCACTATATATAATATTGGTCTCTTAGTAGATCATGGACTATAACGGATAGAATCAAAACATGTCATTCTTTTTGTTTTTCTACAAAGCAAAAATATCAAAGTTTTCAAATTCTTGTAGAGAGATATAGAATAAAAAATCCCCATTAAGATACCTTCAGACTTTGCATGTTAAGGTAGTCCCTCGAGCCCCTTTAACTCAATGATGACTTAAAAGTATTAAAAAAGTAAGGTTTGAATTATCAGTATTGCCATTTGATGCCTATTATCCATTGCCTCATGTATGTGTTGTTAGAACTATATTTTGATTGATAAACGTCATACATGTCTGACAGATTGTTATCTATTAATTCATTTTTTCTTCATGCAATTCCGAATCAAATGTTTTTTTCTTCAATTAACAATTTATTGTTGGTCAGAACCCTTACAAGCATGAACACAATGATAAACAACTCGAATGAATAATTGTATTGAATATGAAAGTATAAGTGATTCGATGATTACAAATGAAATAGACAAACCCTATTTATACTAAATGAACAAGTGCGATCGAATGGATGCGTCTCTTGATGAAGCGATATGTTGCTTGATCTTCTGTGATGTTGTCGTCGATGTGAGGAGTCACGTCTGATAGAGACGTCAATTCCTTTAGTTAGTAGGTTTCAATCTTTCACTTTGTCGCTTCCGGTCCTCGCACTTATTTACTAATCTAACTAAAGCATAAACTAACTATCTACTATTTACATAAGGACCCTTGGACTTAAGGATGTAAAGGGATCAGATCTTCATTCACCCCCGAATCACGAACCTCGTTGAGTTGTTATAGGTCTTGAACTTGCTTAACTTTCAATAGCATTGGTTCTTCTTCCAATGTGACACGAACCTCTTCGTCCTTCTCTTTTTCCTTGTCTTTCCGCTTGCTACATTCGTATGTGAAATGACCGAAATCACCACATTCGTAACACTTGAACTCGCTCCTGTCTCGATTTCCTATGTCCATGTTTCGTCCATGTCCTCTTCCTCCTCTAACCGAACTTCGTCCACGTCCTCTATCATAGCTTTGATCGCCACGTCCTTTTCTATGATGCCAATTTCAGGAATGATTGTTTGAACTTGCCATTAATAGATTATTGTTCTCTGCTTCATTTTGGCTCTTGAGGCATTCTTCAAATGTTGTAATTCTACCAACTACTTCTTCAAATGTCATTTTATCCACTTTTGGATACTGCTCGATGGATGCCTCAATTGGTAGAAACTTCTTCAGAATAGAGATAAGCAATTTCCATACAATCTTCTTATCTTTAATGGTGGTACCGAGACTTTTAAACTTGGCTTTTATACCACCCAACTTGCTTGTGGAACTACTTACTGTTTGGTTCTCATCTATCTTTAAGGCTTCTAATTCACTTCTAAAATTTTGTCGACGCACTGTTGGTGCACTTGTGTCTGTACTTTGTCTGTATTCGGTCACGATGTAAACGATGTCCTTGTCAGTCTTGTAAGTTGACCAAGTCAACCGTCCTCCTGGTTTGACTCAGTCAACAGTTGGTAAATTTGATGTAAGTTGTCCGACTCGAAGGATGAGTGATCGAAGGATAATGTAGATCCTTCGATCAACTCAAAAGATATGCTTCGATTGATAGACCTCGAAGGATCATCCTTCGAGGTCCTTGCTGATCCTTCGAAAGCATTGTATTCGAAAGATGATCCTTCGGACCATCTATCGGATCCTTCGGTCAGACCTGCTGTGTATGGGTATATATATACCCATGCAGTGTGTTGTGTAAAGTAGATTCACACAGACACTTTCGAGAGAGTTTGAGAGCATTCTGTCCGAAAACACACACACACACACTTTGAGAGTTTGCAAGTTAGATTTGTAAACATTGTGCTTGTAACCGAAACCTTCATACGTATTAATACATTGGTGTTAATCGGTGAACCTTGTGTCTTGTGCTTCATACTTGTCTCATCCCGGTTTGCTTGCTAGCTTGGATTCCGCACTCGCTAGTGGGTTAGTGTAACAAGGTTTGAGGTTCGTCATCCTCCGACAAGGGACCTACAAGTGGTATCAGAGCTAAGGCTCTTAACCTTGTTTAAAACCGGGTTTGTTCAAGTTCTTGGTGTGTTTGGACATTTGGTTTTGCACCCGTTTTTGGTGTTTTTATTGCACTTTTAAACTGAAAAACGGTTTCTAAACCTTCGGGAGTGTTCAAGGTTGGGATGGGTAACTTGAAAATTTGTTTTTAAGTGACTTGGTGTTTTCCGGTCATATCTCCGGTCAAAGTTCCGGTGACTGGTTTTTGGATAAGGTATTCCTTTTTGGGTAATATTTTATTTGAAAATCATAGTTGGTAGAAAGTTAGGCCTGCACATACCGTCTTGCCGAAAGTTGACCTTACCAACCTTTCACCTTTTCACCAACCTGTCACATCAGTGTCAGTTGTGTCAGAGTGCTCGAAAGATATCTTTCGACATCGAAAAACCATCTTTCGATCAAGGAAGGATCGACAGATTATCATCTTTCGACCCATCCTTCGGAGTCCGAAACATATCTTTCGACCAGGGAATCTATTCGAAAGACAGTTCATCGAAAGATAAGGATATATACTCGAAAGATAAGGATCTTTCAAATAGTGAATCCTTCGAGTTTGTGAATCTTTCGAAATCATTGTTCGAGATACAACAGTGATCTTTCGAGCACTGTTGATCCTTCGAACAAGATTTGATCTTTCGATTGTGGTCTGCTTATTGTTAACAAGTTTCTGTGATTTTAGATCTTTCGAACAGGGTCCTTCGGCTGTGTGATCTTTCGAAATATTAACTTAGCATTTATTTTGCTTATCAATCATGAATCCGAGTTGGTGGAATCCTGCCCCAGACAGTGGAAAATATACTAGTTCTGGTGTCACTCCCTCATGGTGGGGCACACCGGCGCCAGACAGTGGAAAATACACGTCTACAAGTCTATCGCCTTCATGGGCCGAGTCTCCGGTGTCGACATCTTCTCAGGGAAATCAATGGGCATTGGTATCGAATCAAACTCCGAGTATCCAAAGTATCTTACTGAGCGAAAGCGAAACAGGAAGCTTGAATCGACCTCCAAAGCTAATGCACTTAAATGAGTATCCGGGTTGGGCTGACAGATTCCGTACATATGTTCTGGGTCAAAATACAGAGCTGTGGATACGTTTCACCACAGATTTTGATCAAGCTATCGAGGTCGCTGCTTCAACAACTGCTAGTTTTGCCGATCTTCCAGAGGATCAGAAGAAAATATATGATCTGGAGAAGAAAGCCTACGCCATTCTCACTCAGGCGTTAAGCAAAGACATCTATCATCAATTTGTCAGCTTCAAGACTACAAAGAAATTGTGGGACGGTTTGAAAACCAGGGGAGTAGGAAATGAAGCAACACGTCAATTGCGTCATGATCTGCTCAAGAAAGAATTCGACTGTTTCACGTGTCTAGATAAAGAGTCTTTGGGAGACATGACAAGTCGGTTTTATCATTTGCTTACTAAGTTGAATAATTTTGGTGTGACAACGACTCAAGCTGAAGTGGTGAAAAAGTTTGCTGATGCTTTGCCTCCCCAATGGAGTAGTTTCTTGGAAATCCTGAAGTATAACGGAGTGTTGAAAACTACAAATATCAACGACTTCGTGCAGCTTTTGGAAAACAAGGATCAGGAGGAAACATTAAAGGCGAAGAGAGTTCCATTGCCACAAAATCCTGAAATGTATTGTGGAACTTCCAATACTTCGTCTGCAAGAACAGGTCCACATGCTCCTTTGCAAACGGCGTTTGTCACTAGCACGGATATGTATGGCAATCCGGTGCAAGTTCCTGTAAAGCCACCTCCTACCACAGACATGTATGGAAATCCAATACAGCCACCTCCTCCTCCTCCTCCTGCTCAAACACAACGTGCATGTTATGGAGGAACATCATCTGCTGGTCAACAATCAAAGCCAGGTACCGTACAGCTCGACACGTCAAGCTTCTCTAAAATCAGCGTAGAAGTAGCTAAGGAACACATGGAGCTGCTTAACACTGTAGTGAGCGCGTACTGTGGGTTAATAGAAGGTCAGATTGGCAACATTAATCTGACACAAGAAGATTACAGGCAGATTGATAAAGAAGAGATGGACTTGATGGACATTAAGTGGGCCTTTGCGAGTGCTGTGAGAAGAGCAAAGGATTGGATGGAAAGTACTGGCAGAACCAGCTTGGAAAGTAAGCGAGACACCAAGTATGGGTTCGATAAGCAGGCTGTAAAGTGCTTCAACTGTGGTGAACGGGGTCACTTTAAGAGGGAATGTACAAAGCCAGCTCAGCACGGGAATAAAAACCCTTTCAGAAACCAAGGCAACCAGCAGAACAGAAACAATGAGCGTACATTGGTGCCTGTCAACAACCAAACTAACCGGGCACTTGCAGTTCAGGTGGATGAAGGTTGTGACTGGTCAATCCAGTTGGGTGGTGATGCTCCCGATGGAACATCATGTTTTGCTCAGGTTGTGAAGGAGCTAGTTCACACCAGTGGTGGAGAATCTTCTGCCAGTGGTGGCGAATCGTCTGAAGATGAAGACTCTTCTGGGTACAGCAGGAGTGTTGATGAAGAATCATCCAATTCTGGTGATGATCATGTGGGTGAGACATCAAATGCAACAATCGATGCAGATATTGATGAACTTTTGGAGGAAGCTGCAGCAGAAGCTCAAAGAAGATCTATTCTGGTGGATCAAGCTGCTTATACTTCGTCTTCTCTCCATTCAGCCTTTATGGCTAATGTCGACGGTTCATCAAGTCAGGTATGTGTCGATGAACCCACTGCTATTAACTGTGATGAATGTGATAGATTGCATGCTAGGTGTGCTGACTTAGAAGGAAACATGTCTGAGTTGCAAGCCAAACACGATGCGTTACAAGCTAGTTTGTTTGACTTGCAAGACAAACATAGTTCCTTGAGTGCTGAGTGGTGTGACTTGCAAAGCAAGCATGAGGCTTTGCAAGAGAAATATGATGTGACATTCATCCACAATCAGAAGTTGACTGTGGATCTCTCAAAATGCACAGAAGCCAACATGTTTTATGAAAACCATGAAAAAGAATTTAAGTCAGTAATTGAGACCTTAAAGAAAGATAAAACTGAACTGACAAAAATGGTTTCAAGAAAACAAACTGATATTAATTTGTATATATCTCGCCTGGAGATTATGCAAAAAGAGATGGCTTGTGTGAAAACAGAAAGCGATGCAATCCAGCTTAAGCTAGACAGTTATTTGAGCTCTAGCTATGTGTTGGATCACATCATTGATGTTCAGAAGGAAAAGAGGGATGTCACATGCATTGGCTACAAGAAATGTCCACCACCAGTTAGACACAATTATGATGCCATGCCTGACGAAGAGGACAGGGTATTCTTTGAACCATCTGTGCCTCTAGATGTGAAAGAGTTTGCTGCAGGACTCGGATACCAAAAGGAAGTATCCTCAGATTCAGATGTGTCAGCAGATACATTTGTAAGTGCCGAACAGAATCAAGATCCTCCAGTTGTGATTGAGGATGCTGATTCTTCTGATGATGAATCTGATGATACTGTCCCAGCAAAGTCTGATGCGGTAGCCAAAAATGAGGACATACCTCTCGAGAATCACATTCTATGTGATCCCCCTGTAAAACCCGCTAAGACTATTGCAACTGAGTCCTCATCTGCAGAAGAGCCGGAGAGTGTGAATTTGCTGTACACTCTAGTTGGTGATGATAAAATTTACTCAGACAAAGATTTTCCCATTAAGAATGTTAATCAATCCTTAATCTGTAAAGTCTTTGAAAATTCGACAAGTAAGTTTTTGGGAAAGACAGGACCACGTGTTACAGTTACACAGTGTCCTCCTATTCCAAAGGCTGAAATTCGAAAACAATTTGGCAACAAGAAATTACCAACAGTGCCAAAACAGCAAAATCACACCAAGCCCAAAGGAAAATCACCGGCTCAAGTCCAAAAGAAGCCGAATCAAAAGAAGAAGAAAAACGTTAACTTTGTGAAATCGACGGGAACGGACAAAATTGAAACGTTTGAAAGTAAATCTAACTTAGATTTTGTCAAAAAGGCTATTATTGAGAAAAGAAATGAACCAAGCAGTTCACAGCCTAGTACCTCGGGTTCACAAAGTTCAACATCATCGGTCAAACGATCACATGATTCTTCGGGGTTTGTAGAACGATGATCATGTTTTGAGTGTGGAACCATTGGACATATTATTCGTAATTGTCCATATCTTCATAAGCAAAAAGAAAAGGTTGATGTTCCCCTTGACCACAATGACCGTAAGCGATCTGTTTCTGTAAAACAAGATCCCCGCCTTGCAAAAGAAAGGGAGAAGAAACAGAAACGCCAACAGGTCAAGAAGATTGAAAAAGCAATTAAAACTGATGTGGTTCAAAAACAATCTGTTGTTGTAAAACCAGACAATTCTAAAACTTCAAACAATCAAGAAGTTAAAATTTTAAAGAAAGACACTGGTAAAACAAAACAGACCTGGAAACCAAAATCGGTTACTGAATCAGGGGGACCATCACAATTCACCAACCATCAAAGACAAGAAGTTATTGTCATTGATGAAAATGGAAGACCCAAACCACAATGGCTTGGGTCCCCATCTCCAACTAATTCATTTGAGTTCATGTGCAGGGTGTTCCAGGAGGAACTGTCAGTAGTCATTGGATTGTTGATAGTGGGGCATCCAGGCACATGACAGGCGACATGAAGCTTCTCTACGACGTTAAATCTATTAGAGGAGGTTATGTTGCTTTTGCTGGAGATAAAGGTGGATATATAACGGGTGAAGGAATGATATCCAACGGGATTGTCAGCTTTGACAAGATCAACTTTGTGCAACAACTTGATCACAATCTTCTTAGTGTTTCTCAAATCTGTGACAAGCAGTTCTCAGTACATTTTGATGCTAATGGATGTTATGTGCTGAAGCCGGGCTTCAAAATTCCAAAAGAATGGATTCTCTTGTCGGCTCCAAGGATAAATGACTTGTACGTCCTTGACATGAGCCAAGCTATTACTACGTCTGCACAAGCAACTTGTTTCGTTTCAAAAGCCACAGAAAAAGACACTATCTCTTGGCACAGACGAATGGGTCACATTCACTTACGCAAAATGAATCATTTGGTATCAAATGAATTGGTGAATGGTGTTCCTCTCAAAAATTTCCATCTTCAAGACGTCTGTGTTTCGTGCCAGAAAGGAAAGCAAACAAAGAAGAAGCACCCTACAAAGAAGATCAACACGGTGGCAGTTCCTCTTGAACGCTTGCATATGGATTTGTTCGGTCCTGTCAAGCACAAGAGTATTCGGGGTGATCAATACTGCCTCGTGATTACTGATGATTATTCAAGATTTTCTTGGGTAGCTTTCATGGCACACAAGAGTGAAACCTTTGGCATTATCAAAAACTTGATCATTCAGATTGAGAATTTGTATAAGTTGAAGGTTAGGCGGATACGTAGCGACAATGGTACTGAATTTAAAAATCATTCCATGACGGAGTTTTGCACTTCAAAAGGTATTCTTCATGAGTTTAGTGCAGCTTATACTCCTCAACAGAATGGTGTCGCTGAACGTAAGAACCGCACATTGATCGAGACTGCTAGGACAATGTTGGTAGAGTCACAGTTGCCTATTCCATTCTGGACTGAAGCTGTGGCCTCTGCATGTTATACGTTGAACAGAGTCCTTACAGTCAAAAGGCACAACAAGACCTGCTTTGAGCTTCTTCAAAAACGGAAACCAGATTTGTCTTATCTTGAACCGTTTGGAGCTCCATGCACAATCATCGATCCTAATGGAAAGTTTGGGGCAAAAGCAATTGATGGGTACTTTCTTGGGTATGCCACCCCTAACTTACGAGTCTGGAATCTAGAGACTAAAAGGGTCGAGGAATGGTCTGAGGTCAGAGTACAAAGGCACACTTTGCCAGTCAAAAATCCGGGTCAACCTTGGATGTTTGAGTACGATGACTTCTTCAATTCGATCAATGTTGAAGCCGTTGAAGAAAATGCTGCGGCTAGGATGTTTTTCGAGAGTGACAATGCAACAGTTTCACCGGTGGTTCGTCCAATTCTTGTTAATCAAGAACCATCTTCTTCGGTGAACAATAATACTCTCAACAATGAGGATTTTCATGATGCAAACGAATTGAACGAATCTTCAGAGGATGATGAATTTCTAGATGCAGATCAGGAAGCTCCTACAACAGCAGTTCATGGTACTTCAGAGGGTACTCCTCCAGTGGATGCCCATAGAACAGCTGAGGCTACTGCATCATCCTCTTCGTCAATTCCGGGTCTTGATTTGGTTGTTGATCTTAATCTGAACAACCTGGGTATAAATGTTCCAGTTCCAGATAATCCAGAAACAAGAATTCATAATACCCATCCTCAACAAAACATCATTGGAAATGTGCAAAGTGGCGTTCAAACAAGAAACATGTTGCGAAATAACAACAATGCAGGCTTGTATGCGGCTATTAGAGAATCCGGGCAACAAAACGATTGGTCCTTCGCTTGTTATGTCTCACAAGAAGAACCAAGAACGTGGAAAGAAGCCTTGAAAGATAATGCTTGGGTTGAAGCAATGCAGGAAGAACTGCAACAATTCCAGAAGCTGGGTGTCTGGAAACTAGTAGAGAAACCTGCTGGATACAAGAAGATTGGTACCCGTTGGGTTTTCAAATGCAAAAAGGATGACCGCGGAGTTGTTATCCGAAACAAAGCACGTTTAGTCGTTCAAGGTTTTCGTCAGATTGAAGGGATCGACTACAACGAAGTGTATGCACCAGTGGCACGTCTCGAAGCAATTCGAATATTTCTAGCCTATGCGTCCTTCAAAGGATTCAAGGTTTATCAGATGGACGTGAAAAGTGCATTTTTACATGGTGTGGTTGAAGAAGAGGTATACGTCGAACAGCCCCCAGGTTTTGAAGATCCTATCCATCCCGATCGGGTTTGGTTGCTCAACAAAGCTCTCTATGGTCTTCATCAAGCACCGCGAGCTTGGTATGCAACCTTATCTCATTATCTGCTGGAGAACGGTTTTCGTAGAGGTCTTATCGACTGTACTCTTTTCATCAAAGAACAAGATGGAGATCTTCTTCTGGTACAGGTATACGTTGATGATATTATTTTTGGTTCTACTAATGATGTCTTGTGTAGGAATTTCGAGCGCATAATGCAGGATAAATTCGAGATGAGTGCTATGGGGGAAATGACCTTCTTCTTGGGCCTACAAGTACAACAAACAGAGTCTGGGATATTCATCCATCAGACTAAATATGTTGGTGACATCTTGAGCCGGTTCCAGATGTCTGATGCAACGCCCATTGGTACCCCATTGCCAACAAATCACGGAATTACTCCTGACTTGAAGGGAGAAGCTGTTAGCCCCTCAAACTATCGCGCAATGATCGGATCTCTTATGTACCTCACAGCATCAAGGCCAGACATAATGTATCCAACGTGCCTGCTTGCCAGATATCAAGTTAATCCGAAGGCCTCACATCTTGCAGCTGTTAAAAGGATTTTTCGTTATTTGAAGGCGTACCCTAACACCGGTCTGTGGTACCCTAGGGATAATAACTTTGAATTGGTAGCTTTTAGTGATTCTGATTTTGGCGGATGCAAAATCGACGGCAAATCCACAACGGCTGGATGTCAGTTTTTAGGAAATCGCCTAGTCACATGGCAGTGCAAGAAGCAAACGTGCGTTGCTACATCAACATGCGAAGCTGAATACATTGCTGCCTCAAGTTGTTGCTCCCAAGTTCTTTGGATCCAACAACAAATGCGGGACTACGGTTTTGAATTCCTAACTACTCCTATTTACGTTGATAATTCTGCTGCTTTAGATATCACTAGAAATCCTGTGCAGCACTCAAATACCAAACACATCGAAATCAAATATCACTTCATACGTGATTGCTTTGAGAAAAGGCTAATCGATGTTGTTAAGGTCCACACCGATGACCAACGTGCCGACTTATTTACCAAAGCATTTGACAAATCACGATTTGACTTTTTATTATTGGTAAACGGCATTAAGGTCAAGCAAGAGTAAAACCAACATCGGAAAATCATTTTTGTAAATACCTTTGTGTTTTAAATTTCTCTTAGTTTATTGATTTTAGGGGGAGTAAATCCAAAAATCGGAAAATCCAAAAACATCGAAAAATTTCAAAAACACAAAAACAATAGAAAAACAAAAATGAGTTTCCTGGCGAGCAAAAGAGAAAATGATAGTACATCAGTGGTCTATCCAAACCTCTTTAAACCTTAAATGAAAAACGATAAGCAGCTCTATATAAGATGTATCGGTAGGCTCACAATCATTTTAAAGTGTGCAGGGTGATATAAATCTTAATCGACTGAAGACCAGGTGGGAACCATTCATTGGCATATGGTCTTAGTACCGAAATTTCGTTTGATAGATTGCCGAGGTTCTGAGATATTCGGTCTTTATGCTGCTTATCATCTGGGTATCATGGTTGTATCTTTTACCGAAAAATAACGGGGACGCAAGTCTAGATCTTCCATGATACTATACATACGTGTACATATTACATACTGCATTCGACCTCAATAAGTGATAAACAATCACATGTCCAAACAAATAAGTGATAAAATATCACATTTATCCGGGTGTCAAGTTCGTCTCTCTGCTGTACGGAAGTACTGACCTGTTCACGGACTTGCACCTGTGCCCTCATGCATATGAAAATCAAGTTCCTCATCAATAAGTGATTATATCACATAGGGCTTGTTTTCAAATCAAAATAAGTGAGTATCTCACAGCTTATACGGTCAAACAGATGATAGTCGGTATACTCACCGGTAAGATGAACTCTCGTGCATACCTTGATACGGGAATGTGTCGTGATGTGGATGAACACCGGTTGGTAAGTATAAATCATACCTTAACGTATCCCCTCGCCATTACTACATCTGATAAGTTGAGCTTAAGTGGACAACAATACCGATAATTGTTATAGGATGCTTATCTTAATGTTAACTAACTGAACAACAAGAGTGTTTTGGCATGACCGTACACTGATATGATTCTCTTACCCTCGAAACTCGCAAAAAGAATGTCTGTATATATTTATTTACTGTTTAACTTTTATTGTTTTCTTTTAGAACAGTTTCGTCGTTTGGTGCATATCAGCACGACATTAGCGGTGATGTCGTTTGATAACACTCAAAGGATTTTAAATTGTTGTCTTTTAATTTCAAAAATACCAAAAAGATTTTAAGCGTGTTTTAATATAAACTTTATAAAAGCCAAAAAGATTTTATTTCTACTTTATTTTCGATCGTACGATGTTGGAGCTCGAGTCTTCGTTACCTGAAATCTGAACGAAAACCGAATTGACTAAATCTTCATAAACGGTCGAAATTTGCATGTTTTGAAAGTTAAATCTAAAATTGACAATTTTATTAAACTTTCAAACTGTCGGACGGTGTTTGATTATGACATGGTCATTCGTGTGTCATTTGGTTATACTAACTATTCCAAGCAGTTGTTCTCATTACGCGTTTAGATTTCTTGCATGTGCAGATTCTAAAGGCTAGGAGAACATGGTCGATGACAAGCTTTGGAATGAAGACACAACGAGAAGGCGCTCAAATGATGAAGATGATCGAGTTGCCGATGGCCATCATCAACACCACAAGGATCTCACTTCATAAAGATCAAGTCATTCACGAGCATAACTCAAGGGGGAGCTTATGTTAAGGGGGAGTTTGTCAACACACTTCCTACATGATACGGGTAGTTTGTTGATACACTCTCTGCTTTCAAGACGTGAAGACTTTGAAGATCCTCCGACATTGAAGACTTGAAAGGACATCAGAGTTTTGAGAACTTGAAGACCAAAGACCATCGAAGTTCGAGACGAGTCTACAACTATAGAAGATAAAGACAAAGCTACAGCCAAGGGGGAGTTTGTTGGTGCACTTGTGTCTGTACTTTGTCTGTATTCGGTCACGATGTAAACGATGTCCTTGTCAGTCTTGTAAGTTGACCAAGTCAACCGTCCTCCTGGTTTGACTCAGTCAACAGTTGGTAAATTTGATGTAAGTTGTCTGACTCGAAGGATGAGTGATCGAAGGATAATGTAGATCCTTCGATCAACTCAAAAGATATGCTTCGATTGATAGACCTCGAAGGATCATCCTTCGAGGTCCTTGCTGATCCTTCGAAAGCATTGTATTCGAAAGATGATCCTTCGGACCATCTATCGGATCCTTCGGTCAGACCTGCTGTGTATGGGTATATATATACCCATGCAGTGTGTTGTGTAAAGTAGATTCACACAGACACTTTCGAGAGAGCTTGAGAGCATTCTGTCCGAAAACACACACACACACTTTGAGAGTTTGCAAGTTAGATTTGTAAACATTGTGCTTGTAACCGAAACCTTCATACGTATTAATACATTGGTGTTAATCGGTGAACCTTGTGTGTTGTGCTTCATACTTGTCTCATCCCGGTTTGCTTGCTAGCTTGGATTCCGCACTCGCTAGTGGGTTAGTATAACAAGGTTTGAGGTTCGTCATCCTCCGCCAAGGGACCTACACGCACTTTGTGAACCATATCGCCTCCAAGATATTGAACTCTATTGCAACCCAAACTTCATTTGCAGTTTCATATTGCTCAACTTGCATTAGATTATCTCCCGATAACATTTGGAAGATTATTACTTTCGTTGTATGCGCCTTTTTCTCATCTACCTCTTCTTTTGAAACAACTATGTCCCAAAGACGATATGCCTTCAAGATCGTTTCCATCAGAATTGCTCATTGAGTTTAATTTGATTTAGTTAACTTTGGGCATTGAAAGGATATACTTCTTTACTCACGGATTGGCGTTGATGTGCTTTCTTTGTCGTCTTTTCCTGACATACTTCCTTTCTGATTTGCGTTCTTAGACATTTTCATTCTTATCTTCTTTGCTTTACTTCAAGATTTTCTTGCTATTCTTCGATCTTTCTTCTTGCTTGTACCACATAGGTTTTGTTTTGCCACATAGGTCTTGATTTGCCACACAGATCTTATCACCACGAAGACTATACCATGAACGTTATGCACCACGAAGGTTTTTCCACCACAAAGGTTTGGTACCATGAAGGTTGTATCACAAAGGTTTTCTTGAATTTTTAACTTGCTATTTGAGATTCGTTTTGAATTGCGGTTATTTTCTAAAACATACTTTATGTTCTTATTGAAAAAAAAACAAATTTATTCTGTTAACAATTGTATTTTGAAATTCCTAAAAATTGGCATAATCGATTCTCATGGATTTGATTTAATAGAAAATTTGATTCTCAATAATTTGATTATAGATTTGGACATTCCAAAAAATTCAAATAAACGAGATATTTAATTGCAATCAATCTGCAATTCAATCTTGAAACGAATACAAAAAATTAAGAACTAAAATCGAGAACCTAGTTATGACCATTCCAACCGGCTTCTTCTTCCCCAGATTTGAAAACAGGTGCTCTGATACTACTGTTGGTCAAAACCCTTACGAAGACTAACATAATGATAAACTACAAACAATCGAATGAATAATTGTATTGAATATGAAAGTATAAGTGATTCTGATGATTACTAATGAAATAGACAAACCCTATTTATACTAAACGAATTGGTGCGATCGAATAGATGCGTCTCTTGATGAAGCAATGTGTTGCTTGATGTTCTGTGATGTTGCCAGCGATTTGAGGAGTCACGTCTGATACAGACGTAGATTTCTTTAGTTTATCGTTTCAATGTTTCACTTCGTCCTTTCGGGTCCTCGCACTTGTTTACTAATCTAATTAAAACATAAACTAACTATCTACGATTTACATAACAACCCTTGGACTTAAGGATGTGAAGGGATTAGATCTTCATTAACACATGGCTACATCGCAAATGTGGACCCAAGGGTTTGAAATTCACATCTTTACAATTCCTATATCTTAAAAGTCTATATCTTACTTATATAGAAACAAATGTCACATAACATTTGCTTAAAATTTTAACTTATAGCTTCAATTTGAATAATTCTGTCTTGCATAGCCATATTAATGATGTGTAATAAGGGATTGCAAGATCTCAATACGTAGCCAAGGAGTTGTAGCTCAACGTACTAGCATTCAAGAGGAAGTGAACAGTTGGGCTGAAAACCACAGGTCTGAAGTTTGAATCCAGTTCCAACTGAGTTTTAACGTAGTGGGTAGTGGACCTTCAAGTGGTGGGTTTTCCTGAACTGAAGATGGTGTGGGCTTGGGCTACCTGGCGGTGTCTGTGACTGCGGGTGTATGGGGTCGCCTTTTTTCCATCATTCAAAGGAGATCCGAAGAAATGGTGCCATAGATCCATTGAGGGACTGGCATCCAAGCGATTCCCAAATTTCATCATCAGTAGGCACTTGATCCTTGTCTTTGTTTTTGGCAGCAGAGGAGTGATAATGGACACTCAATAATCTCTATTAATGTGTGGAGAGTTTAATATATAGAACAAATAATAAATGATACAATAATACATGAAATACAAAGACACTCTAGTTTAATAAATACAATAATGTGAATATGTCTCATAGAGACTAACAAGGAGGATTCTTTTTGGCGAGGGGAGAGGTGATCAAGAACTTGAAAAGCACGGTAGTGAATTTTGAATGACTGCGCCTAGGAAGCGTATTAACTTGATTCCATCTGAGTGGAATAAAAGTTTTGATGTTCGAGACACTGATGGCTGGATAAGTTTTGGGCTCCCTGATATTAGAGGATGGTAGAAGAAAGAAGATGGTGTTTGGCGGCAATAGGGTGGCCGGAAAAGATGGATCAGGAGATGCTCTGATACCATGATAATATGTAAACAATCCTTGAATGATCATTTCACAATTCAAAATAATATATAGAGATTACAATCGACCTTATTCTAAATATGACAACCATCTGTACAATAAATGTGTTAGTATCTCCTAAATATCGGCAAGGTCTAAGGGTGCACGGGGCACCCTCGGGGACTCCATTCGGGGACCATTTTTGCCGTGCGGGAAGGTGCCGCCATCCAAGAGGGGAGGCAAATCGGGGAGGGTGTGAGGGGAGTGTTCACCGAAGAAGTAGAGAGGAGATGGTGGGACCACCCTCATTTTCAACCAATCAATTTTTTTTTTTTTGAATAAAAAAACAATTCCCCTAAGAGGGGTGCACCCCGTACGTTTTTGAACAAGAGAGAAGTTATAGAGGGGAAATGACATGGCAACATATGATTGGGTTAAAAAAAGTTTCCCCTCACCTCATTAGGGGGTGCCCCCTTCACCCTAATAATACTGCCCCCATGCCAACCTGATAGACCCAGATTTTGTAAAAGTTTTGAAGCAATTTGTTCTACTAATTAAACATACATATAATCAAGTGAAAAGGGCAGAGTACTTATTTCTATACATTACAAATACTGATAAACAAAAGTAGCAACAATACCATAAATAGGGTCTCTAGAAACCACTCACCCTAATAGATTCTTGAAATAGTACATACTCACAAACTGTAATATATGTTTTTCCCTACTGAGTTTATTAGTATGGAACCCAAACAACATGATCTTCAGGTAAGAAATGGCAAATCGGAACAGTTCCTGGTTTTACTTTAAGCACTTGAAACGCCAAATGTTTCGGGTTCCATTTTGCAGTGTCAGTATGGCAAACCGCCACTGCATTCACCTTTGTTCCATCCCCACCAACCATAGAAACCGCATAAGCTTGAGTACTAATGGTTTTATGGCAATAAAAGACCGCATACGCATAGTTTTGCTTGTGACAAACCACGGCTTTGTTTGCAGCAAGCTTTTTAGCGACTTTGATTTTGTACTTTTGTAACGGGGTACTTTCTTTAGCGCTAACCTCTGTTGAAATCGCTTTCACATTTTTACCAAGTTTGGTAGTACTAAAATCGACCATGGATTCTAATGAAGTTGCGCAATACTTTTCTTCATCTTCAATGCCTGTACTCTCGCATTCGTTAAGCGTTTGCTTCATGATCTCGGCTTCCATCGAGTCAGTTTTAACTGAGAACTCGTCGTAGATTTGGGGAAGCTTGTTCGACGAAAAGGGTATAGAATCAGCGATTTTTCGAGGTAAAAACGTTGCTTTTTGGTCGTTTTTCGTGAAATGTAGGTTCATTTCTTTGCCTTGGTGCAAATCATTTTCTAGGAAAAACATTGCTATATTGGGATTATCCTTGAGCTGATCCTCGGATGCGGCATATAGGTAAACAAAAGGATCAGGTCCTTTATGTACACCTACATAAACCGGCTTCCCCTTGTGGCCAGTGTGCACTTCTACTCCGCCTTTTCCTACTCCCACATCGGTCCGCTTCCCTGGTTTTCCAGTGTGCACGCCAACACCGCCTTTTCCGACACCAACATCCGTCCCTTTTCCTGGTTTTCCGGTGTGAACACCGACACCGCCTTTCCCAACACCAACATCTGTTCGTTTTCCTGGTTTTCCAGTATGAACGCTGACACCACCTTTTCCGACCCCCACAGCAGTACTCTTCTCATCATTCCATTCTGTACATTGAGAAACTTGTGTCCTTCAACAATTTTCAAGTAACAAAATAACATGTCACATTTTAAAAATTAGAAAATGATGATGAACCTGTATACAGAAGATCTTTGATTGATTTTGGCATAGGACTGTTTGGTAACACAGATTTCCAGTAAACTTCAGGAGTCGCTGCATGACTTCCTACAAGTGATACCTGGTAATCAATCACAAATAAACACAACTAAAATCAACTCCCAGTAGTCTAAATAATATACTCACGTTTATATAACAAGGGATATAAACATAATCCGAATCTTCAAGTCAGTTTTTAAGTTTTAAGTAAATATATAGTTAATGATAAATATAAGTATATGTAAAAATGTTTATTCATGTTTCACTTTAATTGTATTTTTATTCAAGTACATATCAATTTTAATTTAGTTGCATTTATAAAAGACTACAGTGAAAAAAAAAACCCTAAAACATCGGTTTGTAATTCAGGAAAAAAACTTAACTCCGTTAAGTTTTTTTAACGGAGGACCATTTTTCAAAATAAATTTACCAGTTCGGATTATTATCGGCCAATAACTGACTTGTGATTATTATCGGCCAAATTGAGTTAGGTGGGATTATTTATTTCCAATTCGCCAATAAATAAACATTATTAATAAATAAACAAGTTATAAAAAATAAAATTTTATTCAACTAAATAAACGTTTAGTATGAAAAGATATATGTGTATTTATAGTGTCTAGTTTCTACCCGTGATATAGTTCCAGTTTGAAATACATTCTATAGAAACCAAAACAAAAAACAAAAACAAAAACGAGACTAAAACTTTCTACATCCATTTGTCATGCAAAAAGACATTATTTATGATACATGCAAATATATATAGAGACACACTCACTTACCGAGAGAAGTGTACAAACGTGGACAAGAAAGAACTTCATTGGAGGGAAACTTAAACTGAATCTAGGAGTTAAAATTTGATGATGTTTGATAATTGGTAGCTGTGGAATTTATAGAGTGGGAGATGGTGTTCATTTAATACATATTGCAACATATACCAACAAGGACGACGGGTTTAATTATTTTCAACTACCACCAGCAAGCTACATTGCAGGTAGGGTCAATTAGAGATGGAAATATGAATCGTAACAAACGAATACAAAAACAGCCCACCAGATCTAGTTGAAACAGTTATGCATACACATTTGAACAAATGGACTGAATATATTTGTCATTGTACGTAGTTGTATGAAAAAAAAAAAAAATTTAAATGGATTTTAAGAATTTCAATTTGAAGATATAAGAATTTGGGGATGTCCTTGTGTTTTTTTCATTTCCCATGTCACTAAATCTGTAGTTTCTTATTAGTACGACGTGTGACTAATTAAGATCTATTATGTTCCGGTTATATTGTCATCAAGTGAGACGAATATTTGTGTCACAAAAAGATAAAAAAAAATATATTATTCCCATTGCTAGCTAGTTAGTTTGAATTGAAGGTCTCGGAATTTTATTATATTTCACCAGGGGATATCAGATTGGGCTAGAATTGATGGGCTCAAATGAGGTGCCAGGCTGAATTGTCACTTTGACCCATCGGAGTTCGTGGACACGTCCAGTAATAACGAGAAAGTATTGTCCGTTGGTAATTTGCCGGGAGAAAAAAAGCGTCAGTGATCCGTCGGAAAATGTGTATGGTGAACCGTTGAGACTCTTATGTCGGTAATCCATTGGAAATAGCATTACCCACGACACATGCTTTTCTAAATCTGGGTGTGTGTCCAAACAATATATGTTTTCTAAGATAATGTTAATTAAAAACGCTAAATTATTGCGAGAACGAAAAGAATTGTTGGTGCACTTGTGTCTGTACTTTGTCTGTATTCGGTCACGATGTAAACGATGTCCTGATTAGTGTTGTAAGTTGACCAAGTCAACCATCCTCCGGTTTGACTTGGACAACAGTTAGTAAATGTTGAAAGATGCTTGTGTCGAAGGATAAGAGATCGAAGGATAATGTGGATCCTTCGATCTCATCGAAAGATATGTTTCGAATGATAGATCTCGAAAGGTGATCTTTCGAGGTCTCTGCTGATCCTTCGAATGCTTTGTCATCGATAGATGATCCTTCGGACCATCTATCGGATCCTTCGGACCAGACATCATGGGCTGGGTATAAATACCCATGCAGTGTGTTGAGTTTAGATTGATGCACACACCGAAAGAGAGAGAGTTCTTGAGAGCATTCTGTCCAGAAAACACACACACACACTAGAGAGTTTGCAAAACACATTTGTGAACATTGAGCTTGTAACCGAAACCTTCATACGTATTAATACATTGGTGTTAATCGGTGAACCTTGTGTGTTTGTGTTTATGCTTGTTTCATCCCGGTTTGCTTGCTAGCTTGGATTCCGCACTCGCTAGTGGGTTAGTATAACAAGGTTTAGGTTCGTCATCCTCCGGAAAGGGACCTACAAGTGGTATCAGAGCTAAGGCTCTTAACCTTGTTTAAAACCGGGTTTGTTCAAGTTCTTGGTGTGTTTGGACATTTGGTTTTGCACCCGTTTTTGGTGTTTTTATTGCACTTTTAAACTGAAAAACGGTTTCTAAACCTTCGGGAGTGTTCAAGGTTGGGATGGGTAACTTGAAAATTTGTTTTTAAGTGACTTGGTGTTTTCCGGTCATATCTCCGGTCAAAGTTCCGGTGACTGGTTTTTGGATAAGGTATTCCTTTTTGGGTAATATTTTATTTGAAAATCAAAGTTGGTAGAAAGTTAGGCCTGCACATACCGTCTTGCCGAAAGTTGACCTTACCAACCTTTCACCTTTTCACCAACCTGTCACATCAGTGTCAGTTGTGTCAGAGTGCTCGAAAGATATCTTTCGACATCGAAAGACCATCTTTCGATCAAGGAAGGATCGACAGATTATCATCTTTCGACCCATCCTTCGGAGTCCGAAACATATCTTTCGACCAGGGAATCTATTCGAAAGACAGTTCATCGAAAGATAAGGATATATACTCGAAAGATAAGGATCTTTCAAATAGTGAATCCTTCGAGTTTGTGAATCTTTCGAAATCATTGTTCGAGATACAACAGTGATCTTTCGAGCACTGTTGATCCTTCGAACAAGATTGTGGTCTGCTTATTGTTAACAAGTTTCTGTGATTTTAGATCTTTCGAACAGGGTCCTTCGGCTGTGTGATCTTTCGGAATATTAACTTAGCATTTATTTTGCTTATCAATCATGAATCCGAGTTGGTGGAATCCTGCTCCAGATAGTGGTAAATATACAAGTTCAGGTGTCACTCCCTCATGGTGGGGTACACCGGCGCCAGACAGTGGAAAACACACGTCTACAAGTCTATCGCCTTCATGGGCCGAGTCTCCGGTATCGACATCTTCTCAGGGAAATCAGTGGGCGTTAGTCTCGAATGAAACTCCTAGTATCCAAAGTATCTTACTGAGCGAAAGCGAAACAGGAAGTTTGAATCGACCTCCGAAGCTGATGCATTTAAACGAGTATCCGGGTTGGGCTGATCGTTTCCGTACATATGTTCTTGGCCAGAATACAGAACTGTGGATACGTTTCACCACAGATTTTGATCAAGCTATTGAGGTCGCTGCTTCAACAACTGCTAGTTTTGCCGATCTTCCAGAGGATCAGAAGAAAATATATGATCTGGAAAAGAAAGCCTACGCCATTCTCACTCAGGCGTTAAGCAAAGACATCTATCATCAATTTGTCAGCTTCAAGACTACAAAGAAGTTGTGGGACGGTTTGAAAACCAGGGGAGTAGGGAGTGAAGCAACACGTCAATTGCGTCATGATCTACTCAAGAAAGAATTCGACTGTTTCACGTGTTTAGATAAGGAGTCTTTGGGAGACATGACAAGTCGGTTTTATCATTTGCTTACTGAGCTGAATAATTTTGGTGTGACGACAACTCAAGCAGAAGTGGTGAAAAAGTTTGCTGATGCTTTGCCTCCCCAATGGAGTAGTTTCTTGGAAATCCTGAAGTATAACGGAGTGTTGAAAACTACAAATATCAATGACTTCGTGCAGCTTCTGGAAAACAAGGATCAGGAGGAAACATTAAAAGCGAAGAGAGTTCCATTGCCACAAAATCCTGAAATGTATTGTGGAACTTCCAATACTTCGTCTGCAAGAACAGGTCCACATGCTCCTTTACAAACGGCGTTTGTCACAAGCACGGATATGTATGGTAATCCGGATCAAGTTCCTGTTAAGCCACCTCCCACCACAGACATGTATGGAAATCCAATACAGCCACCTCCTCCTCCTCCTCCTGCTCAAACACAACGTGCATGTTATGGAGGAACATCATCTGCTGGTCAACAATCAAAGCCAAGTACTGTACAGCTCGACACTTCAAGCTTTTCCAAAGTCAGTGTAGAAGTAGCTAAGGAACACATGGAGCTGCTTAACACTGTAGTGAGCGCGTACTGTGGGTTAATAGAAGGTCAGATTGGCAACATTAATCTGACACAAGAAGATTACAGGCAGATTGATAAAGAAGAGATGGACTTGATGGACATCAAGTGGGCCTTTGCGAGTGCTGTGAGAAGAGCAAAGGATTGGATGGAAAGTACTGGCAGAACCAGCTTGGAAAGTAAGCGAGACACCAAGTATGGGTTCGATAAGCAGGCTGTAAAGTGCTTCAACTGTGGTGAACGGGGTCACTTTAAGAGGGAATGTACAAAGCCAGCTCAGCACGGGAATCAAAACCCTTTCAGAAACCAAGGCAACCAGCAGAACAGAAACAATGAGCGTACATTGGTGCCTGTCAACAACCAAACTAACCGGGCTCTTGCAGTTCAGGTGGATGAAGGTTGTGACTGGTCAATCCAGTTGGGTGGTGATGCTCCTGATGGAACAACATGTTTTGCTCAGGTTGTGAAGGAGTTAGTTCACACCAGTGGTGGAGAATCTTCTGCCAGTGGTGGTGAATCGTCTGAAGATGAAGACTCTTCTGGGTACAGCAGGAGTGTTGATGAAGAATCATCCAATTCTGGTGATGATCATGTGGGTGAGACATCAAATGCAGCAATTGATGCAGATATTGATGAACTTTTGGAGGAAGCTGCAGCAGAAGCTCAAAGAAGATCTATTCTGGTAGATCAAGCTGCTTATACTTCGTCTTCTCTCCATTCAGCCTTTATGGCTAATGTCGACGGTTCATCAAGTCAGGTATGTGTCGATGAACCCACTGCTATTAACTGTGATGAATGTGATAGATTGCATGCTAGGTGTGCTGACTTAGAAGGAAACATGTCTGAGTTGCAAGCCAAACATGATGCTTTACAAGCTAGTTTGTTTGACTTGCAAGACAAACATAGTTCCTTGAGTGCTGAGTGGTGTGACTTGCAAAGCAAGCATGAGGCTTTGCAAGAGAAATATGATGTGACATTCATCCACAATCAGAAGTTGACTGTGGATCTCTCAAAATGCACAGAAGCCAACATGTTCTATGAAAACCATGAAAAAGAATTTAAGTCAGTAATTGAGACCTTAAAGAAAGATAAAACTGAACTGACTAAAATGGTTTCAAGAAAACAAACTGATATTAATTTGTATATATCTCGCCTGGAGATTATGCAAAAAGAGATGGCTTGTGTGAAAACAGAAAGCGATGCGATCCAGCTTAAGCTAGACAGTTATTTGAGCTCTAGCTATGTGTTGGATCACATCATTGATGTTCAGAAGGAAAAGTGGGATGTCACATGCATTGGCTACAAGAAATGTCCACCACCAGTTAGGCACAATTATGATGCCATGCCTGATGAAGAGGACAGGGTGTTCTTTGAACCATCTGTGCCTCTAGATGTGAAAGAGTTTGCTGCAGGACTCGGATACCAAAAGGAAGTATCCTCAGATTCAGATGTGTCAGCAGATACATTTGTAAGTGCTGAACAGAATCAAGATCCTCCAGTTGTGATTGAGGATGCTGATTCTTCTGATGATGAATCTGATGATGCTGTCCCAGCAAAGTCTGATGCGGTAGCCAAAAATGAGGACATACCTCTCGAGAATCACATTCTATGTGATCCCCCTGCAGAACCCGCTAAGACTGTTGCAATCGAGTCCTCGTCTGAGAATGATTCGGAGAGTGTGAACTTGTTGTACACTCTTGTTGGTGATGATAAAATTTACTCAGACAAAGATTTTCCCATTAAGAATGTTAATCAATCCTTAATCTGTAAAGTCTTTGAAAATTCGACAAGTAAGTTTTTGGGAAAGTCAGGACCACGTGTTACAGTCACACAGTGTCCTCCTATTCCAAAGGCTGAAATTCGAAAACAATTTGGAAACAAGAAATTACCAACGGTGCCAAAACAGCAAAATCACACCAAGCCCAAAGGAAAATCACCGGCTCAAACTCAAAAGAAGCCGAATCAGAAGAAAAACAAGAATGTAAACTTTGTGAAATCAACGGGAACGGACAAAATTGAAACGTTTGAAAATAAATCTAACTTAGATTTTGTCAAGAAAGCTACTTTTTTGAAAAGAAATGAACAAAACAGTTCACAGCCTAGTACCTCAGGTTCACAAAGTTCAACATCATCGGCTAAGCGATCACATGATTCTTCGGGGTTTGTTGAACGAAGATCATGTTTTGAGTGTGGAACCATTGGACATATTATTCGTAATTGTCCATATCTTCATAAGCAAAAAGAAAAGGTTGATGATCCCCGTGGCAAGACTGACCGTAAGCCATCTGTTTTCACAAAACAAGATCCCCGACTTGTAAAAGAAAGGGAAAAGAAACAGAAACGCCAACAGGTCAAGAAGATTGAGAAAGCAATTAAAATCGATGTGGTTCAAAAACAATCTGTTGCTGTAAAACCAGACAATTCTAAAACTTCAAACAATCAAGAAGTTAAAGTTTTAAAGAAAGACACTGGTAAAACAAAACAGACCTGGAAACCTAAATCGGTTACTGAATCAGGGGGACCATCACAATTCACCAACCATCAAAGACAAGAAGTTATTGTCATTGATGAAAATGGAAGACCCAAGACCACAATGGCTTGGGTCCCCATCTCCAACTAATTCATTTGAGTTCATGTGCAGGGTGTTCCAGGAGGAACTGTCAGTAGTCATTGGATTGTTGATAGTGGGGCATCCAGGCACATGACAGGCGACATAAAGCTTCTCTACGACATTAAATCTATTAGAGGGGGTTATGTTGCTTTTGCTGGAGATAAAGGTGGATATATAACGGGTGAAGGAATGATATCCAACGGGATTGTCAGCTTTGACAAGATCAACTTTGTGCAACAACTTGATCACAATCTTCTTAGTGTTTCTCAAATCTGTGACAAGCAATTTTCAGTACACTTTGATGCTAATGGATGTTATGTGCTGAAGCCGGGCTTCAAAATTCCAAAAGAATGGATTCTCTTGTCGGCTCCAAGGATAAATGACTTGTACGTCCTTGACATGAGCCAAGCTATTACTACGTCTGCACAAGCAACTTGTTTCGTTTCCAAAGCCACAGAAAAAGACACTATCTCTTGGCACAGACGAATGGGTCACATTCACTTACGCAAAATGAATCATTTGGTTTCAAATGAATTGGTGAATGGTGTTCCCCTCAAAAATTTCCATCTTCAAGACGTCTGTGTTTCGTGCCAGAAAGGAAAGCAAACGAAGAAGAAGCACCCTACAAAGAAGATCAACACGGTGGCAGTTCCTCTTGAACGTTTGCACATGGATTTGTTCGGTCCTGTCAAGCACAAGAGTATTCGGGGTGATCAATACTGCCTCGTGATAACTGATGACTATTCAAGATTTTCCTGGGTGGCGTTCATGGCACACAAGAGTGAAACCTTTGGCATTATCAAAAACTTGATCATTCAGATTGAGAATTTGTATAAGTTGAAGGTTAGGCGGATACGTAGCGACAATGGTACTGAATTTAAAAATCATTCCATGACGGAGTTCTGCACTTCAAAGGGTATTCTTCATGAGTTTAGTGCAGCTTATACTCCTCAACAGAATGGTGTCGCTGAACGTAAGAACCGCACATTGATCGAGACTGCTAGGACAATGTTGGTAGAGTCGCAGCTACCTATTCCATTCTGGACTGAAGCTGTGGCCTCTGCATGTTACACATTGAACCGAGTCCTTACAGTCAAAAGACACAACAAGACCTGCTTTGAGCTTCTTCAAAAACGGAAACCAGATTTGTCTTATCTAGAACCGTTTGGAGCTCCATGCACAATCATCGATCCTAATGGAAAGTTTGGGGCAAAAGCAATTGATGGATACTTTCTTGGGTATGCCACCCCTAACTTACGAGTCTGGAATCTAGAGACTAAAAGGGTCGAGGAATGGTCTGAGGTCAGAGTACAAAGGCACACCTTGCCAGTCAAAAATCCGGGTCAACCTTGGATGTTTGAGTACGATGACTTCTTCAATTCGATCAATGTTGAAGCTGTTGAAGAAAATGCTGCGGCTAGGATGTTTTTCGAGAGTGACAATGCAACAGTTTCACCGGTGGTTCGTCCAATTCTTGTTAATCAAGAACCATCTTCTTCGGTGAACAATAATACTCTCAACAATGAGGATTTTCATGATGCAAACGAATTGAACGGATCTTCAGAGGATGATGAATTTCTAGATGCAGATCAAGAAGCCCCTACAACAGCAGTTCATGGTACTTCAGAGGGTACTCCTCCAGTGGATGCCCATAGAACAGCTGAGGCTACTGCATCATCCTCTTCGTCAATTCCGGGCCTTGATTTGGTTGTTGATCTTAATCTCAACAACCTGGGTATAAATGTTCCAGTTCCAGATAATCCAGAAACAAGGATTCATAATACCCATCCTCAACAAAACATCATTGGAAATGTGCAACGTGGCGTTCAAACAAGAAACATGTTGCGAAACAACAACAATGCAGGCTTGTATGCAGCTATTCGAGAATCCGGGCAACAAAACGATTGGTCCTTCGCGTGTTATGTCACACAGGAAGAACCAAGAACGTGGAAAGAAGCCTTGAAAGATAACGCTTGGGTTGAAGCAATGCAGGAAGAACTGCAACAATTCCAGAAGCTGGGTGTCTGGAAACTTGTAGAGAAACCTGCTGGATACAAGAAGATTGGTACCCGTTGGGTTTTCAAATGCAAAAAGGATGACCGTGGAGTTGTTATCCGAAACAAAGCACGTTTAGTCGTTCAAGGTTTTCGTCAGATTGAAGGAATCGACTACAACGAAGTTTATGCACCTGTTGCACGTCTCGAAGCAATTCGAATCTTTCTAGCCTATGCGTCCTTCAAAGGATTCAAGGTTTATCAGATGGACGTGAAAAGTGCATTCTTACATGGTGTGGTTGAAGAAGAGGTGTACGTCGAACAGCCTCCAGGTTTTGAAGATCCTATCCATCCCGATCGGGTTTGGTTGCTCAACAAAGCTCTCTATGGTCTTCACCAAGCACCGCGAGCTTGGTATGCAACCTTATCTCACTATCTGCTGGAGAACGGTTTTCGTAGAGGTCTTATCGACTGTACTCTTTTCATCAAAGAACAAGATGGAGATCTTCTTCTGGTACAGGTATATGTTGATGATATTATTTTTGGTTCTACTAATGATGTGTTGTGTAGGGAATTCGAGCGCATAATGCAGGATAAATTCGAGATGAGTGCTATGGG
The DNA here is from genome assembly GCF_002127325.2 of Helianthus annuus. Taxonomy (NCBI): domain Eukaryota; kingdom Viridiplantae; phylum Streptophyta; class Magnoliopsida; order Asterales; family Asteraceae; genus Helianthus; species Helianthus annuus. Next base: position 144,654,765 of record NC_035433.2, read on the forward strand.
GGAAATGACCTTCTTCTTGGGCCTACAAGTACAACAAACAGAGTCTGGGATATTCATCCATCAGACTAAATATGTTGGTGACATCTTGAGCCGGTTCCAGATGTCTGATGCAACGCCCATTGGTACCCCATTGCCAACAAATCACGGAATTACTCCTGACTTGAAGGGAGAAGCTGTTAGCCCCTCAAACTATCGCGCAATGATCGGATCTCTTATGTACCTCACAGCATCAAGGCTAGACATAATGTACCCAACGTGCCTGCTTGCCAGATATCAAGTTAACCCGAAGGCCTCACATCTTGCAGCTGTAAAAAGGATTTTTCGTTATTTGAAGGCGTACCCTGACACCGGTCTGTGGTACCCTAGGGATAATAACTTTGAATTGGTAGCATTCAGTGATTCTGATTTTGGCGGATGCAAAATCGATGGTAAATCCACAACGGCTGGATGTCAGTTTTTAGGAAATCGCCTAGTCACATGGCAGTGCAAGAAGCAGACGTGTGTCGCTACATCAACATGCGAAGCTGAATACATTGCTGCCTCAAGTTGTTGCTCCCAAGTTCTTTGGATCCAACAACAAATGCGGGACTACGGTTTTGAATTTCTAACTACTCCTATTTACGTTGATAATTCTGCAGCTTTAGATATCACTAGAAATCCTGTGCAGCACTCAAAGACCAAACACATCGAAATCAAATATCACTTCATACGTGATTGCTTTGAGAAAAGGCTAATAGATGTTGTTAAGGTCCACACCGATGACCAACGTGCCGACTTATTTACCAAAGCATTTGACAAATCAAGATTTGACTTTTTATTATTGGTAAACGACATTAAGGTCAAGCAAGAGTAAAACCAACATCGGAAAATCATTTTTGTAAATACCTTTGTGTTTTAAATTTATCTTAGTTTATTGATTTTAGGGGGAGTAAATTCAAAAATCTGAAAATCCAAAAACATCGAAAAATTTCAAAAACACAAAAACAATAGAAAAACAAAAATGAGTTTCCTGGCGAGCAAAAGAGAAAATGATAGTACATCAGTGGTCTATCCAAACCTCTTTAAACCTTAAATGAAAAACGATAAGCAGCTCTATATAAGATGTATCGGTAGGCTCACAATCACTTTAAAGTGTGCAGGGTGATATAAATCTTAATCGACTGAAGACCAGGTGGGAACCACTCATTGGCATATGGTCTTAGTACCGAAATTTCGTTTGATAGATTGCCGAGGTTCTGAGATATTCGGTCTTTATGCTGCTTATCATCTGGGTATCATGGTTGTATCTTTTACCGAAAAATAACGGGGACGCAAGTCTAGATCTTCCATGATACTATATATACGTGTACATATTACATACTGCATTCGACCTCAATAAGTGATAAACAATCACATGTCCAAAACAAATAAGTGATAAAATATCACATTTATCCGGGTGTCAAGTTCGTCTCTCTGCTGTACGGAAGTACTGACCTGTTCACGGACTTGCACCTGTGCCCTCATGCATATGAAAATCAAGTTCCTCATCAATAAGTGATTATATCACATAGGGCTTGTTTTCAAATCAAAATAAGTGAGTATCTCACAATTTATACGGTCAAACAGATGATAATCGGTATACTCACCGGTAAGATGAACCCTCGTGCATACCTTGATACGGGAATGTGTCGTGATGTGGATGAACACCGGTCGGTAAGTATAAATCATACCTTAACGTATCCCCTCGCCATGATTACATCTGATAAGTTGAGCTTAAGTGGACAACAATACCGATAATTGTTATAGGATGCTTATCTTAATGTTAACTAACTGAACAACAAGAGTGTTTTGGCATGACCGTACACTGATATGATTCTTTTACCCTCGAAACTCGCAAAAAGAATGTTTGTGTATATTTATCTATTTAATGCTTAACTTTTATTGTTTTCCTTTAAACAGTTTCGTCGTTTGGTGCATATCAGCACGACATTAGCGGTGATGTCGTTTGATAACACTCAAAGGATTTTAAATTGTTGTCCTTTAATTTTCAAAAATACCAAAAAGATTTTAGGTGTGTTTTAATATAAACTTTATAAAAGCCAAAAAGATTTTGTTTCTACTTTCTTTTCGATCGTACGATGTTGGAGCTCGAGTCTTCGTTACCTGAAACCTGACTGAAAACCGAATTGACTAAATCTTCATAAACGGTCAAAATTTGCAAGTTTTTGAAAGTTGAAAACTAAAATTGATAAATTTGTAAAACTTTCAAACTGTCGGACGGTGTTTGATTGTGACATGGTCATACGTGTGTCATTTGTTTATGCTAACTATATTCCAAGCAGTGTTCTCATTACGCGTTTAGATTTCTTGCATGTGCAGATTCTAAAGGCTAGGAGAACATGGTCGATGACAAGCTTTGGAATGAAGACACGACGAGAAGGCGCTCAAAAGATGAAGATGATCGAGTTGCCACTGGCCATCATCAACACCACAAGGATCTCACTTCATAAAGATCAAGTCATTCACAAGCATAACTCAAGGGGGAGCTTATGTTAAGGGGGAGTTTGTCAACACACTTCTTACATGATACGGGTAGTTTGTTGATACACTCTCTGCTTTCAAGACGTGAAGACTTTGAAGATCCTCCGACAATGACGACTTGAAAGGACATCAGAGTTTTGAGAACTCGAAGACCAAAGACCAAAGACCATCGAAGTTCGAGACGAGTCTACAACTATAGAAGATAGAGACAAAGCTACAGCCAAGGGGGAGTTTGTTGGTGCACTTGTGTCTGTACTTTGTCTGTATTCGGTCACGATGTAAACGATGTCCTGATTAGTGTTGTAAGTTGACCAAGTCAACCATCCTCCGGTTTGACTTGGACAACAGTTAGTAAATGTTGAAAGATGTTCTGTGTCGAAGGATAAGAGATCGAAGGATAATGTGGATCCTTCGATCTCATCGAAAGATATGTTTCGAATGATAGATCTCGAAAGGTGATCTTTCGAGGTCTCTGCTGATCCTTCGAATGCTTTGTCATCGATAGATGATCCTTCGGACCATCTATCGGATCCTTCGGACCAGACATCATGGGCTGGGTATAAATACCCATGCAGTGTGTTGAGTTTAGATAGATGCACACACCGAAAGAGAGAGAGTTCTTGAGAGCATTCTGTCCAGAAAACACACACACACACTAGAGAGTTTGCAAAACACATTTGTGAACATTGAGCTTGTAACCGAAACCTTCATACGTATTAATACATTGGTGTTAATCGGTGAACCTTGTGTGTTTGTGTTTATGCTTGTTTCATCCCGGTTTGCTTGCTAGCTTGGATTCCGCACTCGCTAGTGGGTTAGTATAACAAGGTTTAGGTTCGTCATCCTCCGGAAAGGGACCTACAAGAATAAATGTAAATGCACTTTGGATGATAAGTGCAGGCTCTCAAACTCAAGGGTCTTTTATGTAATTTGTTAAAACTATTATGTTGGTCAGGGTTTTCATGGTCAGGACTTAGAAATTCAACTAGTCCGAATTTTGGTGTTTGGTTTAGTTAGGGTTTGTATCGTATTGGGCTTTGGGCCTTTCTATGTCCTGACTTTAGTAGTCAGGACTTCCCATTGTATATAAACTCTTAGTGAAATGTTATACGCGGCGATTTCTTTGGTGGAAAGTTTGTTCTTCAAGAAACCCTAATCATTGTCATTGTGTGTGAATTGACGGCTACTGTGTGTGACGTCATTCATCATTCTCATCATTCTTGTTCTGCACTTTCTTGATCCAATACTTCTACAGTAGTGATTGCTAGGTGGATTCCGCACACCTGGTGATTGTTGTCTGAGTGAGATCCTTGGGTAGGAGACCTTACAAGTGGTATCAGAGCAGTGTGCTCATACTACTGTAGGTTTGGGTTTAAAGGTTTAGTTGAGAAAGATCACATTTTGATTGGGTGTTTGGTGTTGTTTGCTAGGTTTTACGTTTTTTCATTAGTCATTCATGGGTTTACTCATTCTGGATGATGTATTGTGATTTGAAAAGAGCTTTTTAGGATATACATTCATCTGGGTTTTTACAGAGCTTGAAGATCTTCATCAGGGGTTTTTGAAAGTTAGTAAAGATTCCCGTTTTGATCCATTTTAATTTGTTCAGGATTTTCCTTCAGTGTTTTTTTTTCCTTCAGAGTTTCCATTCAGTGTTTTCCTTCAGTGTTTGTGCTTCAGGATTATTGATGAACTAGTGTGAAGTCACACTTGTGAGATATCCTGAAGCAATTTCCTCTTGTCCGGACTAAGAAGTCAGGGTTTACTTCTTTGAGAGTTCAAGATTTACCTTTGAAAGATTAGGGTTTATATTCAGAGTTTCTACTTCAGAGTTTACAATTTTTAAAAAGTTAGGGTTTACATCTTTTCAGGGTTTATTTTTTTAAAAAGATCAGACTTTATATTTGAGAGGTCAGGGTTTACTTGGTCAGAGTTTACTCTTTCAAAACTTGGCCAGGGTTTACAAAAGGGGTGTCTGAGTTTTTTTTTTTTTTGTTCTTTATTTTAAAAGAATATCCGAGTTTAGCAATCTAGTAGAATCTGAGTTTGAATATCCAAGTTTGTTCCTGTAAATTAATCTCCGAGTTTTGTTCTTCTTTCAGTCCTTCAGAGTTTTTGAATTCAGTCCTTCAGAGTTTTTAAACTTTCAGTCCTTCAGAGTTTTTAAACTTTCAGTTCTTCAGAGTTTATGATTTTAAAGAAGATCAAAGTTTTCAAGTGAGTCCGAGCTTTTTATAAAAAAAAACACAGTTTAGAAAAGTTCAAAGTTTACGGGTATGTGAACATCTGGTTATTCCGAGTTTAGTAATACTTGTCTGACTTTACTACTTCCTCCACTTCCGAGTTAATGTATTATATTTAGTCAGAGTTTAAGTTTGTTTTTAAATACATCAGAGTTTTTGAGAATATCTCATGTTTCAGAGTTTAAGACAATTATCTCCGAATTTTTGAAATTTCTTCCAAGTTATTATAAAGTAAAACTATCAGAGTTTAATTAATCAAAAGGCTTGTCCGAGTTAAAATTTTTATCAGTGTTTGTTCTCTTAAATTAGTTCCGAGTTTAATGTTTAGTCTTATCAGAGTTTAGCCTTTCAAACTAATCCGAGTTGTTAAAACAATCCACCTGTTCCGAGTTTATCTTTAGTTTATTGTCTGATCCGAGTGTCCGAGTTTTTCAAGTGTTTTAGTAATCTCAGAGTTTATGAATTTCAATCAATCCAAGCTTAAATCTTCAGAGTTTCTTTGTGAAACTTTTAGTAGGTCTGAGTTTTAAAAGGTGTTTCACAACTCCGAGTTTACTAGTTCAAAACTGATCCAAGTTTATTATTTGAACAGTCCGAGTTTAAATCCTTTGTGTGTTCCGAGATTAAAGGTGTGTTTTAGCGTGTTGTCCGAGTCTGTGATTTTAATCAGGTTTTGTGATCCGGGTTTTAATACCACTCTGATTTTCTCCAACTTTTCATTCCGTGTTTCCAAGTTTCTCATGTGTCTCCGGATTTTGTGAACTTAGAACCTTTTTCAAGCTAACCTACTGTTTAAACTCACTGTTTCTTTCGAAACCACTCTCTGGTTCTTTTAAATTCATTCAAAATGGCAAACAACAATCTAACCGCAAGGGTGCAAAACCTCAAGCACAATGCAAAAGTAGGGAGTAACGACAAACCTCCTTTATTGATAAACGAGGTTGATTTTCCTGAGTGAAAGGAGCATTTCGAAAGGTATGTAAGAGCGAAAGACATCAAGATCTGGTTGTGCATCGTTAAAGGATGTGGAGCTACACCAGTAAGAATGTTAACTATTGATACTTATTTGGCACTCACCGACGACCAAAGAAAATTCTATGATTGTGAAGAGAAAGCAATGTCGATGATTACGATGGCGATGACGCGGTCTATACTCCATACTTTCCGTAAGAGAAGTAATTCGAAGGAGTTGTGGAATAGCATGATCGAGCGCTATGAGGGAAATGCAATGTACAAGAAACGACATCTTGAACGATTGAAGACTCAATTCGTTGTGTTTAAAGCGTTAAGAAATGAATCGTTCGATGACACGGTGAATCAATTTTATCATCTGTTGAGCGAACTTGATCGTAGTCAAGAAGGTATCTTGAACAAGTGGGGGTACTTTTCTTTAAACTGGTCTTCACATTCCCACGTGTACTCGGGTCTGTGCTTAGAGTTCCAACGTACTTTGACAAGCTTGACACTGCTCATCCTGGTCTTGTTGACTTTCCCGTCCGTAACCTCAACGGGTTGTTCTGTGAATCGGAGGGTGTCATCAATATGCACTTCATCCGCAGGGATGATCACGTTTTCTTGTGTTGGACTCTTCTTGAGGTTGGATACATGGAACGTATCATGTACTCCATTAAGTTCTTCCGGTAATTCCAACTTGTATGCCACGGTACCAATTCTTTCCAAAATCTTGAATGGTCCGATGTATCGGGGATTCAGCTTCCCACGTTTTCCGAATCTTACTACGCCCTTCCAAGGTGAGACCTTCAACAAAACTTTGTCTCCCACCTCGAATTCTAATGGTTTTCGTCTTCAATCAGCGTAGCTCTTTTGTTGATCTCGAGCCGCCTTAATGCACTCTTGGATCTGCATAATCTTGTCGGTTGTCTCTTGTACAAGTTCAGGACCAACCATGCGTTTGTCTCCAGCGTCTGCCCAACATAAAGGTGATCGGCACTTGCGGCCATACAGAGCTTCGAACGGTGCGGCTTTTGTAACAAGACCTGAGACTAACAGCTTGATGTACACTGAGATTATTAGCTATTTTTACCCGGAACATAAAAATATTACTAGAAGCATTGTTTTAACGTTTCTGAGCTAGTTATGGTCCCCGAACACCATAACACCCCATATAACATAATAACACAACAAGCCCCTAAAAATTACACATGAAAGCTAAATTGTTTATAAATTAGAGTTTGGAAATCACACTTTGCCCCCCCCCCCCCATTCTTGTCTATGGTTACAAAGGGGTGGCCCCCACCAAATATTTGCCAAAATCTTGCCCATATCTTATTTGATCTTTCCTAGATTTCCATTGATTCACTATATCTCTCTTGGATTCAATTTGATATGGTAAGATCTTGTGAAGATATATAAGTATAACCATTCCATCACTTCACACCAACACACCTCCTCCTCTCTCCTCCCTCTACGGCCGTGAGCCACCACCCAAACCACCACCATCTTCATTAATTGTTCAACCAATCCAAGCTAGTTACATGGTGCAAAGAGGTGTTTAAGAAGGTTTAGAGTGTGTAGATCTTGAAGAACCTTCTCCATTTGCTTTTACCCACCATCTTTGTCATCTTCAACCTCAAGTGTTCTTCCCTAGCTTTAAGCTAGTTGTAAGATTCTTGAACACCCTTGTTTACTTCATATTTTAGTGGTTAAAAGATATAACATGTTGATTATCATAAGAACACTAAAAGACATACACATGAATCTTGAAACATAAGGTGAAATATGATGATATCTTGATGAAATGATGTTGTCTAGTAGATGTATAATGTTTGCTTGTTGATTACTAGAAATATTGATGTTGATCAATACATGAAGCTTGTTAGATTGTGATTAAACACATGATCTAGCAAGTTAGAGGATGATTAAGTGATAACACAAGAAGATCATCCTCATGTATAAACATGAACTTGATGAATAAATGATTTCTTGGAAAATAATAAACAAAGTAAGCTAGTAAACTTATAAATCTAAGATTTATGAATGGTTTTCCAAGAAAACCAAGTTTAAAATATGATTTTTAGAAGATCTTGGTTTTTACTTAAACCTATACTATTTTTATTAGAAAAACAAGTGTATGAACACTTATGAAACAAAAAAAAATACAAAAGAAATATTTTTAGAGAAACCATCTTACAAGTTGTAAATGACTAAATCTTTCAAGAAAGCGATTTACAAACAAATAACCATGTTTTTTAAGGGTAACTAAACCTACTAAATAACATGGTAAGTTACTACAAGTTTTTACAAAAACTTCAAGTTCATGATGTAGTGAAATTACTTGATTTTGACACTCGGAAAGTGTTGAATAAGTTGGTTATTGATTGTGATGATTTAAAAGAAAATAAACACATGTTTTGAAAATATGGGAAACCTCCATTTTTAGGGGAAACTATGTCAAAATTTTTATAAATTTTGGCACTTAGAAAAATATAAGTTTTTGAGAAACTTATTCCCTAAAAATGTATCTAAAAACATTTACCAAGGTTTCCCTAACTTTTGTGTTAAGAAATGATGATTTCTTCAAGATTAAAATTTGATATTAAGTATGTATATTTTATATATATATATATATATATATATATATATATATATATATATATTGATCAACAAATTTTATGCTAAGTGTATGTAGTATGTATTACATGTAATAGTGTATTAGGACTTGAAAATACACTAAATACTCCTAAGGTGTGAAAATAGAAAAATACACATACATCATGCTTAGACAAATACAAGAAAATATATTTATGAAAATATATTACTTGATAGAATAAATAACTTGGACAAGTTATAAACATGAAATGAAGCTTTGGACAAAATACATAATTCGGGTGAAAAATACAAGATACTTATATTTATTTTCGAGAAAATAATATAAGTAAGACACATAGTTAAAAATATAAATTATTTTTAACACAAGAATACATACAGAACAGAGAGTGACTTGTACTTGTGCGATACAAGTCTAGTGACTAACGTTAATAAAACACATTTATGTCAGGACGCTAGATAGGCAAAATCCGGTGAAGTTTATGGCGCAAGGAACACAAAGTTGTGAGTTCATGCTCCCCCCCTTTTCTTTTAACTGTTTTCAGTTTTATAACTTCGGGGGTGAAATACATGTTACAAATATTACAATGTTTGGTGATTCAGATCAGATTCGTCTCGTGAGTGGATTCTCGTGGTGATCTTGATTCGGTTTATTAATGGAGCCGTTTGTTGCATCCATCGTGCGAGTCTTCGCTTTTGTCAATGTATAACCCTAAACCCGCTATGATTGTGAATATATATAATTATCTAAATAGAGTGTAACTGGATCACTGGTGGGATTGTTTTATCCGTTGTGTTTTATGACGCTTCCGAATCTAAACTAAATAATAAAGAGTTATTATTATTAATATAAAATTGGATTTTATAAATTAAACGGATTATTGAATTCCCAACAAGTATATCTTTACAAAAGCTATTTAAGCTATAAATGCGTGTCCATCACATGATTTCGCACTTTACGAGTGCCTTAGTATGTTGTGTTTCGCGCTATATAACACAAACACCTCTATAGTAGTAATTATAATGTGAGTTGATTAAGATATCATGTTAAAAATCCATCAATACTCTTATTTTCTTTATTTAATCTATGGAACAATTCAATGAGATACGAGTCGAAATTATTTTTTAAAGTTCCGACAAAAGTTAGACATTATGAAATGATCCAACTTTTACAAACAAACATCTATACGCAGAACATTATATATTTTCTGAACATATAATAACAAAATAACTATTTATTTTTTAAATGTTAGAAAGATCTAAAATATAAAAATATGGTTGTGGTGCAATTTTTTATTTATATATGTATGTATATGAGTATATTTCTTTTATATAGAAATTATACATTTGTAATTCAAGTGTATCTTATACTACCTACATTCCCTATACATATTTAGATATATAATAAAAATGTTCAAAAAATATATGAACAAATTAGATTGATGATTTATTTGTATATAGCATATGCATTTTTATGTAAAAAGAATGCAGTTGTAAAAATATGAAGTACTGATTAATTAGATAAAACGATATAGATTTGTTGTAAGACCTCCTACCCAAGGATCTCACTCAGACAACAATCATCAGGTGTGTGGAAACCACCAAGCAATCACTACTGTAGAAGTATTGGATTAAGAAAGTGTAGAACAAGAATGATGAGAATGATGAATGACGTCACACACAGTAGCCGTCAATTCATACACAGTAGCCGTCAATTCATACACAGTGACAATGATTAGGGTTTCTTGAAGAACAAACTTTCCACCAAAGAAATCGCCGCGTATGACATTTCACTAAGAGTTTATATACAACGGGAAGTCCTGACTATTAAAGTCAGGACATAGAAAGGCCCAAAGCCCAATACAATACAAACCCTGACTAAACCAAACACCAAAATTCGGACTAGTTGAATTTCTAAGTCCTGACCATGAAAACCCTGACCAGCATAATAGTTTTAACAAATTACATAAAAGACCCTTGAGTTTGAGAGCCTGCACTTATCACCCAAAGTGCATTTACAGACTCCCCCTTGATCAGTGCGGGATCTTCAATGTAAAGCTCAAGATCTTCTCTTTGTTAATGCTTGAGTACTTGCTGCCTAGTTTTTCACACAGAACTGCACGACCTTGATGTATTGATCGGCTAACAGTTGATCTTCTTCAAAGGAATGCAAGGGCAGACGTCTTAGCTTCTTCAAATCTTCCATCTTGAGATGAATGATCCAGACCCACACAGCTTCTTCAAATCTTCCATCTTGAGATGAACGATCCAGACCTGAAACACTTAACACCGGATTAAGAATCTTAACCCCGGAGACACTCGGCCCAAACCTGGATCCCAAAAATTAATTCCAGTACCCCAGAATCAAAAATTGAAATATTAAACAACCAACATTTAATAATTTGTATTTCAAAACACGATCATTCAGAACAAGTTACTTCAAAACTTATACTTTTGGAAAAATATCACAACTTGGAACCAAATTTTATCGTACCACCTTAAAATGACGTAATTACCCACACATTTAGATGGATCTTGCACGACCGAATTTTATGAAAAAGACTTACTTTAAATTACCGAATCAAGTGTTTCACGCCTTATTAAAGAATGTTCACAACCCTTAGAGAATTTTCAGAATGATAACTCGCACATAGAAACAAGAAAGCAAAATCTTTTTGTTGTTTTTCAATTTAGACTAAAATTAAAGAAATTAAACCTAAGAACGTATTTACACTAATTATCTTTTTGTGAAATCGGAGCAAAGGGATCATATCGGTTTTTCTGTCAATATCTAACACAAGAAGCATAGTTTTTCCTTTTAAGCTTTTAGAATGATATTAACAGTTCAAGACGTTCAACGGTATTGTGGTCCACTTAAGCTTTAGCTCGCTTTCGAACACTGTTTTAGAGATATGCGATTAAGTGTGTTAATAACCGATTGTAACTATGTTTACCCACCTCAGAATATGTCACACCCCCAAAATCCACATGCGGAGTATCACCGCTTGGGAGCGTGACATGACCAGGATCAAGCCACCAATCATATTGAACATGTAATTAATATCAAGTAAAATAAATGCAAACCAAACATTCAATACGATAGGTGTTCAAAGCATAATTATAGTTTCAAAGTGTAGCGGAAGCATAAGTATGAAAACCCAATGTATAACGTAAGTTCAAATGTTTAAATGTTTCAACATGGCATCCACGATCCATACTCCACAACGACCTGCTCCTCCCTGTGCAAGCTCCATATGTACCTAAGGTCCTGCAAGGCATGCAGCAGAGAGTCAACAACTAGTTGAGCGAGTTCACAGTTTATAGTTCAGTAATTGTAATAGTATGAGTAGCATTATGTTCGTTCGTTTAGTCATGTATCGTATTAGTTTCCATCGCGGGCCCTCTCGGCATGTATGCGAAGATTTGGGGAAATACTCCCAAATATCCTAGACTATGTATATTTGTATCGCGGCCACCCTGGCATTACTTGCGAAGTTTTAGTATCTATAGTTCGCGGCCTTCCCAAGGCATGTGTGCGAATGATTAGTCATAAAATCGCGGCCAACCTTTGGCGTGTATGCGAAGATCAGTTCAATCGGTATACTAGTCTAGCCGTATCTTATCATTTCTCTTCCTCACCCGAGGACCATATCATTAGGTTCTATTAATTAAGTATGTACGAATAAATCATCAAAAATCCCATTCCCACCCTGGGAACCCCATGCCTTGGCTGTGTGAACTCACCTTGGTTTGCTCGGTATGCTAAGTATGTGCTCACAGTTTATCAATCAAGTCCTAGAGTACGCATGTGTACATGATCAGTTTATATCCAAATTGTTCACGTATAGGTATAATCACAGAAGTACCAAACATGTATTCAATATCATACAAGTCATGCATATCACTTAACAGCAGTTAATCTATCCAGTTAACTTCTAACAGAGTTAAGTCAGGTTACTGTGCAAAGTATTCAAGTCGGCGAAGCACAGGTTGACGAAACATACTCTGTTTCGTCAATCACCCTTTGGCGAAATTCTGTTTCGTTGATAACCCTTGGCGAAACACAATTCTATTTCGTCGAGAGTTCTGTTTCGCCAAACAAGTCAGTTACAACAAATATCAGTTACGTCAAATATCAATTTCGTCAATCATGCCGATCTGTTACAGTATCAACACAGAAACCCTAATGATCATGAACAGCCGTTACCACATCAATCAGTAATCATACAGAAATCGCTCAACCTACAATCATCATCTAACAGAATCATTATACAGAATACACAATAATCATTGAGTCGGAAACACGGTTCCCATACTTAACCTACCACCGACAAGAACCTCAACCCGTTCACATACAATTACAGTATTGGATTCAGCATCATTCGTTTATTTATTAAGTCAGTCAATGTAGTTTAGCAATAACATACATCATGCTTAACCTTAATCAATTCATCAAGATCATATCCATTCACTGTTAATCATAACAAGAGCATACCAAGAAATCATGTTGGTTATCTAATCATATCCTTACCAGAAATTAAACAGACACAACATGTAACAATAATCAAAACATCAATGAAACCGATTAAACAAGCACGCAACTAACCGCGGTAGAGGGTACAAGGGTTTGATCGTTCACGAGGGCTTGGGGGTACACAAGGCTGCCGTCACACTAAGAGCTCTAGGGTTTCTCTGATTTTGCTAAAGTGTGACCAATGGGGTGGTTCCGTAAGACTTATACGTGCAAAAGTATACTGGGCCCGAACTGGGCCTTGGCGAAACTGATGGGCCGGCGAAACACTTGTTTCGTCGAGGAGATGTTGACGAAACAGATTTCCTGTTTCGTCGAGATTGGGTTGACGGATCAAGCTTCTGTTTCGTCGAGATTCGGGAAAGTTATACAAGGCTTAGCTAGCTCGAGTGTGTACTAAGAGGTTCACATTATATCATTAACACATAACATGCAATATCCACAATACGTTTCATTATAACATGACGTGCACAGTTACAAGTCAAACAAGTCAAACAACTACACAATCAAAGTCAACGCGTAATAAATGTGTAAGTGAAAGTCGAAAACTCGAGTTGTCACATTATCCCCAACTTAAAAGAAATTTCGTCCCGAAATTTGGTACGTACCCACTGAGGAAGCTCGTTACTTTGCATGGTTTTCCTGGGGTGTCACATCCTCCCCCCGTTGATCTGGAATTTCGTCCCGAAATTCCGTGGTGGCTTCAGCCTCAGCGATGGTTATACTATTCGCGAGCAACTGGGGATACTTTTCTTTCATTCGGTCTTCGCGTTCCCAGGTGTACTCTGGGCCACGTCGGGAGTTCCAACGAACTCGAACAAGATGGATTCTCTTGTGCTTGAGGACCTTCACATCCCGGTCCGTGATTTCAACAGGTTCCTCGACGAAGTGCAACTGTTCGTCGATAGTGAGCTCTTTAAAGGGAATTATGAGGGTTTCATCTGACAAACATTTCTTCAGATTCGATACGTGAAAAACATTATGAACTGCCCCGAGTTCTGTTGGTAGGTTTAGCTTGTAGGCCACTTTGCCTATTTTCTCAATGATTTCGAACGGTCCGACGTACCGCGGATTTAGTTTGCCTCGCTTTCCAAAGCGAACCACACCCTTCCAGGGTGAAACTTTAAGTAAAACCCGGTCCCCGACCTGAAATTCCAACGGTTTCCTACGCTTATCCGCGTAGCTTTTCTGACGGTCGCGAGCTGCCGCCATACGTTGCCGTATCTGCGCAATCTTTTCCGTGGCGTCCACTACAATCTCTGGACCCGTGATCTGACTATCCCCCACCTCTGCCCAACAGAGAGGTGACCGGCATTTACGCCCGTACAATGCCTCGAATGGAGCGGCTTGTATGCTGGTGTGATAACTGTTATTGTATGAGAACTCCACCAAAGGAAGATGCTTTTCCCAGCTGTTGCCGAAGTCGATAACGCATGCCCGAAGCATGTCTTCGAGAGTCTGGATCGTTCGCTCAGACTGCCGATCCGTCTGAGAATGATATGCTGTGCTCATGTCTAACCGTGAGCCAAAAGATTTGTGCATCGCTTGCCATAGCTCTGACGTGAATCGTGCATCCCGATCCGAAATGATAGAGGTGGGCACCCCGTGCCTCGAAACAACTTCTTTAAGATAAACGTCTGTGAGAGTGGAGAACTTATCCGTTTCCTTTATAGCCAGGAAGTGTGCAGACTTGGTGAGTCGATCCACGATCACCCATATAGTATCATTCCCACGCTGGGATCTGGGTAGGCCTGTAACAAAATCCATGGAAATTTCTGCCCATTTCCATTGCGGTATCTTGGGTTGCTGAAGAAGGCCCGCTGGTTTCTGATACTCCACTTTGACTTTTGCACATGTCAAACACTTGCCGACGTAAGTAGCGATGTGGGCTTTCATGCCAGGCCACCAGTATGTTGTTTTGAGATCGTGGTACATTTTATCCGACCCTGGATGTACCGAGTAGCGAGACTTGTGTGCTTCATCCATCACAAGTTCCCGCAATCCGCCATATAGTGGGACCCAAATACGCCCTGTTACATAGTAGGCGCCGTCTTCCTTTTGTTCCATTCGTTGCCTTGAGCCGCGTAAGGCTTCAGCCTTGACGTTTTCGGGTTTCAATGCTTCTATCTGAGCAGTTCGTATCTTTGCAGGAAGACTGGACTGAATGGTGAGTTGCAAAGCTCGTACACGCCTAGGTGTAGTATCTTTCCGACTGAGGGCATTAGCCAGAACATTGGCCTTGCCTGGATGGTACTTGATGGCGCATTCGTAATCGTTCAGAAGTTCGACCCATCTTCGTTGCCGCATGTTCAAATCCTTTTGCTTAAGGATATGCTCGAGACTCCTGTGATCGGTGTAAATTGTGCACTTGGTACCGTACAGGTAGTGTCGCCATATCTTAAGCGCGAAAACAACAGCTCCCAGCTCTAAATCGTGCGTCGTGTAGTTTCGTTCATGAACCTTGAGTTGACGAGAGGCGTAGGCTATAACTTTATCCCGTTGCATCAATACACAACCAAGACCCTGTATCGACGCGTCACAATAAACCACGAAATCATCCGTGCCCTCTGGCAATGAGAGAATAGGTGCGCTGCAAAGCCTATCCTTTAAGTACTGAAAAGCAGTTTCCTGAGAATCTCCCCAACGGTAGGTGACACCTTTCTGTGTCAGCAGTGTAAGCGGTTGTGCGATCTTCGAGAAGTCTTTGATGAATCGTCTATAATAACCCGCCAAACCCAAGAATTGGCGTATTTCCGTCGGTGTACACGGTGCAGGCCAGTTCCTGATCGAATCTACCTTGGATGGATCAACATGAATCCCATCCTGGTTTACCACGTGGCCTAGAAAGTGGACTTCACGAAGCCAGAAGTCGCATTTTGAAAACTTGGCGTACAATTGTTCCTTTCGAAGAAGTTCCAAAATCAACCGTAGGTGCTGCTCGTGCTCCTCCTGACTCTTGGAGTAAATCAGAATGTCGTCGATGAAGACAATCACAAACTTGTCTAAGTACGGCTTGCACACCCTGTTCATCAGATCCATAAATACGGCAGGCGCGTTCATTAATCCGAATGGCATAACAAGGAACTCGTAGTGACCATAGCGAGTTCTGAATGCGGTTTTGGAGACGTCCTCATCCCGGACTCTCAGCTGATGATACCCTGACCTCAGGTCTATCTTGGAGTAGTAACTCGACCCTTGCAACTGGTCGAATAAGTCGTCTATACGCGGAAGAGGATAACGGTTCTTCACCGTCACCTTGTTGAGTTCCCGGTAATCAATGCACATCCTGAAGGTACCGTCCTTCTTTTTCACCAATAACACTAGAGCTCCCCAAGGCGAAGAGCTTGGACGAATGAAGCCCCTTTCCAAGAGCTCTTGTAGTTGCTTTGGCAGTTCTTCCAGTTCAGTTGGTGCCAAACGATACGGTGCGCGGGCTATTGGTGCTGCTCCGGGAGCTAACTCAATCTGGAATTCGACCTGGCGATGAGGCGGTAGCCCAGGTAAATCTTCAGGAAACACCTGAGGAAAGTCGCGTACTACTGGAATATTCTCCAACTTCTTTTCCTTCGCTGATGCATCAGTAACAAGTGCCAAGATGGCAGTGTGCCCCTTTCGTAAACATTTCTGAGCCTTCAAGAAAGAGATAATGCTAACCACAGCACCACTCTTGTCGCCTTGAACTTCGAGAGGTTCCTTTCCAGAACGAGGAATGCGAACTATCTTTTCCTTCCATAAAATTTCTGCGTGATGTTGGGATAACCAATCCATACCGATGACGATGTCGAAACTACCCAAAACTATGGGTATAAGATCAATCGAGAAGGTCTGACCAGCTAAAACGATGCTACAACCCTTGACTACATGTGCGGCTTCTACACTCTTACCATTTGCTAACTCTACGACATGTTTGGTGTTTAGGGGTGTTGGTGTACGTTTTAACATTTTACTCACTTTTAACGATATATAACTTGTATCCGCACCCGAATCAAATAAGACAGTAACATAAATATCGTCGAGAAGAAATTTACCCATAACCACATTGGGATCATTCATTGCGTCGCCCCGACCCAGCACGAAAGCACGACCCCGAGCTTCGTTGCCATTGTTGTTGTTGTTTCCCCCGTTGTTGTTGTTCCCGTTGCCCTGGTTGTTGTTGTTGTTGCGATTCTGGTTCTGGTTCAGTTGAGGGCAATCACGTTTGAAATGACCTTCTGCCCCACACTGGAAACACCCCCGGTTTCCACGCTGTGGCTGCTGCTGTTGGTTCTGTGGAGCTGGTAGTTGTAGTTGCTGGTTCTGATTCGCAGGTCGCGCACTCCTGCAGTCTTTAGCTTCATGCCCTAACTTGAGGCATATCTGACAACGTTCCTTGCGACACCGTCCACTGTGGTGTCTGTTGCACTTATTACATAGTGGGTGAATTCCCCGATATCCACCCTGCCCCTGATTGCCTGAAGAGTGCTGACTGGGACTCTGATAACTGTCAGTCTTACGCTGCTGAACCTGTGACTGAACTGAAGCTGATCCCTTGCTGGAATCCCCATCCCATTTTCTTTTGTTGTCACTGGGAGTTGCAGAAGTAGTAACAGCAGTAGTGGTAGCACTGATGCGTTTTGGCAGCTTGTTCTGTTCCACTGCCTGATCCGTAATACGATGAGCAAGGCGCTGGATAGCTTGGATGTTGTCAAGATTAGCCGATGTCACATGGCTCTGGATTTCTGGCGCTAACCCCTTGAGATACAACTCAATGCGCTTGATTGGAGGGTCCACCATCGTTGGACACAGCACGGCCAGCTCGTTTGACCTTTTGGTATAAGCTTCAATTTCTGACCCAGTCATTTTCAATTGGTAAAACTTGTCTCCCAGCTTGTGGATGTCTTCTCGTGTGCAGTATTCACGTTTAATCAATTCCTTGAAATCATTCCAAGGGGTGGCGTTAGCAGCTGCCAACCCTAGGATCTGTACTTGTGCGTTCCACCACGTTAACGCGATTCCTTCCAAAGTACCAGTGGCGTACTTGACCCTGCGAGCCTTAGGGCATTCACGCATCTCGAATACCGACTCGAGCTTCTCAAACCAATGGAGTAGTCCCACTGCTCCTTCCGTGCCACTAAATGTGCTTGGACGACAGTCTATGAAGTTCTTGAATGTGCAGACAGGTTGTGGAGCGTTTTGACCTATTGTGCATAGAATAGGACAATATTAAATACAAAGGTTGATTTAGGAATGTAGGATTCAAAGATCCTAGTGTGTATCCCATCCGCAGGGTATACTACCTGCTGGTGCAGCTGCAAGTGCCGCAACTACTCGTTCATTGATAAGTGCCGTCAACTGGGCTTGAGTCATGTTCACACGTCCAGACATGATCTTCATACTAAAAGTAGAATAAGTGAGAAAGGTTCGCGAGTAGTGCGATGACAGAAGAGTGTAAGCACATAGGTATTCTCACGTAATGATGTATAGTAGGCAATGTAATCTGAGCATACTACGAGCAAAGTTCTATATAGTTCTAGCAAGCAGGTAATAAACGTAAACCTTATTACCTAGGATGTTGAGTCTTGCACGTGGAGCGAAGCGTCGTTGTGGATCGTTGAGAGCACTGTTATGGTTATAGTCTGGTTTTAATAAAAACGTTTTTCCCATATTAAAACCAAGTTCTCTATAACCAATGGCTCTGATACCAATCTGTCACACCCCCAAAATCCACATGCGGAGTATCACCGCTTGGGAGCGTGACATGACCAGGATCAAGCCACCAATCATATTGAACATGTAATTAATATCAAGTAAAATAAATGCAAACCAAACATTCAATACGATAGGTGTTCAAAGCATAATTACAATTTCAAAGTGTAGCGGAAGCATAAGTATGAAAACCCAATGTATAACGTAAGTTCAAATGTTTAAATGTTTCAACATGGCATCCACGATCCATACTCCACAACGACCTGCTCCTCCCTGTGCAAGCTCCATATGTACCTAAGGTCCTGCAAGGCATGCAGCAGAGAGTCAACAACTAGTTGAGCGATTTCACAGTTTATAGTTCAGTAATTGTAATAGTATGAGTAGCATTATGTTCGTTCGTTTAGTCATGTATCGTATTAGTTTCCATCGCGGGCCCTCTCGGCATGTATGCGAAGATTTGGGGAAATACTCACAAATATCCTAGACTATGTATATTTGTATCGCGGCCACCCTGGCATTACTTGCGAAGTTTTAGTATCTATAGTTCGCGGCCTTCCCAAGGCATGTGTGCGAATGATTAGTCATAATATCGCGGCCAACCCTTGGCGTGTATGAGAAGATCAGTTCAATCGGTATACTAGTCTAGCCGTATCTTATCATTTCTCTTCCTCACCCGAGGACCATATCATTAGGTTCTATTAATTAAGTATGTACGAATAAATCATCAAAAATCCCATTCCCACCCTGGGAACCCCATGCCTTGGCTGTGTGAACTCACCTTGGTTTGCTCGGTATGCTAAGTATGTGCTCACAGTTTATCAATCAAGTCCTAGAGTACGCATGTGTACATGATCAGTTTATATCCAAATTGTTCACGTATAGGTATAATCACAGAAGTACCAAATATGTATTCAATATCATACAAGTCATGCATATCACTTAACAGCAGTTAATCTATCCAGTTAACTTCTAACAGAGTTAAGTCAGGTTACTGTGCAAAGTATTTAAGCCGGCGAAACACAGGTTTACGAAACATACTCTGTTTCGTCAATCACCCTTTGGCGAAACAAGTTTCTGTTTCGTTGATAACCCTTGGCGAAACACAATTCTATTTCGTCGAGAGTTCTGTTTCGCCAAACAAGTCAGTTACAACAAATATCAGTTACGTCAAATATCAATTTCGTCAATCATGCCGATCTGTTACAGTATCAACACAGAAACCCTAATGATCATGAACAGCCGTCACCACATTAATCAGTAATCATACAGAAATCGCTCAACCTACAATCATCATCTAACAGAATCATTATACAGAATACACAATAATCATTGAGTCGGAAACACGGTTCCCATACTTAACCTACCACCGACAAGAACCTCAACCCGTTCACATACAATTACAGTATTGGATTCAGCATCATTCGTTTATTTATTAAGTCAGTCAATGTAGTTTAGCAATAACATACATCATGCTTAACCTTAATCAATTCGTCAAGATCATAACCATTCACTGTTAATCATAACAAGAGCATACCAAGAAATCATGTTGGTTATCTAATCATATCCTTACCAGAAATTAAACAGACACAACATGTAACAATAATCAAAACATCAATGAAACCGATTAAACAAGCACGCAACTAACCGCGGTAGAGGGTACAAGGGTTTGATCGTTCACGAGGGCTTGGGGGTACACAAGGCTGCCGTCACACTAAGAGAGCTCTAGGGTTTCTCTGATTTTGCTAAAGTGTGACCAATGGGGTGGTTCCGTAAGACTTATACGTGCAAAAGTATACTGGGCCCGAACTGGGCCTTGGCGAAATTGATGGGCCGGGGAAACACTTGTTTCGTCGAGGAGATGTTGACGAAACAGATTTCCTGTTTCGTCGAGATTGGGTTGACGGATCAAGCTTCTGTTTCGTCGAGATTCGGGAAAGTTATACAAGGCTTAGCTAGCTCGAGTGTGTACTAAGAGGTTCACATTATATCATTAACACATAACATGCAATATCCACAATACGTTTCATTATAACATGACGTGCACAGTTACAAGTCAAACAAGTCAAACAACCACACAATCAAAGTCAACGCGTAATAAATGTGTAAGTGAAAGTCGAAAACTCGAGTTGTCACAGAATATACTCCCGTATCAAGGCTACCAAACATTACATCTTACAGGTGAGTATATCTGAAAAATCTTGTATCCGGCTAAAATGCGATGCCTTGAGAGCTCAGGTTAGTGCCACCGCACAGAGAAAGAGATGAAGGCTCGACTTTAAAGGTGGTGTACCATCGTTTGGTATCTTTTTCTGCATAGTTTTTTTGCTATGTACCCGATGGTAGCATAGAATTGCAGTTTGTACAACCAGTGATGACAATTTTGAACAGATCATCCGGTGATGATTGTTGTGGCAGAAAAGAAATCCACTAAGAGGGTTTGCGCACAAACGAAGCGCTTAGCAAAGCATTATAGGAGGTCTAGGCCATTGCTCACGCAATATCAGAAGACCAAGTATAATACCCCAGAGATTTAACAAACATAAAGACCTTGTATCTCAGAAGTTTGGCAACTTATCAAACGAAATTACGGTACCAAGATCATATATCCGGGAGATGTACCACACAAGTTACGCAGTTGATTATGTTTATATACCAAAAACAGGTTCTTGTTTACGCGTAAAACCTACCGAAGCAACGTATAATGAAGTTGTTACAGTTAACGGTTAATTTTATATATTACTATAATCTTGCACTAGATACGACTAACCGATGTACTATCATTTCCCTTATATCTTAACACGCCTTCATTTTATATTTTTCAAATGTTTTTGTATTTTTCTTAAAATTTATCCTACAACTAAGTAAAATATTTTTGGAGTTTTTCAATTTCTGAAAAGCGGTAAGAACTGTACAGTAAACATAAAATAAAGTTTCTATGCGAGTTTTGAAAAGCATTTTACTCGGGGTTGATCATGCCGATCATTCGGACCACATAAAGGTGATCGGCACTTGCGGCCATACAGAGCTTCGAACGGTGCGGCTTTTGTAACAAGACCTGAGACTAACAGCTTGATGTACACTGAGATTATTAGCTATTTTTACCCGGAACATAAAAATATTACTAGAAGCATTGTTTTAACGTTTCTGAGCTAGTTATGGTCCCCGAACACCATAACACCCCATATAACATAATAACACAACAAGCCCCTAAAAATTACACATGAAAGCTAAGTTGTTTATAAATTAGAGTTTGGAAATCACACTTTGCCCCCCCCCCCCCCATTCTTGTCTATGGTTACAAAGGGGTGGCCCCCACCAAATATTTGCCAAAATCTTGCCCATATCTTATTTGATCTTTCCTAGATTTCCATTGATTCACTATATCTCTCTTGGATTCAATTTGATATGGTAAGATCTTGTGAAGATATATAAGTATAACCATTCCATCACTTCACACCAACACACCTCCTCCTCTCTCCTCCCTCTACGGCCGTGAGCCACCACCCAAACCACCACCATCTTCATCAATTGTTCAACCAATCCAAGCTAGTTACATGGTGCAAAGAGGTGTTTAAGAAGGTTTAGAGTGTGTAGATCTTGAAGAACCTTCTCCATTTGCTTTTACCCACCATCTTTGTCATCTTCAACCTCAAGTGTTCTTCCCTAGCTTTAAGCTAGTTGTAAGATTCTTGAACACCCTTGTTTACTTCATATTTTAGTGGTTAAAAGATATAACATGTTGATTATCATAAGAACACTAAAAGACATACACATGAATCTTGAAACATAAGGTGAAATATGATGATATCTTGATGAAATGATGTTGTCTAGTAGATGTATAATGTTTGCTTGTTGATTACTAGAAATATTGATGTTGATCAATACATGAAGCTTGTTAGATTGTGATTAAACACATGATCTAGCAAGTTAGAGGATGATTAAGTGATAACACAAGAAGATCATCCTCATGTATAAACATGAACTTGATGAATAAATGATTTCTTGGAAAATAATAAACAAAGTAAGCTAGTAAACTTATAAATCTAAGATTTATGAATGGTTTTCCAAGAAAACCAAGTTTAAAATATGATTTTTAGAAGATCTTGGTTTTTACTTAAACCTACACTATTTTTATTAGAAAAACAAGTGTATGAACACTTATGAAACAAAAAAAAAATACAAAAGAAATATTTTTAGAGAAACCATCTTACAAGTTGTAAATGATCACTAAATCTTTCAAGAAAGCGATTTACAAACAAATAACCATGTTTTTTAAGGGTAACTAAACCTACTAAATAACATGGTAAGTTACTACAAGTTTTTACAAAAACTTCAAGTTCATGATGTAGTGAAATTACTTGATTTTGACACTCGGAAAGTGTTGAATAAGTTGGTTATTGATTGTGATGATTTAAAAGAAAATAAACACATGTTTTGAAAATATGGGAAACCTCCATTTTTAGGGGAAACTATGTCAAAATTTTTATAAATTTTGGCACTTAGAAAAATATAAGTTTTTGAGAAACTTATTCCCTAAAAATGTATCTAAAAACATTTACCAAGGTTTCCCTAACTTTTGTGTTAAGAAATGATGATTTCTTCAAGATTAAAATTTGATATTAAGTATGTATATTTTATATATATATATATATATATATATATATATATATATATTGATCAACAAATTTTATGCTAAGTGTATGTAGTATGTATTACATGTAATAGTGTATTAGGACTTGAAAATACACTAAATACTCCTAAGGTGTGAAAATAGAAAAATACACATACATCATGCTTAGACAAATACAAGAAAATATATTTATGAAAATATATTACTTGATAGAATAAATAACTTGGACAAGTTATAAACATGAAATGAAGCTTTGGACAAAATACATAATTCGGGTGAAAAATACAAGATACTTATATTTATTTTCGAGAAAATAATATAAGTAAGACACATAGTTAAAAATATAAATTATTTTTAACACAAGAATACATACAGAACAGAGAGTGACTTGTACTTGTGCGATACAAGTCTAGTGACTAACGTTAATAAAACACATTTATGTCAGGACGCTAGATAGGCAAAATCCGGTGAAGTTTATGGCGCAAGGAACACAAAGTTGTGAGTTCATGCTCCCCCCCTTTTCTTTTAACTGTTTTCAGTTTTATAACTTCGGGGGTGAAATACATGTTACAAATATTACAATGTTTGGTGATTCAGATCAGATTCGTCTCGTGAGTGGATTCTCGTGGTGATCTTGATTCGGTTTATTAATGGAGCCGTTTGTTGCATCCATCGTGCGAGTCTTCGCTTTTGTCAATGTATAACCCTAAACCCGCTATGATTGTGAATATATATAATTATCTAAATAGAGTGTAACTGGATCACTGGTGGGATTGTTTTATCCGTTGTGTTTTATGACGCTTCCGAATCTAAACTAAATAATAAAGAGTTATTATTATTAATATAAAATTGGATTTTATAAATTAAACGGATTATTGAATTCCCAACAAGTATATCTTTACAAAAGCTATTTAAGCTATAAATGCGTGTCCATCACATGATTTCGCACTTTACGAGTGCCTTAGTATGTTGTGTTTCGCGCTATATAACACAAACACCTCTATAGTAGTAATTATAATGTGAGTTGATTAAGATATCATGTTAAAAATCCATCAATACTCTTATTTTCTTTATTTAATCTATGGAACAATTCAATGAGATACGAGTCGAAATTATTTTTTAAAGTTCCGACAAAAGTTAGACATTATGAAATGATCCAACTTTTACAAACAAACATCTATACGCAGAACATTATATATTTTCTGAACATATAATAACAAAATAACTATTTATTTTTTAAATGTTAGAAAGATCTAAAATATAAAAATATGGTTGTGGTGCAATTTTTTATTTATATATGTATGTATATGAGTATATTTCTTTTATATAGAAATTATACATTTGTAATTCAAGTGTATCTTATACTACCTACATTCCCTATACATATTTAGATATATAATAAAAATGTTCAAAAAATATATGAACAAATTAGATTGATGATTTATTTGTATATAGCATATGCATTTTTATGTAAAAAGAATGCAGTTGTAAAAATATGAAGTACTGATTAATTAGATAAAACGATATAGATTTGTTGTAAGACCTCCTACCCAAGGATCTCACTCAGACAACAATCATCAGGTGTGTGGAAACCACCAAGCAATCACTACTGTAGAAGTATTGGATTAAGAAAGTGTAGAACAAGAATGATGAGAATGATGAATGACGTCACACACAGTAGCCGTCAATTCATACACAGTAGCCGTCAATTCATACACAGTGACAATGATTAGGGTTTCTTGAAGAACAAACTTTCCACCAAAGAAATCGCCGCGTATGACATTTCACTAAGAGTTTATATACAACGGGAAGTCCTGACTATTAAAGTCAGGACATAGAAAGGCCCAAAGCCCAATACAATACAAACCCTGACTAAACCAAACACCAAAATTCGGACTAGTTGAATTTCTAAGTCCTGACCATGAAAACCCTGACCAGCATAATAGTTTTAACAAATTACATAAAAGACCCTTGAGTTTGAGAGCCTGCACTTATCACCCAAAGTGCATTTACAGACTCCCCCTTGATCAATGCGGGATCTTCAATGTAAAGCTCAAGATCTTCTCTTTGTTAATGCTTGAGTACTTGCTGCCTAGTTTTTCACACAGAACTGCACGACCTTGATGTATTGATCGGCTAACAGTTGATCTTCTTCAAAGGAATGCAAGGGCAGACGTCTTAGCTTCTTCAAATCTTCCATCTTGAGATGAATGATCCAGACCCACACAGCTTCTTCAAATCTTCCATCTTGAGATGAACGATCCAGACCTGAAACACTTAACACCGGATTAAGAATCTTAACCCCGGAGACACTCGGCCCAAACCTGGATCCCAAAAATTAATTCCAGTACCCCAGAAACAAAAATTGAAATATTAAACAACCAACATTTAATAATTTGTATTTCAAAACACGATCATTCAGAACAAGTTACTTCAAAACTTATACTTTTGGAAAAATATCACAACTTGGAACCAAATTTTATCGTACCACCTTAAAATGACGTAATTACCCACACATTTAGATGGATCTTGCACGACCGAATTTTATGAAAAAGACTTACTTTAAATTACCGAATCAAGTGTTTCACGCCTTATTAAAGAATGTTCACAACCCTTAGAGAATTTTCAGAATGATAACTCGCACATAGAAACAAGAAAGCAAAATCTTTTTGTTGTTTTTCAATTTAGACTAAAATTAAAGAAATTAAACCTAAGAACGTATTTACACTAATTATCTTTTTGTGAAATCGGAGCAAAGGGATCATATCGGTTTTTCTGTCAATATCTAACACAAGAAGCATAGTTTTTCCTTTTAAGCTTTTAGAATGATATTAACAGTTCAAGACGTTCAACGGTATTGTGGTCCACTTAAGCTTTAGCTCGCTTTCGAACACTGTTTTAGAGATATGCGATTAAGTGTGTTAATAACCGATTGTAACTATGTTTACCCACCTCAGAATATGTCACACCCCCAAAATCCACATGCGGAGTATCACCGCTTGGGAGCGTGACATGACCAGGATCAAGCCACCAATCATATTGAACATGTAATTAATATCAAGTAAAATAAATGCAAACCAAACATTCAATACGATAGGTGTTCAAAGCATAATTATAGTTTCAAAGTGTAGCGGAAGCATAAGTATGAAAACCCAATGTATAACGTAAGTTCAAATGTTTAAATGTTTCAACATGGCATCCACGATCCATACTCCACAACGACCTGCTCCTCCCTGTGCAAGCTCCATATGTACCTAAGGTCCTGCAAGGCATGCAGCAGAGAGTCAACAACTAGTTGAGCGAGTTCACAGTTTATAGTTCAGTAATTGTAATAGTATGAGTAGCATTATGTTCGTTCGTTTAGTCATGTATCGTATTAGTTTCCATCGCGGGCCCTCTCGGCATGTATGCGAAGATTTGGGGAAATACTCCCAAATATCCTAGACTATGTATATTTGTATCGCGGCCACCCTGGCATTACTTGCGAAGTTTTAGTATCTATAGTTCGCGGCCTTCCCAAGGCATGTGTGCGAATGATTAGTCATAAAATCGCGGCCAACCTTTGGCGTGTATGCGAAGATCAGTTCAATCGGTATACTAGTCTAGCCGTATCTTATCATTTCTCTTCCTCACCCGAGGACCATATCATTAGGTTCTATTAATTAAGTATGTACGAATAAATCATCAAAAATCCCATTCCCACCCTGGGAACCCCATGCCTTGGCTGTGTGAACTCACCTTGGTTTGCTCGGTATGCTAAGTATGTGCTCACAGTTTATCAATCAGGTCCTAGAGTACGCATGTGTACATGATCAGTTTATATCCAAATTGTTCACGTATAGGTATAATCACAGAAGTACCAAACATGTATTCAATATCATACAAGTCATGCATATCACTTAACAGCAGTTAATCTATCCAGTTAACTTCTAACAGAGTTAAGTCAGGTTACTGTGCAAAGTATTCAAGTCGGCGAAGCACAGGTTGACGAAACATACTCTGTTTCGTCAATCACCCTTTGGCGAAATTCTGTTTCGTTGATAACCCTTGGCGAAACACAATTCTATTTCGTCGAGAGTTCTGTTTCGCCAAACAAGTCAGTTACAACAAATATCAGTTACGTCAAATATCAATTTCGTCAATCATGCCGATCTGTTACAGTATCAACACAGAAACCCTAATGATCATGAACAGCCGTTACCACATCAATCAGTAATCATACAGAAATCGCTCAACCTACAATCATCATCTAACAGAATCATTATACAGAATACACAATAATCATTGAGTCGGAAACACGGTTCCCATACTTAACCTACCACCGACAAGAACCTCAACCCGTTCACATACAATTACAGTATTGGATTCAGCATCATTCGTTTATTTATTAAGTCAGTCAATGTAGTTTAGCAATAACATACATCATGCTTAACCTTAATCAATTCGTCAAGATCATAACCATTCACTGTTAATCATAACAAGAGCATACCAAGAAATCATGTTGGTTATCTAATCATATCCTTACCAGAAATTAAACAGACACAACATGTAACAATAATCAAAACATCAATGAAACCGATTAAACAAGCACGCAACTAACCGCGGTAGAGGGTACAAGGGTTTGATCGTTCACGAGGGCTTGGGGGTACACAAGGCTGCCGTCACACTAAGAGAGCTCTAGGGTTTCTCTGATTTTACTAAAGTGTGACCAATGGGGTGGTTCCGTAAGACTTATACGTGCAAAAGTATACTGGGCCCGAACTGGGCCTTGGCGAAATTGATGGGCCGGGGAAACACTTGTTTCGTCGAGGAGATGTTGACGAAACAGATTTCTTGTTTCGTCGAGATTGGGTTGACGGATCAAGCTTCTGTTTCGTCGAGATTCAGGAAAGTTATACAAGGCTTAGCTAGCTCGAGTGTGTACTAAGAGGTTCACATTATATCATTAACACATAACATGCAATATCCACAATACGTTTCATTATAACATGACGTGCACAGTTACAAGTCAAACAAGTCAAACAACCACACAATCAAAGTCAACGCGTAATAAATGTGTAAGTGAAAGTCGAAAACTCGAGTTGTCACAGAATATACTCCCGTATCAAGGCTACCAAACATTACATCTTACAGGTGAGTATATCTGAAAAATCTTGTATCCGGCTAAAATGCGATGCCTTGAGAGCTCAGGTTAGTGCCACCGCACAGAGAAAGAGATGAAGGCTCGACTTTAAAGGTGGTGTACCATCGTTTGGTATCTTTTTCTGCATAGTTTTTTTGCTATGTACCCGATGGTAGCATAGAATTGCAGTTTGTACAACCAGTGATGACAATTTTGAACAGATCATCCGGTGATGATTGTTGTGGCAGAAAAGAAATCCACTAAGAGGGTTTGCGCACAAACGAAGCGCTTAGCAAAGCATTATAGGAGGTCTAGGCCATTGCTCACGCAATATCAGAAGACCAAGTATAATACCCCAGAGATTTAACAAACATAAAGACCTTGTATCTCAGAAGTTTGGCAACTTATCAAACGAAATTACGGTACCAAGATCATATATCCGAGAGATGTACCACACAAGTTACGCAGTTGATTATGTTTATACCAAAAACAGGTTCTTGTTTACGCGTAAAACCTACCGAAGCAACGTATAATGAAGTTGTTACAGTTAACGGTTAATTTTATATATTACTATAATCTTGCACTAGATACGACTAACCGATGTACTATCATTTCCCTTATATCTTAACACGCCTTCATTTTATATTTTTCAAATATTTTTGTATTTTTCTTAAAATTTATCCTACAACTAAGTAAAATATTTTTGGATTTTTTCAATTTCTGAAAAGCGGTAAGAACTGTACAGTAAACATAAAATAAAGTTTCTATGCGAGTTTTGAAAAGCATTTTACTCGGGGTTGATCATGCCGATCATTCGGACCACATTTTCAAATCTAGCCCGATCGAATATCTTCGTAAACAGGTCGGCAAGATTATCCAAGGTGTCTACCCTAACCACTTCTATTAAACCCTTCTCAGCACAGTCACGAATGAAGTGATGCCTAACATCTATGTGCTTAGTGCGTGAGTGATTAACTGGATTATTAGTTATGGAAATGGCAGAGTTGTTATCGACAAGAATAGGTGTTCGAGGAAAATTCAAACCGTAGTCCCTCATTTGCTGCTGAATCCACAAGACCCTCATTTGCTTTTTGCATTGCCAAGAGACGTGACGGATCCCAAGAAGTTGTGCGCTGCCAGAGGTTGACTTTCTGTTCACCGGGCACCCCCCGAAGTCTGCGTCAACATACGCCAGTGAATCTAGACCACCTTCAGCTGGATACCACAATCCAAGCTTAGGCGTCTCTTTCAGATATCTGAAGATACGCTTGACCGCTTTCATGTGAGACTCTTTTGGAGTTGATTGGAACCTGGCACACAAACAAACAGAAAACATAATATCTGGTCGTGAAGCAGTAAGATACATTAGCGAACCTATCATTGCTCGATATAGAGTCGGATCCACTTCAGGATCTTTCTCCTTATCGGGTGAAAGCTTGTGATTTTCGGCAGAGGTGTGTCATAAGGTAAGCTATCTTCCAATCCAAATTTTTTGAGAATCTCGTGGACATACTTCATCTGATGCACGTATGTCCCGGTTTTTTTCTTGACTCACTTGAAGACCTAGAAAGAACGATAACTCGCCCATCGTGCTCATTTCAATTTTTGACTTCATCACTGCCTCGAACTCATGACACAATTCTCCATTTAAAGAACCAAAAATTATGTCATCAACATAAATTTGCACGATCAGAAAATCTCCCCCTTTCTTCAATATGAACAGTGTAGAGTCGATTGCGCCACGCGAGAACCCGTGCTCCAATAGATGTCTTGATAAAGTCTCGTACCACGCCCGAGGAGCCTGATGGAGACCGTAGAGAGCTTTGTCCAACAGATAGACTTTGTTCTCAGACCCTGGAGCTTCGAAACCCGGTGGTTGGGATACATACACAGTTTCATGCAATTTCCCGTAAAGGAACGCGCTTTTCACATCCCACTGATAGACTTTGAAACGCAAGTGTGCAACAAAAGCTAGAAACAGACGAATGGCTTATAGTCTTGCCACCGGTGCATAAACTTCTGTATAATCAATCCCTTCCTCTTGATCGAATCCTTGAACAACCAACCGTGCTTTGTTTCTGACGACAACACCCTTATCGTCTTTCTTGCACTTGAAAACCCACTTTGTGTTGATTGCATGTTGGCCCTTTGGAAGATCGACCAAATTCCACACCTTTAACTTGTCGAACTGAGCTAACTCTTCTTGCATCGCCTCACACCAAGAATTATCCTTTAGAGCGATTTGATAGTTCTTCGGCTCTATCTGAGTGATAAAGCATTCATGTAGACTAAGATTATAGATTTCTTCCTTCTTGATAGCAGAGAACAGACACTGCATCTCTGAAATACTCCTTCGCGTTTGCACTCCCGCATTTGGATTCCCAATAATATTATCAATAGGATGATGAATATTTGTTCTTGGAACTGGGATTACCGGAGCTTGAAGATTTTTTTCCCAAATTCGAGTGAATCTCCCCCTCAGCATTTGCATTACTAATAGAAGCTTGATCATTTCCAGAAGACACATTAACATTTGGATATGCTGAAAAATCAACGTAAAGATCACCACTTGTAGTTGGAGCAGCTGCATTGGGGATATGCTCAGCAACAACTTCGTTTATGATCGAAGAATCAGCGACTGGAACATTCGGAGACACATTAGTAGGAATACTTGCTCTCCAGCTCGCATCCACTTCTTCTTTGTTCACAGGATGTGTGTACACAACCTCCGAATCTTCTTCTGAAACATCAGGAAAATCAAATGAATCAAATAATTTATCATAATCGTACCCGCTTTTAGGACCAAATTCGGACGGTGGAGGATCGTAACTCAAAGGAGTTATATCAAACACGATCTCCATTGTACGCTTCTTAACGTTATAAACGCGTTTGTTTGGAGTTCCATTGGCAAAACCCAAAAAGAACCTAACTTCTCCAATTAGGGTACGATTCTTTCATTCTGCAACTCCGTTCTATTGAGGAACATATGAAGCGCTAAACTGATGAACTATTCCTATTTCCCGACATAACTCATCCATATAATGATTTTTATACTCAGTGCCATTGTCACTTCGGATTTTCTTAACAAGAAGTGAATAATTTTTATCAAGTTGTTTGAACATGTTTCTTAAAATACCAGCACTTTGGTCCTTTATTTTTAAGAAAAATACCCACGAGTATCGTGAGAAATCTTCAGTGACAACTAGGCAATAGGACATCCCACCAATGATAGCAACATGGATTGGGCCGAAAGGATCACTACAAGAAAAGTGACCATTAGATACTAAATTACTAGGGACTGATATATCAGTCTCCAATACGTAATATTTGAGACTGATTTATCAGTCATTGATAATATTAGGGACTGATTTCTATGCACCATATATTAGTTACTAGAAATCAATCTCTAATATCGAAACACCTTATTTGAGACTGAATTTCAGTTGTAAATATGTTTGCATGGTATAGCGTTTTGGAAGGACAACTATTGACTACTAAATTTTAGTCTCAAATATGTTCCCTCTATAATGAAAAATGATACATCTATGTTGGAGACTAATATTCTGTCTCCAATATAGATGGAACATATTAGGGACTGAATATAAGTTATTAATATTTTCAAGACAACCATAATAGGGACAGATATTTTTGAATACCTTTTTATATAGGAAATAATTGGTGACTAATTTTCAGTCTCCAAATATGTTAAAACTTTTCGAAAACTTATTAAGAACTGATTTTCAGTCTCCAAAGTTTTATAAAGACATAAGAAACGATGACTGATCATTAGTCTCTAATAATCGATACAAATCATTGTATTTTAAAGAAGAAATTACGGACTCAAAATTAGTCCTCATATTTATTGTAACATACTATATTGGGGACTAGTATTTAGTTTACAAAATAAGATTTTTTATAAACAAGCTCAACCCGAGCTTCACTTATCAGGCTCCAGCATAGTTAAGTTTGGGCTCGGCTCGGC
This sequence comes from Helianthus annuus, assembly GCF_002127325.2. Taxonomy (NCBI): domain Eukaryota; kingdom Viridiplantae; phylum Streptophyta; class Magnoliopsida; order Asterales; family Asteraceae; genus Helianthus; species Helianthus annuus. Next base: position 144,687,045 of record NC_035433.2, read on the forward strand.
TTGTTTACACCCTAGTGAATTCGATCAACTGTTATAAAAGAGCTAAAGACTGGAAATTAGTCTCTAAAGTACTTGTAAAAACCATATTGGACACTATTATTTAGTGCACATAGCTTATTTGTAGATATAAGATCACGGATAACCTAAACACTATTTTAAAAAAAAAGCATATGCATTATACGTTTAACATAATACATGATATTTCCAAAATTAGTGTAAATGAACATAAAATAAGTGCAAAGTTAAAGAAAATACATAATAAAATTATTAGCATCTAAATCAACCGATTGCAGCACATTAACAACCTTCACATGTAGCACAAACCTCTAAACTTAAAAAAAAAAAAAAAAAAAAAAAAAAAAAAAAACTCACAAAATAAATCCATGTGGTAACACCAAAAACTTTGAAAAAAACCTCACAAAATAAATCCATTGGACCGTATACGTTTTACTGATCGTATACACATGTACACATGCCATATAACTTTATACGGGCCGTATACTATTAAATCAAAAAATATTCCTTGTGTATTTTCCTATTAAAAACATTCTATACGGACCGTATAATGTTATACGACCCGTACACAATAGAGGGTGTGAAAATAAGATATAGGGTGTGTGTAAATAAAAGGGGCCTTTTGTTTTGATGTTGATTCCCAAAAAGGAAAAAAATCGAAAGGGGAAAATGCAAAAAAAAAAAAAAAAAAAAAAACGAAAAGATACTACTGATGAAGAATTCGAACCTAGTGTGTCATTATAGTATTAGTATACTCTTCAAACATTAATATATAATAATATTAGTATATTAAGTCATAATAAGATAACACAATGTTTACATATATCAACTTATAATAAACAACTAATTTATAATAAAATCAAATTATATATTCTTTTATTTTATTATTATTGTTATTACTATATTATAGATTTTATTTTTTTTAATTTATTATTAAATATTATATAAATAATGGGTTTTACGCCCCGCTTGCGGTATGCGCATATAATGTATATATGTGTGGGTCATCGGGTGGCAAAAGTGAAGGTGCACTAATTTTAACGTTGGTTTACTAATTTCGTGAAAATAACGTTAAAAGCTGAGGACGGTTAATCATGCATCATGTGGTGGCGTTGATAGCTGAAAGACAAAAGGGTACATGCACTAATCTGTCTTTCTCCTGATTGCTTAGTGTTATGTGCCTCATGTCCAAGGCTTGATGCAGAACTACTATTGAGCCGGGGGTCTCACTGGAAGCAGCCTCTCTATTCCTATGGGGTAGAGGCAAGGTTGTCTACATCTTACCCTCCTTAGACCTTACCATTACTTTGCTATTGGTGGGATTTACTGAGCATGATGACGAAGATGATGATGATGATGATGATGATGATGATGATGATGATAAATAATGGGTTTGTTTAGGCTCACGAGTTGATGCTTGATAAGTGAAGCTCGGGCTTGGGTTTATTTACTAAAGAAGCTTATTTTTAGGCTCGAACTCGAGCTCATTAACGGTAGCTCAGTTCGTTTGCCCTCTAGTCACGAGTGATTGGATTTGACTTAGTTTGACTTTGATTAATGAAGTCTAACTTTGGTTGACCAATTTAAGTGGAGTTGCAATGACTCTTGTAACAATTGATGGTCAATGAGGACCAGTTGTAATCAATGAGGACCAGTTATAGCCGACGTTGTCTATTAGCGGCAATATTGCTTGATGATGGTTAAACAAAAGAAATAAAGGTTGCTGGTAGTTAACCATGATAAAGTGATCCTTATGAATCATTTAGATATGTATGACTTAGTTTAACTCGTAGCAACATAATAATAATAATAATAATAATAATAATAATAATAATAATAATAATAATAATAATACGTGATTTACTATTCATGTAATAGTTTCATCTTACTAGCTAACTAGTTAAAGACCATACGAAAGGGCCTTTGGCCTAGCGGTATATGACGTTATATAAAAATCATTTACTTTGACTCACTAGTATAATTATCAAACTAAAACAAGCAGGGGCGTGGATCAAGCCGAATAATCAACGGCGTGTCATTACTTTTGTATGTTTTATATAATGGAACACGAGCTACTCAAGCTCAGCTCGAAAAAAAAACTCGAATGAGCCGGGCTTAAACGAGCTTGAGCCCGAACCCGAACCTAAAAAACAAGCTCGTAATAAATGAGACCGAGCTTCACTTATCGAGCTCGAGCCGGCTCATGAGACTAAAACGAGCATACTGTTTTATGTATTTTTCTATATGTATATAATTATTAATATTTAAGGTTAACTCCGCTCGTTTGCACCCCTACAAAAAAAGTTAATCGAGCCGAGCTCGAGCTTTAAAAAGTTAAATGAGCTCGAACCTAGTCGAGCTTAGGATCGACTCCACTCGTTTGCACCCCTACACAAAATAAACCCAATTTTAAATCGGTGTCACAACAATATCGAATCAAACTAAAAAAATATAGATAATATGGAATCATTTGTTTCACAATATCAAATCAAAACAAAACTTAAAAGATATGAGGCATCATTTGTTCCGAAATAAAAGAAACACAATTACACAATATTATTTAATTTGGGAAACAACATCTTTACATAATTCACTTGCTTCATCCTATGGAGAAACTCTTGCAACAAATAACCATCGGGATGTCAATCCCCTCTATTTTTGCGTTCCTTTCCAATTATTCAAACCCCATTACGCGCCAGTTACTCCCTCACAAAACCCTCTGCTCTGACTCCCCTATTTGCGTGCTCTTGAAGTCGTGCAAAGAAGTTTTGAACCAAGACTCACTCAGTCGATCGAGATTTGCAGAAGATTAGGTATCAATTGAACTTTTTTCCATATAATAAACATACTCAACCAGTAATAGATGATATGATATCTGAATATGTTTACTTATGCACTGAATATGATTATGTGGTTGAATTGTTGGCTTTCCGTTGTCGAGGATTTAGGTTTTTAACTACAGAACTGATAGCTTCCCACCAATTCGGGGTTAGGATTTTTTTATTCAATTTTGCATTTAGGTTTCTTACTAATGAATTGATAACTTTCATGTTCAAGCATTTTGTTTAATTTAAATACAAACATGTTGTCCATAGTTTTAATAAAGTTAGTTTTAAAGGTTATTTTTTTAAAGAAAAAAGGCCTATTTAGTACTACACATTTGATCTTTTTATTATTGTCTAATAATATGCAGTTGATTTGTTTGTGTTTTGGTTCAAAGCACTGGTTGTGTAATGTATATCGGCAAATCAGTTGGTGGCCGAGGGAAGTGCATCAGCTAGAATGCCAACAAAGAACCGTAGATGCAAGTCTAAAGACATTACAACTACCGGTATATATCATAACGTTTGATAATTAAGCAATATTGCCGCTAAAGTTAGGAGATTGGATTTCAAATTGCAGGTCTTGAGTTCGATGCCAGTCCTGGACCACTTTTGATTTTTTTTCTTTTTAATTTAAATTCCAACTTAATTTGAAAAACAATGTAGGGATCCATTCCAAGACATGTTTGAATTAGAGAATTCGGTAAACAACGGATTAAAGTGGGTTGGTTTTAACTTTTAACACTTTAGTTTCTAATTTATTTCTCACAGATTTGTATGTTTCTTTTGGGATAACAAGGGATTAGAGAGGGTTGGTTTTACTTATATGTGATGTAGGGGTGAGCAAAGTCCATTACCCGACCAGACCCGATGAATACCCGACCTGAATCAAGATGATTGGAATCATCTATGCGACTATTGGGAGTCAGAAAAAACCCGGGTTAGTATGTTGATTTTATTTACAAATCATAATTTATATTCACTAATTATGTTCTTATTTTTTCGGGTTCTGACATGTATGTTGAGTTTTAATTTTGTAGAAATATAGTGATCAAATGGAACTTAACAGAAGAAACCAAGTAATTATAAGCAGGGGGCTCTCGGTCGATAGCCAATCATGCATCCAAAATTGTAAGTTTACGCTTTTCAACCAGATTTTGAGAGCACGATATCTACAAATGATGCTGGTGAAGATGATGGTTTGAATGGACTACACAACGAAAGTGACAACACTATCTAGGCAGTTAGTTAAGACGTTTATTAGTTTTTTTCTCTATTACTCTTCTAAATTTCAGAATTGATGAACTGGTGCTATTTTGATTTTCATTGGCTATTGTTATGACATTAATGCTTGAGTTATAGTGAGTTTAAGAAAGCTAGAATCATATTGACGAATAATATTAATGTTGTGTGAATGAGAATGGTTTAATATATAAAACTATAAATTCTATCGGGGACTACTTTTTAGTCCTAGAATATATTTGTAGCAATTGTAAATGAATCTTTGGGACTCAACTAAAATTGTATTTGCAACTATTTTTTAGTATGTAAAGAACCATATTGAAAGTAACACATCGTATTAGAGACTAAAAGATAGTCACTAAAAAAGATATTTGGGACTAACTTAAGTGACTAATTTTCAGACCCTAAATAAACATATTGGAGACTAAAAATATTTGTTATCTTAAACTGATTATTAGTCCCTAAAAGTACATATTAAGTACTAAAGTAACATAGTATGTGAGACTAATTTTTAGTACTTAAAAGAAGCATATCAAGGACCGAAATCATGTGGTACTTGAGACTAATTTTTAGTCTCTAAAACATCTTATTGGATACTGATTTGACATGGAATCACGAACTTAGCAAAACTTATTAGGGACAATATAGACATGTTTCTAGGACCGATTTTCAGTCCTTAAAGTAATACACCTGGGACTAAACTATCGTAGTATTCGAGACTAATTTTTTAGTCATAGAAGAAATGCATCGGGGACTAAAATGACGTGGTACCGGGAGGTAAGTTTAGGACTGAATTTTTATGTATCTGAGACCGACTATTAGTCCTGTTTGGTGTCGTACAATAGGGACAGATTTTTAGTTGTTAAAACCATTATCTAGTACTAGGTATCCAGGACTGGCTGGGGACTGGCAAATCAGTCCCCGATAACCATTAGGGACTGATTCTTACGCATCAGATACTGATTTTTCAGTCCCTAAAAGTCATTTTTTTGTAGTGGATCCGGGTGAAGCAATTCAAGTGGTTTTTGGATTGAGTTAACAGTTTTCGGTTTGTGAGGCTTTCGTTTGATATTTCCTTTTTCACATGATTCACATTTGTTGTGCTTATTGAAACTACGTAAAGGAACCCCCAACACTAAGTTGTTTTTCACTAAGTGGTTCATTTTTCGCAGATGCACATGGCCTATTCTCCTATGCCAAAGATACGATTGGTCTTCAGTCGCCTTCGAAAGTAAACATGTCACTGGAGCAGACGAGTTAACCAACGGGCACATGTCCATGACATATGTGTCCATGACATATGTGTTATTCACCCTTGGAGCCCTCATAACGATCCAATCTTCAGGAACAGCAAATCCCGGACGCAAAACAAAGCAAGCTTTTTAGTGAACAACATTGTGTACTTGTTATCACATATTTGAGAAACCGACATCAAGTTATGCTTCAGTTCTTTAACATAGTTCACTTTATGCAGCGTAATTTTTCCATTTGACACCGAACCTTCACGAGTGATGTATCCAACCTTCTCACCGGCAAAGTTAACATAACCACCTCGAATTTGTTTGAAATTACTCAATAACTCTTTATTTCCTGTTATGTGTCTGGAACAGCCACTATCGATATACCAAATATAGATAGCCCTCTTCAGCTGCTCCTACACTCCCCAACAAGAAAATTTAGTTAGAATGTGGGACCCAAGCATGATGGTCTTGGGTCGTCCTGATTTGTCAACATAAGGAAACTCTTTGAAATAACCATCATCGCCTCTGTGTCCTCCATTTCCATTTCGGAAATTGTTGGAATCACTCCCCACAAATTGTGGATTATACGGAGTTGACGATCTGTTGGTATAACCAGAGTTTCCATAACCTCGACTTCCATAGTTTTGGTAACCATAATTTTGATTCCTGGGTGGCTCAAAATTCCTAGCAAATCTAGGAGCATCATCGTGTCTTGAGAATGATATTGGATGATTATCCGAATGCTGTCTTTGATTTGAAAATCGGGGGGGGGGTGAGGCATTTCGATCATTCACGAATCTGTTCTGTGCATGAGGTCTAACATAGTTGTTGTTCGAACCTCCAGAACGTTGGTCATTCTCATGTGTCTGGAAAGTAACGTGATTTTGTCGTCTGTGAGGGGTTTTCTCACAAGTATCATGTATTTGAGATAAAATTTCCGATCCTTCACCACGATTAATAACAACTGGTTTCTCCCCATGATCCTGATTTTGTTGTGATTTAACATTTGTTTTGAGAACCAGTTTTACTTCTTGTTTAATCACTTTGTTTTTCTCAACCTTCTGATTTTTACCATTTTTCTTTTCAATATTAACTGTTTCATTTTGCGGTTTTTTGACAAAAGGTTTATTCTGATCAGGATCAACATGGGATTTACCCTTGTCATCTGGACAATCTACTGCTAAGTTCACTTATAACATTTGCGAACTTTTGCAGCATTCTTTAGATGTTCCTCATGACTGGTCGAAGATGATGAGGCGTTAGTGGGATTTTTCAAAATTTGGTTGACAAACTGAGAGTTTGAACCTGTTTTGATTTTCTCTTCCTATTTAATAAAATCTTCCCCTTTAACAAACTCAGTTTTAGGGATCTTTTTCAAATTCTTTTTAGGTTTTCCACGTGACTTTGGTTTTAACTTCGCATTTTGAACTTGATTGAAAACTTCCAAAATTTTATTGCTTATCCAATTCTCAATGTTATCAAAACTTAGCTCATTTTTCTTTGTGACTTCGCTCACCTTCGACTGTTCTGAGTCAGAAGCCTCATCAGGCTCAGATTCTGACTCACTTTTCGGTTCAACCGTCAGAGGGGTCTTTGGCACAAAATTTGCCAATCCAGGATCAATGCTTGGCATCGATGTATAATTATGGTTTACCGGTGGAGGCACTTTCTTATAACCGATGCCAAACATTTCTTCCTTAGATTCTTTGAGACGTTGGCTGTTAATACAGAAATTCATCACTTCAGATGAATCCCCAAACTTTTCAATTTCGTTGCAAATCTAAAATGAGATTATCTTTTTCCAAAATGATTTTGTTCTTTTCCAAAACACAATTTTGGTTCATTTGAAGTTCAGATTTTAATTCCTGATTTTTAATAGTTGCCTGTGCCACAAGTCTCTCTAATTCAGAGATATCATTTTTCAGCGCTTTTATCTTAATTCGATGTTTTTTATCCGAATTAGACAAAACAGCAATGAGTTCTCTGGATTTTTCTAAATCTGCAATCAAATTTGTGTTGTGAAGTGCATATCTGTTAATCTTTGTGATGAACTCTACACATCTTGCACACCGCTTATCTACAGAAGTTGATTTTACCTCAATGCTAGCCATGAATACACATGCTTTATTTCTTATGGAGTCTTCTTCCAACCTTTTAGCTTCTGCATCTGCAAATTGCTGCATTTCGGCTGTGGAGATCAAACATTCACCTTTTTCTCCATCTTCTGTTTTGTTCAACTTTTCAGCAGACTCTTCATTCAGGTTTTCTTCATTCTCAATGACATTACCCGAATCCAACTCTTCACCAAAAACCTCGGCTACAACTGCAATTTCCTCAATGCTAGCCTCTTCGATAACCTCTTCACACACTTCTTCGTCGCCAATTTCAGCCATAAAGGTTTGTGACACAATAGCTCCTGAAATGTCTTCCAATGCACAACCCCAGTCGTAAGGCTCAGTCACATTTTGTAGAGGTTGAGCCACCATAACATTGTTTGTCGAAGGTGTAAGAATTTCAGAACCACTTGGATGAGCACTTAAGTTTGAAGTAGTTGATGCATTGTTGTGAGGTCTTGAGTTGTTTCCTTGAGAGTTGCTTTCTCTGTTAGATCTTTCCATCTTCGGCTTCCGACAATCACGTGCGAAATGCCCGTAGATGCCGCAGTTGTAACATTTCACCTTTGACATGTCGACTCCCATTCGATTCTTCGTCTGACCTCCTATGAACTTCCTACCCGTTCTTAACAGAAATTTCTTCGCTCTACGGACTAAGAGTGCAATATTGAGTTGTAGATCAAGTTCTTTCATTTCGTCTTCGTCTATCTAGTCAAAGTCCTCATCGAGACTTGATGGTTCAACGAGCTTTCCAAGACAGAAGTTCTCGTAGGCAGTCATGAAGGATGCCAAAAGGCTCATGTTTTCTTCTATCAACTTTAAGCAGCTTGCATCTAACTTTGGAATGTTCAAGTTTGTCGCTTGAGATTTCTAAGCTCCACTAGAAGAGTACATTCCTTGATTGGAATTTGTTGTTCCAATTGAACTGACATTGTTGCTTATAAAGGCGTGTTCACTTGCAGGAACTTCATTCTTGTAATATCTTGAACAAGTGGGGGTACTTAAAATATTACTAGAAGTGGGGGTACATATAGCTTATTTTTATGTTCCGGCCTTGCTTCTAGTAATATCTTGAACAAGTGGGGGTACTTTTCTTTAAACTGGTCTTCACATTCCCACGTGTACTCGGGTCTGTGCTTAGAGTTCCAACATACTTTGACAAGCTTGACACTGCTCATCCTGGTCTTGTTGACTTTCCCGTCTGTAACCTCAACGGGTTGTTCTGTGAATCGGAGGGTGTCATCAATATGCACTTCATCCGCAGGGATTATCACGTTTTCTTGTGTTGGACTCTTCTTGAGGTTGGATACATGGAACGTATCATGTACTCCATTAAGTTCTTCCGGTAATTCCAACTTGTATGCCACGGTACCAATTCTTTCCAAAATCTTGAATGGTCCGATGTATCGGGGATTCAGCTTCCCACGTTTTCCGAATCTTACTACGCCCTTCTAAGGTGAGACCTTCAACAAAACTTTGTCTCCCACCTCGAATTCTAATGGTTTTCGTCTTCGATCAACATAGCTCTTTTGTTGATCTCGAGCCGCCTTAATGCACTCTTGGATCTGCATAATCTTGTCGGTTGTCTCTTGTACAAGTTCAGGACCAACCATGCGTTTGTCTCCAACGTCTGCCCAACATAAAGGTGATCGGCACTTGCGGCCATACAGAGCTTCGAACGGTGCGGCTTTTATACCTGTATGATAACTGTTATTGTAGGAAAACTCAACTAAAGGTAGATGAGTATCCCAGCTGCCGCCTAGGTCCATGACACAAGCGCGAAGCATATCTTCTAATGTTTGTATGGTTCGTTCGCTCTAGCCGTCTGTTTGAGGATGGAATGTCGTGCTTAGATCTAGCTGAGATCCAAAGGCTTCCTGAAAGGATTGCCATATTCTTGAGACAAAGCGTCCATCTCTGTCTGAAATGATTGAGATAGGCACTCCATGACGTGCCACAATTTCTTTTAAGTATATTTCAGCAAGCTTTCCCGTGCTATCCTTCTCTCGGATTGGTAGGAAATGCGCAGATTTCGTTAATTGATCAACTATCACCCATATCATAGCATGCCCTCTAGGGGTCTTTGGTAATTTTGTTATGAAGTCCATCGAGATTTGCTCCCACTTCCACATGGGAATCTCTGGTTGTTGTAGTAGGCCAGACGGTTTCCGAAATTCAGTCTTAACCTTAGCACAGGTTAGGCACTTTCCAACATATATAGCAACATCGCTCTTGAGTCTCGGCCACCAATAGTATCTTTTAAGTCTTTATATATTTTGTCTGATCCTGGATGGATCGAGTATCTCGATTTGTGTGCTTCGTCAAGGATGACTTCTCGAACACCGCCATAGAGCGGAACCCAAATACGCTTCTCAAGGTATAAGGTTCCCTCTTTGTTTGGCACCATATATTTCAACATACCCCGGAGGTATTCAGCTTTATGGTTTTCTCCCTTGAGAGCTTCTTGTCGTGCATCACGAATGCGTGTAGTGAGGTTCGTTCGAATAGTCATTTCCGATGCTCGAACCCTTAGGGTCTTAACCCTTTCTTTTCGGCTCAACGCGTCCGCTACAACGTTTGCCTTTCCAGGATGGTACTTAATCTCATAGTCATAATCGTTTAGTAGCTCGACCCATCGTCGCTGACGCATGTTTAATTCCTTTTGATCAAATATGTGTTGCAAGCTTTTGTGATCTGTGAAGATCGTACATCAAGTACCATATAAATAATGTCGCCAGATCTTCAAGGCGAATACAATTGTGCCCAGCTCCAGATCGTGAGTGGTATAGTTCCTTTCATGCACCTTCAATTGTCTCGAAGCGTAAGCGATGACTTTTTGGTGCTGCATAAGCACACAACCCAAACCTTGTCGTGAAGCGTCGCAGTATACTACGAAGTCTTCAGTGCCTTCGGGCAAGGATAGTATCGGTGCATCGCATAGCTTATTTTTGAGCAGTTGGAAGGCTTCTTCCTGCTAGTCACCCCAGTCGTACTTCTTGTCTTTCTGCGTAAGGGTCGTTAGCGGTTGAGATATCTTTGAGAAATTCTCGATGAATCGTCGGTAATAGCCCGCTAAGCCCAAAAATTGTCAAACTTCGGTTGGGGTTTTGGGGGCTTCCCAATTCTTTATTGCCTCTATCTTGGATGGGTCTACATGAGTGCCCTTCTCATTCACAACGTGACCAAGGAACTGTACTTCGCGAATCCAGAATTCGCACTTTGAAAACCTTGCATAAAGTTTTTCTTTCTTCAGTAGTTCCAAAATGGTTCTGAGATGTTGCTCGTGTTCTTCTTTCGTTCACGAGTAAATCAGGATATCATCGATAAATACAATCACGAATTTATCGAGATATGGTTTGCATACGCGGTTCATTAGATCCATAAATACCGCTGGCGCGTTCGTCAGTCCGAATGGCATCACAAGAAACTCGTAATGCCCATAGCGTGTTCTGAATGCAGTCTTTGGTACGCTTTCCTCTTGGATTCTTAACTGATGGTATCCAGATCGAAGATCGATCTTGGAATAGTAGCTTGATCCTTGCAACTGATCAAAATAAGTCAACAATCCTCGGTAGCGGGTACCGATTCTTGATAGTGAGCTTGTTTAGTTCTCTGTAATCGATACACATCCGCAGTGTTCCATTCTTTTTCTTTACGAACAATACTGGAGCTCCCCAGGGCGAGAAGCTTGGCCTTATGAATCCTTTATCCAACAACTCCTGGAGTTGTGTAGATAATTCCTGCATTTCGGATGGTGCAAGCCGATAGGGAGCCTTGGCTATAGGAGCGGCTCCTGGAACCAAGTCTATACGGAATTCGACTTGTCGTTGCGGAGGTAGTCCTGGCAGATCCTCTGGAAAAACATCAGGGAATTCCTTCACCACAGGAATGTCTTCGAGTTTCGGCTCCTCACCCTTCTTGTCCACAACGCATCCTTTCCTTAAGCACTTCTGTGCCTTCATACAACTGATGATTCGCAGAGGCACGTCTCGTTTTTCTCCATGCACGATGAGCGTTTCACCATTCGCCAAAGGGATGCGAATGATTTTCCCATAACAAATAACTTCAGCTTTGTTCTTCGACAACCAGTCCATTCCGACCACTACATCGAAGCTACCCTATTGAATAGGTAAGAGGTCGATGCTAAAATTTCGTTCACCAAGTTCTAGTGAGCAGCCTCTAACAACTTCGCCTGATTCAACGAGTTTACCATTGGCTAGTTCTATGGAATAAGGAATGTCCAATCTACTAGACTCTATCCCAAGCATACGTTTAAATTCCACAGACATGAAACTATAATCGGCACCAGTGTCAAATAATATGGATGCAAAGCGATCGTTAACGAGAAACGTACCGGTGACCACATTAGGGTCCTCGCGTGCGTTCTTTGCTCCAATCACAAATGCCCGAGCCTGAGCATTGTTTCCTTTTGTGCAGTCTTTCATGAAACGCTCGTTGCTTCCACAACTGAAGCATCCTTGGTTTTGCCCCTTTCCGTTGCCATTCCTGTTACCAGCACCATTTCCATTACAGTTCTTTCCTTTTCCCCAACAATCCTCAGTGTGGTGACCCAGCTTTCCATACTTGTCGTATTTTGGAATGCGACAAAACCCTTCATGATGACGCTTGCAATTGTTGCAAGTGGGCAGAGTGCCCAGGTACCTTTTGGTAGGAGCGTCATTCATAGTTGCAAGAGTTTTCGCCTCCTGAGACGGGTTAGTGTCACGCTTCTTGTTGGAACCCTTGTTGTTGTTGCGGGTTGCTTGGTTCAGAGTCGAATGCTTTCTCTTCTTGTCACCAGACGACTCGGAATGCGTCTCGGTCTTTTCTGTTGGGTTCAACGATAACTTCTTCATTCGAACAACATCTTCAGTAAGGCTGACAGCCAGAGTTACAGCCCCAGTGATTGTTGCAGGTTTGGCCGAAGTTACCAAGCTGCGAAATTCTGGAGCCAATCCCTAGATTTAGCGTTCAACGCGCTTAAATTCAGGTGTCACCATGTAGGGGATCACCCTCGACAAATCTGGAACCTTCGAGTGTAACCAGTAATGTCAGCACCTTCCATGGTCAAGTGCCAGAATTCAGTCTCCAACCTTTGGAGTTCAGCACGAGAGCAATACTTCTCTCTCATTTTCTCCTTCAGCTCATCCCAAGACATGCCATACGTGGCATCATCACCCAGAGTTTGGACTTGCAAGTTCCACCAAGTTAGAGTTTCATCAACAAACAACCCAGTAGCAAAAGTGACTTGCTGATCCGTGGTACACTTGCTCATACGGATAGTGGCCTCAGTCTTCTCCGTCCAGCGTACATAAGCCACTGCACCTCCAGTGCCATCATAGTTCAGCGGTTTGTAGTTGAGAAACTGCTTGAAAGTGCAGCCTTGAGCTGCGTTTCCTCCAGATGAATCTCCATTCCCATTGCGTCTTGCATTGCTTGGTCCTCCACTATCTTCAGTACGGTTTTCCTCGTACTGGGCGATAGCTGCGGAGATCCTTTCTTCCAGTAGGGTGTTTAGCTCTTCAACAGTTCTTGGCAGTGGGGTAGGAGGAGGTTGATCACGAGCGTTCACAGCTCTTCTTGGTGCCATGTTACACAATAGGGTTAGACATTTGTTTGATATCGTCATACGAGACAGTAGTAGTATATATATACACATGCATATACCACATAAGTGACATCAAACAATCCGCCAAACGTATCAATTCATACAGCAACAAGCATGCATAAATAGATAAATACTGTTGTGTCATAAGATATTCACATTGGCGGTTCTTGTCTTTATACCCTAAGTCATTACTCCAAAGGAGTATTTAATAGGCTTGGGGAAAGGGTGTTCATGTTGGCCCTTTTCTTGCACTGAGGGAATCTATACGTGGCAAGACTTGCTGTGATTTCTGTGCACTGAGTTCCATAATTATGTATGCATCCATAATTACGTAACTTCCTTGCACAGTCCGCACAGTTCGTTTCATCCTCGTATCTCTTCCTTCAGATGGGCCATTGTTTACAAACGAAGTCACGTATACCTGTGACATTCCACTTCTAGTATATATCAATTATCACACATAATTGCAAGAAATTTTTAATCACAGACAAGTGCTGCTCCAGTGCACCCTAAGTCTCGTAGTGTCTTTTCTTGACTCTTTTGTAAACAGTTTCAGGTAGTGGATGTCGCGGAGAGTTTTATGCAATGAAAACTTTTTGAAAAATAGTTTTCGTGCAAGGATCCTAAAGATTGTAGTCTAGACTCGAGAAGGAATCATGGTTCACTACAATCGCAACTCTGATACCAATCTGTCTTTCTAAGGCGGAAGCACGAGATGTGATGATGAAAGATTTTCATTGCATACTATTGGTAAACATACTACATGCTCATAAAAATAACTTCAAACACCATTAACATTACATAACGGAAAACATAGTTTAAGTGTTTACATCACGAGGCAGCATATTGTCTGAAAGTTTACAACTTAATTTATTTAAGGATAAACATAAACGACATCCAAGAGCATGAGTAAGACCGCGCGCACATCCACTTTTAGTTACCTGAAATACGTGTGAGTTTTGGAAAAATGTCAACATAATGTTGGTGTGAATTCATGCAGTTCTTGTATTGAACGTTTGTATACTTTGTATGAAAAACATGGTATGTATCTTGTATAAATCAAGTATTCTTGTATAAATCAAGTCTTCTTGTATAAATCAAGTCTTCTTGTATAAATCAAGTATTCTTGTATGTATCATGTTGTTAATGGGTTGCAAGGCCATTAACATATGACACGACATAGGAAGCATCCAAACCATAGGCATTTTTCTAGTTGTCGATTCACGACAGAGACACAAAAGCACTACTCGGTACTAGTTTTCACCAAGAGTGTGGCTGCCCGAAAACCCATTAGATCTAACCTTTTGTTCTGCGGTCTTAGTATGTACACGATTAATGGTGCTTATGGTACCCTATTCGTGACACGATTTCTCGTATCATTCCTCAAAACGCATCATATTTGGTACTAGTTATCACCAAGAGTGCTTCTTGTTTTTGTATCCATCATACCATTTGTAAACATTGTAATATTTGTAACATGTATTTCACCCCCAAAGTTATTAAACTGAAAACAGTTAAAAGAAAAACGGGGAGCATGAACTCACAACTTTGCGTTCCTTGCGCCGTAAACTTCACCGGATTTTGCCTATCTAGCTTCATGACATAAACGTGTTTTATTAACGTTAGTCACTAGACTTGTATCGCACAAGTACAAGTCACTATCTTTTGTGTATGTATTCTTGTGTTAAAAATAATTTATATTTTTAACTATGTGTCTTACTTATATTATTTTCTCAAAAATAAATATAAGTATCTTGTATTTTCACCCGAATTATGTATTTTGTCCAAAGCTTCATTTCATGTTTATAACTTGTCCAAGTTATTTATTCTATCAAGTAATATATTTTTATAAATATATTTTCTTGTATTTGTCTAAGCATGATGTATGTGTATTTTTGTATTTTCACTCCTTAGGAGTATTTAGTGTATTTTCAAGTCCTAATACACTATTATACATACTACATACACTTAGTACAAAATTTGGTGATCAATAAATATATATATTTTTCTCAAAAATATACATACTTAATATCAAATTTTAATCTTGAAGAAATCATCATTTCTTAACACAAAAGTTAGGGAAACCTTGGTAAATGTTTTTAGATACATTTTTAGGGAATAAGTTTCTCAAAAACTTATATTTTTCTAAGTGTCAAAATTTATAAAAATTTTGACATAGTTTCCCCTAAAAATGGAGGTTTCCTATGTTTTCGAAACATGTGTTTATTTTCTTTTAAATCATCACAATCAATAATCAACTTATTCAGAACTTTCCGAGTGTCAAAATCAAGTAATTTCACTACATCATGAACTTGAAGTTTTTGTAAAAACTTGTAGTAACTTACCATGTTATTTAGTAGGTTTAGTTACCCTTAAAAAAACATTGTTATTTGTTTGTAAATCGCTTTCTTGAAAGATTTAGTCATTTACAACTTGTAAGATGGTTTCTCTAAAAATATTTCTTTTGTATTTTTTTTTGTTTCATAAGTATTCATACACTTGTTTTTCTAATAAAAATAGTGTAGGTTTAAGTAAAAACCAAGATCTTCTAAAAATCATATTTTAAACTTGGTTTTCTTGTAAAACCATTCATAAATCTTAGATTTATAAGTTTACTAGCTTACTTTGTTTATTATTTTCCAAGAAATCATTTATTCATCAAGTTCATGTTTATACATGAGGATGATCTTCTTGTGTTATCACTTAATCATCCTCTAACTTGCTAGATCATGTGTTTAGTCACAATCTAACAAGCTTCATGTATTGATTAACATCAATATTTCTAGTAATCAACAAGCAAACATTATACATCTACTAGACAACATCATTTCATCAAGATATCATCATATTTCACCTTATGTTTCAAGATTCATGTGTATGTCTTTTAGTGTTCTTATGATAATCAACATGTTATATCTTTTAACCACTAAAATATGAAGTAAACAAGGGTGTTCAAGAATCTTACAACTAGCTTAAAGCTAGGGAAGAACACTTGAGGTTGAAGATGACAAAGATGGTGGGTAAAAGCAAATGGAGAAGGTTCTTCAAGATCTACAAGCTCTAAACCTTCTTAAACACCTCCTTGCACCATGTAACTAGCTTGGAATGGTTGAACAATTGATGAAGATGGTGGTGGTTTGGGTGGTGGCTCACGTCCGTAGAGGGAGGAGAGAGGAGGAGGTGTGTTGGTGTGAAGTGATGGAATGGTTATACTTATATATCTTCACTAGATCTTACCATATCAAATTGAACCCAAGAGAGATATAGTGAATCAATGTAAATCTAGGAAAGGTCAAATAAGATATGGGCAAGATTTTGGCAAATATTTGATTGGGGCCACCCCTTTGTAACCGTAGACAAGAATGGTGGGGTGGGGGCGGGGGGGGGGGGGGGGGGGGGGGGGCAAAGTGTAATTTCCAAACTCTAATTTATAAACAAGTTAGCTTTCATGTGTAATTTTTAGGGCCTTGTTGTGTTATTATGTTATAAGGGGTGTTATGGTGTTCGGGGACCATAACTAGCTCAGAAACATTAAAACAATGCTTCTAGTAATATTTTTTTTGTTCCGGGTAATGTCCGGTTGTTCGGTTAAATACCGGTTCGTTAAAGTGCTAAATTGCACTGTTTAGTGTCCTTTAAGTATCCTTTTGTAACCCTTTTAATTCCCAACACTTAGGAGGGTATTCTGGATAATGAAACATGAATTCTGCATAATATTTATGTTCTTAAAAGCTGATTATAGCTGATTTGTGTAGAATTCTGCATTTAAAGTGCATTTCGGGTGCTTTCTAGTGCATATTTTAGCTTCCGGAAAGTCTATATGCTAACCCTTGTATATACTCTTGGGTTTTAATGTATTCTTGACGTTGGACCTACACCTAGGCTCCAATTCTATTGTTTATCTACTTTCTGCAGAATTGTTGACACAATGTGTCTTACCAGTGAGTTTACTAGTATTTCTGACGCAACGCTATCATTAATGCATAAAGCAAATTTCTTGTAGTATAAAACGTGCATGAATTCACAAGCATATCATGTAATCAAACAATGTTTACATTTAAGCACATAATTACAGTCATTAAATAATAATTAAAGTGTACGGAAATTACC
This sequence comes from Helianthus annuus, assembly GCF_002127325.2. Classification (NCBI taxonomy): domain Eukaryota; kingdom Viridiplantae; phylum Streptophyta; class Magnoliopsida; order Asterales; family Asteraceae; genus Helianthus; species Helianthus annuus. Next base: position 144,704,197 of record NC_035433.2, read on the forward strand.
GGTTTGGTGCCAGTTGTCACATTCTTCTCCACCATCAATCTCCAAGCGACCATCAACCTCAACCACCACCATCAACTTCGTCACCACTGCCAAGCTAGCTTCGCCATATTGTGAAGCTCCACCACCACTTTCAAGCTCGACCACCACCACTGTCAACTCCGCCACTGCTGTCAAGCTCCACCAACGTCAACTTCACCGCCACTATAAGCTCCGCCAACAACATCAAGCTCTAGCCACTAGTTTCTATCTCTTGTAATTTAAGGTAGAAATTATGTAGTATTTATTTGTAGTAATCACGTAATGTAATACTGCTTTAAAGGAGAAATTAATTGTGTTTTGTATCATTTTTTAGTTCAAACAAACTCTCCTGCAAATTGTTAGTTTGAAATCTTGAAAGCCATCTACGACAAACATTCCAGCAAATTCTTCAGCATAGGCATTAACGGTGACATCATTAGTGCATAAGTGACGTTACAGATCATTTGCGACGAAGTATTACGGCGAAATCATTTGTGGTGACATGTCGTCGCTAATACCCTTAATGGCTAGAAAATGGGTCTTTATCGGCGACATATGTCTCCGTTATTGCATGGATTTCTTGTAGTGCAACTACAACGAAACTAGCATAATTGGACATCTTTTTAGTCCTAACATGTTACTTTGTGGGACTTTGAACCTAGTAAGCCCAACAATATGAGCGTGTTATATAAATATGTTGGATAAAGTGTCCACCATGTTATTAACATGCTAAACTAATAAAAGGGGGGATCTATGTGCATCCGGGCTGTACGGGATACCCCTCAACTTACTTGGCGAAATGGCGTAAAAATTTCATTTTCTGATCTGTTTTATGTATGGAATACCCTTAAGCAAATATTAGGATACCCCAAGACGTCAACGGAATCAAAGGTGGAAGAGAAGATTGAAGCTTCAATGGCTGGATAATGTCTTGTCGGATGCGGCTCCGATAATTACAGTGCAGCGGCGTGAGTGAGTCTGCTAAGACTGTGGTGTTGGGTTGTGGAGGATTGGACTAGTAGGGGTGTTTTTGTTACACTCCTTCTGCATCTAGCAGGGGTGTTATGTGTTACACTCCTTCTGCAGCTAGCAGGAGTGTTCTCTGTTAGTATAGTTTAAAGTCAACAACCCTAATTGTAACCCCCTATATATACTTCTCATTCATGTCTGTAACTTATGAGCACCTAATACAAAGAATAACTAGTTGTGGGAGTGGATGTAGGTCAGATTAGGCAGAACCACTATAAATCTTGTGTTCTTGTTCTTGTGATTTAGAGTGTGTGAATGTGTGTGCTTGCTGCAGATAGTTCTAGTGTTCGTGTGATTCGTGTTCTGGTCCTAACAACTGGTATCAGAGCTCGGGCTCTTGATCGATTCACACAAACTAGATGAGAGGTGAAGAAGAACACTTACATGTCGAAGAACAAGTCGTGGTCTCGGGTTTCAGTCACAATCGCAGACATCGCGGTTAGGGTTTCTGAACCAGCCGCCACTAGCACAGCCGCCACCGCCGTTAGTTTCTAACTCCGATTAGGGCTCCGTTTTGAAGACATCTTCTGCAGAATGCGACTAGGGTTCTGATAACCCAGTAGCCGCCGTAATCTAGGGTTCCAATCCATACCGAATATCGCATCTAGGGTTCCAAAATTGAAGACCTAGGGTTTCAATTCTGCACTTGAGTTGCTTGATTTTGTGGAGTTTGTGGGAGCAGCGTCGCGTAGAAGGAGAAGAAGAAACAGGCGTGTTTTTTTTTTCTCTTTCTTTTAGGGAAAATCAAGTTTTCCTTATTAACAAAGAAGCCCTTCAACTTTGACCAAAGAGATAACCATTGAGATACGAGTGCTTAACCGTTTGTTTGAAGATCAAAGAAACTTGAATCAGGTGTTTTCTGTTTCTATTTGTTTCAGTGCTGGTTTTCTATTTGTTTCGATTTCAGTTTCGTTTTAGTCTTGCTTGTGTTATCATGGCAGAAGACGGGAAGGTGCAAATCAAAAAGTTTGACTGGAAAAAGTTTGGTTGGTGGAAGATGCAGATTGAAGCATTACTTTGTCAGAAAGACTTAGATGTAGTGCTCGAGGATGAAAGGCCAGAAAAAATGCCACAAGCAGATTGGGATCGGATAGATAAGAAAGCCAGAGTAGTGATAACGCTTTATCGGGGAATGTTGCATTCAACATCCAGAAGGAGACCTCAGCTAGAGGAATGATGGCAGCATTATCGAATATGTATGAGAAGCCTTCTGCAGCGAACAAGGTTTATCTTATTCGAGAGCTTGTAAATACTAGGATGAGGGAAGGTGATTCAGTCACAGCGCACATCAATAACTTAAACTCGATATTGTCTCGGTTGGTGTCTGTGAACATCAAGTTTGATGATAAGGTTCAAGCCCTATTGTTATTGTCCTCATGACCCGATAGTTGGTCCGAAACCATAACTGCTGTTACGAGCTCTTCAGATACGAGCAAGTTTACATTTGTGAAGATGCGGGATCTTATTCTGGGCGAAGATGTCAAAAGAAGAAATTCAGGTGGATCATCGGGTGATTTAATGCATGTTGGCAGAGGTAGAAAGAATAACAGAAGTAGTGGCAGCAAGAACAGAAAGAGGAGTCAGTCAAGGGCTCGAAATGATGTGACCTGTTGGAACTGTAAAGGGGTTGGACATTTCAGGAATCAATGTCCAAATGAAAATAAAGAAGTTAACGCCATAGTAGACCACCCAGATGATGAAGTTTTGATTTGTAATGTGGAGAGCAGTGTCGATTCCTGGGTTATGGATTCGGGTGCTTCATTTCACGCTACCCACAACAGTGAAGCACTATAGAATCTTAAAATTGGGGATTTTGGTAAGGTACGACTTGCAAATGATGAAGTCCTAGATGTCACAGGCATGGGTGATATTGACTTAGTTACTTTAGTCGGATCTACTTGGACTCTGAGAGACGTGAGAGTCATTCCAGGCTTGAAGAAAATGCTTATTTCAGTCGGGCAGCTGGATGATCAGGGTCACGAGGTTAAGTTCAGTAGTGGACAGTGGAAGGTAATTAAGGGAAATTTAGTAGTTGCACGTGGCAAGAAGAGGGGCTCATTGTACATGGTCAGTGTACCGCCTGAGGGAGAGGTTCTCCCTGTTTAGAAGAAGACCAAGATCTGGTTCACAGAATCTCGTGGGCAGAAGAAGGTTTGCTTTGTAGATGGCAAACCCAGAGTCACAGGTCAGATTCAGGTTGAACGTGCTAGAAAAGGTTCAGTAAAACCAGTGAGGGGCATTCGTGGCAATGGGAGCACGGGTCGTGCTTCAGTCAGAGTTACCAGACGACAGTGGGTTAAGAGAACCAGTATTCCAGCTGTTAAAGTCTCTCAAGTTGATTATCTGCTTTATTCGGAGAGTGTTTATTCTCAGGATATTCCAGGATCGGGCAGTTCCTGTCAGTGGGAGCCGATAGGGACAGAGAACGAGGCACGAGTAGTGACTGATGAGTTGAAGCTCAATGGGAGCTTCAACGGGCCTTCAGATTTTAATTGATGAGAAGGCTACCCACAACTAGCGAAGATGAAATGTTTACAGAGGTACTTATGAATATGAAGTTGCATGGAGTGCAGTTTGAAGTTGTCAAAGCCTCCAAGTGGGAGATTGTTGGGTTGTGGAGGATTTGACTAGTAGGGGTGTTCTTTGTTACACTCCTTCTACATCTAGCAGGGGTGTTATGTGTTACACTCCTTCTGCAGCTAGCAGGAGTGTTCTCTGTTAGTATAGTTTAAAGTCAACAACCCTAATTGTAACCCCCTATATATACTTCTCATTCATGTCTGTAACTTGTAAGCACCTAATACAAAGAATAACTAGTTGTGGGAGAGGAGGTAGGTCAGATTAGATCGAACCACTATAAATCTTGTGTTCTTGTGATTAAGAGTGCGTGAGTGTGTGTGCTTGCTGTAGATAGTTCTAGTGTTCGTGTGATTCGTGTTCTGGTCCTAACATGTGGGGTGTGGGGCGTGGGTTTGGGCTGCGGTTTGGGCTTAACGTCGGCTCCTCCACCCCGGGGCAAGCATTGGGCATGGTGTTTCCCCTTTGGCGTGAGGATTGAACCTAGCATGGGGCGCGGGGGGGGGGGGGGGGGGGGGGCTGGGTGACATGGCTGGTTTTGGTTGGCCGGTTCAATCTAGCTGTTAGGGGTAGCCATTGCCAAACCAAGAAAAAAAATCCTTATGGCTGGCCACGCCAAGTAAAGCCACGCCACACCACACCCCTAATATTTGAGTATTATCTTATGGATCCGACCCTCACCACATATCAAGTAATACCCCCAACCCAAACCCCTTCATATAGTCTAGTAGCATCAGACTAAATTGAAACATAAAGTACAACATTTTAATCTAATAGGTGATGAGGTGGGCCAATATGACATCTTCTTTTCGAACTGCATGTGAAAATGGACTTGAAAAAGGGAAACTTATAACAACCAAATCACAGTAGTAAAAGACAGTTTTTTTTTTATGTTTACATTTGTTTACCTATTATTTATTTATTAATATTTTTACTTAACATAAAAGATATTAAAAAATTTATTTGATACAATTTGTCGAATCCTAAAAAAATTATTAGGAGCTCAACACCTCAGTAAGTAATAAGTGAACCCTATTTTTTTTTTTTTTTCATTTATATTGTCTAATCTACGGTAAAAAAAAAAATTAGAATACCCTTGATTATGTAAGAAAGTTCTCAGTCCAATAAAATATCTTTTATGACACAACAAGTTCCACAATAAATCATGATGCTTTATGATGTTCTATTATACGTTTACGTACTATTATGTTTTTCAACGTATACATACATCCTAAAATCAGTTTTATGTCGTTAGAATAACAATTCTAATGTTGTAATCTGTCCTGTAGCACCTAGATTATTGTTATTTATAGTGAGAACCGATATATTGAAACTCAATTACATTACTAACTAATGAGATCGTGTAAATACGAGTTTATGCAAGGTAGGTGATATTTAGCAGTGTTAGACGTAAAAGACTAGTGATAGCTGGATTCGAATAAGAAATTTAACGCAAAGCCCTTCAACGTTAAGGTTGTTATTTTTAAAACTTACTAAAGACTTTTTAATTTTCTTGTTTTATGCTTATATATGAAATCAAATGAAAAACAGTTTTTTTATTCTTTAGTTGTCCTAAGGTCGCATCCTAAGCTGATGACCCAGATTATATCAAAACGTTAAACATACATATAATTAAGTAAAAAGCATATAGTACTTATTTCATTACTTTACAAATACTGATAAACAAAGGAAGCAACAACACCATAAATAGGGTCGCTAGACACCAACCATAAACCGTATTCTGTGTTTTTCTTGCTAAGTTTATTTGTATGGAACCCAAACAACATGATCTTCAGGTAAGAAATGGCAAATCGGAACAGTTCCCGGTTTAACTTTAAGCACTTGAAACGCCAAATGTTTTGGGTTCCATTTTGCAGTGTCAGTATGGCAAACCGCAACCGCATTCACCTTTGTACCGTCCGCACCAACCATAGAAACCGCATAAGCTTGAGTACTAGCGGTTTTATGGCAATAAAAGACCGCGTATGCGTAGTTTTGCTTATGACAAACCACAGCTTTATTCGCCACAAGCTTTTTAGCGACTTCAATTTTGTACTTTTGTAACGGGGTACTTTCTTTAGCGCTTACTTCTGTTGAAATCGCTTTCACATTTTTACCAAGCTTGGTTGTACTAAAATCAACCATGGATTCTAATGAAGTCGCGCAGTATTTCTCCTCACCTTGGATGCCTGTACTCTCACATTCGCTAAGCGTTTGCTTCATGATCTCGGCTTCCATCGAGTCAGGTTTAACTGAGAACTCTTCGTAGATTTGTGGAAGCTTGTTCGACGAAAAGGGTATCGAATCAGCGATTTGTCGAGGTAAAAACGTAGCTTTTTCGTCGTTTTTAGTGAAGTGTAGGTTCATTTCTTTGCCTTGATGCAAATCATTCTCCTTGAAAAACAATGCTACATTTGGATTATCCTTGAGCTGATTCTCGGAAGCAGCATACTTGTAAACAAAAGGATTAGGTCCTTTACGCACACCTACATAAACTGGCTTCCCTTTGTGGCGCGTGTGCACATTTACACCACCTTTTCCAACACCAACATGGGTTCCCTTTCCTGGTTTTCCAGTGTGAACACCGACACCGCCTTTCCCGACACCAACATCTGTCCGTTTTCCTGGTTTTCCAGTGTGAACACCGACACCGCCTTTCCCAACACCAACATCTGTCCGTTTTCCTGGTTTCCCGGTGTGAACGCCGACGCCGCCTTTCCCAACACCAACATCTGTTCGTTTTCCTGGTTTTCCTGTATGAACGCTTACACCGCCTTTTCCTACCCCCACTGCGGTGCTTTTCTCGTCACTCCATTCTGTATATAGAAGATCTTTGATTGATTTTGGCATAGGACTGTTTGGTAACACAGACTTCCAGTATACTTCAGGAGTCACAGCATGACTTCCTAAAAGTGCTACCTGATAAATAAACACAATAAAGAACTGATGTCAACTCCCAAGTTGTCGAATATATATTATACGCGCGTTTATATTTTTCGAGAATATATATTTTATAGATTACACAAAATTAATCTTATACGTAGGAATTAAAATCATATTTTATTATTAATGTCTGTATATTTTTTGTTTCAATTAATTTGATTATTAACTATATACTACATATATCCAAGTGCCATGAGTTAGTTATAAACCGTTCTAAGAGTTACAAGATATTATATTTTAGTATGCAAGAAATTTGAGCATTTATGCTACTTTCTCACAAAATTTCCTTTTTGTAACACATTGATGTATAAAACCGAAACAATAAAAACCAAAACGAAATAAAACATTCGACAGCCATTTCATGTGTTGCAAAAAACAATTCAAGACACACGCACTTACCGAAAAAAGTGTACAAACGTGGAGAAGAAAGAACCTCATTGGAGAGAAGCTGAAACCGAAACTACAACTGATACTAGGAGTTAATTTTGATGATGTTTGATGAGTGGTCGATGTGGAATTTATAAAGTGGGAGATGTTCATTTAATACGTAATGCAACACATACCAATAAGGACGACTGGTTTTAATTATTGCCAACTACTACCTGCAAACTATATTGCGTTAATTAGAGATTGCAAAATCAAAGCGTTTGCGGAATGGTAAGAGATAATTAGATAAATACAATCATGGTTTTAGTTATGGTAACAGAAAAATACAACAAACAACCCATCATATCTAGTTGAATCAATCATGGATACATGTTTGAAAAAATGAATAATGTCTATGAACAAATAATAATTGATGATGAAGAATTTGAAGAAATAGACTATTTACATAATAATGTCTATGAACAAATCATGGATACATGCTTTAGTGGTGGCCACGGGTATTTAATTTCCATCTATGATAGGTCCGGGTGAGTCTTTTCCTCCAGACCTCACGTCCGAGTCTGGGTGATAGGGGTTTCTCATTGAGGGGTTTAAATTGGGTGATAGCGCAGACCCGGTTAAGACAACGTATGCTATACCTCCCGACATTCGCAATAATTCACACCTTTCAAAAAAAGACTATTTAGTATTAATTTGAAACATGGTTGTGCATTTTGTTTTTATACTTTATGCTTTATGGTTTTTTTTTGTGCTTACTGTTGTTGTGTATTGCTTTGTGGCGTTGTACACTGGTTTGATCTATAAAAGCGGCACGTCTCCCTCATTTCTGCTTTTCACCGCCTGGCCCTTCACCTCCCTGCTCTCCACCGTTGCCGTCTTCTCAGGTGAACTATTCTCATGGTGAGGTGACTAGCATTTTGGTGTTTCCATGTGTTTTAGCCTCCGGTTAACCCTATAGGGTTTTAAGGTATGTTTTCTTGTTTGTCTCCGATGAGACGCTGGTTAACCCTTTAGGGTTTTAAGGTCAATGTTTGTTTTTTGTGTTGCCTCCGGTTGAATTTTCGTTGAGTCACCAATTAACCTTTTAGGGTTTTCTGATCCGCAATGTTTGTTGTCGGAGCTGTCGCGATGCTTTTGTTTTGGGTGTTTGTATTCATTGGGTTTTCACTTTGTATTCATTGGGTTTTCACTTCTCTGGCTTTAGAGAGCTTATTGACATGTAATGCTGTTTGATACAATTGTTTTTGGTTTTTGAAAGTTTTACATTTTGGTTTTCCAGGCTCCGATGAGGGTCATATTACTCAACAAAGATGACAACATGAGGGGCTTAATACTAGTTTCATATATATAGTTGTACAAATGTTTTATAGTTGGATATGAGATATTTGAGTCACGATTACCTGAACGTTAATAACGAGGTACGATCCAAAGAGTTACACTTTGGAAAACGAACAAGGATAATATTTATCAGATAAACGAGTTTAAAAGAACAAAATGAGCAAATAAGCAGCCAAAACCAACATAAATACAAGAAGAATGAATAAAGTGACATGCCCGACCCCTCGACAGCATCTCCCAAAGCAAAAGCAAAAAAGCAAAAACAAGAAACAGAACTTGACCATGGGGCCGTGCCCAGCTAAGCATGGGGCGTGGTCAGGACCCTGCACAACAAGACAAACCTGCAAAAGCTTATACGCCCGCCACGGGGCCGTGCCCAGCTCTACACGGGGCGTGGTCAACTCTAAGATTTGCAGAATCTTGATAGTATAGCAAAGAGTTGACCATGGGGGCGTGCCTAGAAGACACGGGGTCGTGTGGGGCCCTCTGGTGACAAATGCAATTAATGAAGGAAGAGAAAAGGATGGCCACAGGTCGTGTTGGCTGGACACGGGGCCGTGGTCAGAGCTCTGTTCTCTGGCTATAAATAGGGGTGCTTGGTTCACTTCAAAGGCATCCCTTAGCAAACCACTACTCTCCCACTTTGCCACCACTCCACCACCACTACAACACCAACACCCACCACCATCATCCATCATCCATCTTTAGAGTGTGTGTAGTAGTGTCGGGAACCAAGATTGATCGTAAGAGTTTTTGTCAATCAAAGGCCATGTTTGGCTAATCTCTTACATCACTTGGTGAATACAAGTATTTAATGTATTACTTTTGATTTTTAATCTTTCAGCACATTTTAATTGGGTTTGTATTAATGACTTTAATAGCTAGTTTCGTATATTGAAAGTGAATTTTCTTTACCATTTCTTCATTTCTTCATGATGTCATTGATTTACTCATTCGTGTCTTTACGGTCTATATAAAGCGCGTTAACTACCTGGAAGGGGGTTAGGAGGGTGGTTTGGTAAAGTTCTTGTCTCGTTCAGTGTATAGATCCTGCGAGGACTTGGTTCAAGCTTACTAGGACCTCCTTCGATGCCCAACTGTATTGGATGGCGGGGGTGCGAATAGCTTTAACCCCTCATATAAACTACTATTAATACTTTAAACCGGCTTATTGGGATTGTATCCTTGCTGACTAAAACCACCTAGCCGAGGGTAACGTCACCTTCAAAAGAGGGGCGTACCACTTTTCGCATTAATAACTTACTTAATTGTCTTTCAATATTCTGACCCTTTGGGATTGTATCCCTGCTGACCCAAACCACTGGGTTGAGGGTAACGTCACCTTCAAAAGAGGGGCCTACTACTAAAACTAAGATAATCTATTAAAAAGTCTGAAAGTGCGAAAATAATCAAAGGATACATTAAAGATGAGTTGGATCCAAGTGATTCTCTCTTGTCTATTTGTTTTTTCATTTTATTTTTCTTTTCATTTTTAGTTTTATTTTCATGTTTTAAAAAACTCTTTTCTCAAAAATTGGATCGATTAGACGTTGAGGATAAACTGGTATTAAAAGCTCTTGTGTCCTTTGACGACCTCGGTATCTTACCAACACTATACTACGCCCACGATGGGTGCACTTGCCCAAGTGTGTGTTTCGTGTTATTACAATATCGTGTTTTATAAATTTAAAACTTGACTAATACGTAAAATTGGCTCAAAATATTAACAAAAACATATCAGACTCGACCCGCACCACCAAATCAGCTTCTTTAGCGCCCTATAACGCCTTGAAGCCACCCCCTGGCGCCAAAGGGGGGGGGCGCCAGAGCACCTTCGCCTCCCAGTAACGCGGATTAATGCGCTTTGTTCGAGAAGTTTGGTCAATATGATCGTTGGGCAACAATCTTTTATAAAAAAAACCTAATATATATCTAATATATATACATATATTTACACAAACCAATCACAAACGCAGACACACACAAATCACTAAAACACACACATTTTCTCTAATCATTTTTAATATAAAAAATGTCATCCACTCTTCATCCGATTCGTCCAGCTCTTCATCTGACGGTATTGTCGACGATATGCTTTTCGCAATGACGTAGGATTCGATTAAGTATTTGCGAGAAGAAGCCCAATCGTTTACAATGTGTACCAAACAAGAGCCTCTTGAACGAGATCGGTTAGTAGCTCATGAACGTTTAATGCACGATTATTTTGGTGAAAATCCGTTGTACAACAATGCACAGTTTAGGCGTCGGTTTCGTATGAGCCCTCATCTTTTCTTAAGAATTTCTAATGATCTTGCAGCCCAATATCTATTTTTACACAAAGAGAAAGTGCTACTCGTAAAATTGGTTTCTCTAGAATACAAAAGTGTACTGCCTCAATTCGGAAACTTGCGTACGACACAACGAGTGATTCGTGGAACGAATATTTAAGGATGTCGGCCAAAAGTTGTCATGAGTGTATTGAAAATTTCTGTGAAGGTATTATTATTGTTGTTGTTGTTGCTGTCGATGTTGCTGTTGCTGCTGTTGTTTTGTTGCTGTTGTTGTTGTTGTTGTTGTTGTTGTTGTTGTTGTTGTTGTTGTTGTTGTTGCTGCTGTTGCTGCTGTTGTTGCTGTTGCTGCTATTGTTGTTGTTGTTGTTGTTGTTGTTGTTGCTGCTGCTGTTGTTGCTGCTATTGGTGCTGTTGTTGCTGTTGGTGTTGTTGTTGTGATTTCTTTCGGTCATAAAATCAATCAAAAAAGAAAAAGCAGACAGGAACAGTTTTATTCTCTAAACAAGCAAGTTTGGGGTTCTTTTATTAACACCCTAATTTAACACTATAAATTAGGTGTTAATTTTCTTTATGGGAGGCGATATTTGATGATGCCGACCGCTACCGACATTCCACTTTTATACGAGGCCCATCAGCGGATACACAGGTTTCCCGGGATGTTGGGTAGTCTTGATTGCACGCCCTGGGAGTGGGCGACATATCCAACCGTTTGGGAAGGGCAACGCCATCGTGGTCACCACGAGTGTCCTACCTCAATATTACAAGCTGTCGGGTTTCAAGATTTATGAATTTGGCATGCGTACTTTGGCATGGCCGGTGCGAACAATAACATCGCTGTTTTACAATCTTCAGGTCTGTTCGATGATGTCATAAATGGTGTTGCACCAAATACGTCATTCTATGCAAAGGACGTGGAGTATAAGTATGGGTACTATCTTGTCGACGGTATTTATCCGGAGTGGGCGCGTTGGTGAAAACTCTTACGTGTCCAGATGACGAGAAAAGATTGTATTACAAGAAGAAACAAGAGTCGGCAAGAAAAAATGTCGAGCGGGCTTTCGGTGTATTAAAAAAGAGATGGTCTATCATTGCCTAGTCGTCGAGGATACTTGAAAATAGTAAAATGAGAAACGTCATGTATACGTGCATCATCCTGCATAACATGATATTGGAGGACTCGGGCAGAGCGTTTTGTGTAGAAAGTTATGATGAAGGTAACCAACCGACGAACTCACTACTCACATACGCTCAAAAAGAAGTTATCCGAGCAAGGATACGCGACAGAGACACACACCTTAACCTTCGAGCTGATCTGACCTAGCACCTATGGTTTGATCGTAAATAAGGAGGAGACGACGAGTGATGATGTGTATTTTTAGTTTAACTTTTTAAGCATTGTATTTTTTTAGTGACATTGTATTTTTTTTAATTTAAATTATGAGTTATATATTTTTTTCTTATTATTTTAAATTTAAATTAATATACCAATTAAATAATGGTTAAATTTAAATAAAAATAATAATTCGCTAATGATGATGGGGGCTTTAAACTATTGTATGCAAGTTAAAAGGAGGGCTTTAAAGCCCCCTATGTGACATGGTACATATATGGATACTCTAGGATTAAGGGGGTGTTTGGGTTAGCTTATTTAAGTTAAAAAGGACTTTTTGTGAGAATGACTTATTAACTTATGACTTTTTGAAAATGACTTTTTAAAAAAGTGTTTGGGTTAGCTTATGAGCCAATAAGTCAATAAGTAGTTTTTTTAAAAGGTGTTTGGTATAACTTATTCATGTAAAATGACCAAAAAGGGCATCCTTTAAAAAGTGTTTGGTTTAGCTTATTTAATTTTTTTTCTCTCTTGCATATTGAAAAACAACTTCATGGAACATATAACATAAAATGTGTTTACATATAGTTTAAAATTTCATAATTAGAACATAATAATATTACATTCAGATTGCTAAAAAACACGAAAAAATGCACAAGAATAACAAACTAATGTCATACTATGTTCTTCTTCGTGATTCCATTATATCTTGCGCAATCACATCTCTTTTCGCTGCCATATACATACCATCATTATCCGTACGATTTGTAGACGGAACTTCTTCATGAAGTTCATCACTAGTACCGCGGGGATTGTAAGATTCAAGTTGGGCTGAAGTTCATCCGTACGATGAAGCTTCTCGTCCCACCAATCCCAGTTTCAAGCCTCATCAAGCGATCATAAAGCTTCCATTCTTTTTTCATGTTGTCCCATTTGTTTGTTATTTGCTTTCTTTCAAAGGTTTTGCCTGTTTTCTCATACATAATGTTTATTATATTCACCCACCCGACCTTACTAAAGCTTGTACCAGGTCTATTCCCTCTTCTATATTCAAGCAAGCATGCATCGACAAACTGCTTGAACGTAAAATCATCCCACAATAATCTCGATTTATTCTTGTTAGATGATGTTTCACAACCAACGACTTTTTGGCCGATTTCATTTACTGAATGCTGATAAACATCAGTTAATATAATTTAAACATAAGAAACGACAACAGCAGCAACAAGGTTATATACTTATACTATCACCAGTAAATAAATAGCAACAACAGTAAATAAACAAACAACAGATGTAGTTTTAATAAACAACCCAGCCGTCACATTTGTTTTGAGTAATTCAAACGTCAGCAGCAGCAATAATACAAACTACAGTAAGTAAATAAACAAGCGTCACACTTCGTTGAACATACAAACTACAGTAAGTAAATACAACAACAGTAAATGAACTAATCTTCGATTCAATGATTTTGACCAATAATCCCACAGTAAGTAAATACAACAACAGATATATGTTTGCAACTATAGAAGGAAAACTGTTAATCAAAAGAACCTGTTGGAATGTGGAAGAAGAAGGGCTGAAGTCGATTGCAACTGATCGCTGGTAAGCTGTTGATGTCGCTGCGCTGCTGATGTCGCGAGTTTGATGTTTTTGTTGGTAGATATAGGGGGTGGTAGATGGGGGAGTAATTGAAGATCAATGAGAACAGAGATGGGTAGTTAGAGAAATTGAAGATTAATGATGAATGAGGATGTTGGCGCAGATAAACAGAACATTCCATCGACAATCAATTTTACTATTTTTGCGGATGAACAGATCAGATGTATGAACAGGTCTGGTGTAATTGATGGAGTAATTGCTGGGTAGTTGTAGAGGATGATGTCTGCGGCAGAGATGGAGTTGTGGAGGGCCATTATGGGGAATTTGTTCACAAAAGGACTTTTAGGGCTTGAGAAGTGAGGAATCGTAACTTCTCAAAAACCTCCTTCTTAAGGGTAAAATAAAAGTCATTCTAAAAGTCCTATTCTATTTCCCAAACACTATTGCAACAACTTATTAACTTATAAAAATCAATAAGTTAAAAGTTGAGACAAAATAAGGAATGCCAAACACCAGCTAAAGTGGATTCCTGTCATTTTGATGTATTTAAACTAAAAAGAGGATATTTAAATAAACATGTATGTGATATACTCTAAATTCCATATACACTTGCAATACAGCTACCTAATCTTGTGCCGCCCTATTGTTAACCCACCCACCTCCCATCTTGTAATGCATTTGTCACTAACCCTCAATAAAACTCGGGCTTCTGATTGCATGCAACTGTAAACAACATATATAATATTGCTGAGATTTGAAAGCACCGTGAACACATATTTGGATTATATTATTTTCTTACCTCCGAGTGTCGCCTCAGGGCATATGGGCTGGCTCTCACCAGAACTTGAGATCAAAATAATGCTGCAAAAGCAAGTAATTGTATAACATCTAAAAGTTGTGAACTTGAGGTTGTGATGTTCACTAATAAGCTTTTGTTTTAACCACAACCCCGCACATTCCACTACTAAAATCTGAATCTTCTTACACCAGTTTTCCTAGGAAATACGTCATAAAACTGGTTTTTCTACGCATATATGACAAACACCTGATGTAGGAAAACAGCTCGTAGGAAACTCGTTTTCAACGCATTTCCTACGCAACTTCCTACACATTTTCTACGAAACTACTACGTCGCAAATTGCTACGAATCTCCTACAATATATTTAATTATTATCTTTTAGGATTTATTTTTTTGGCTACACATTTCTGACCAAAAAAAAAAAAACAAAAAAAATTAACAAATTTTAATACAACATTATTTGTGACCCATTTCCTACAAATAAATTAGAAGTGTTGTTACAAATTTCCTAGGAAACTGAGTATTTTTCGTGACCCACATCCTACAAATAAATTAGAAGTGTTTGTTACAAATTTCCTAGGAAACTGAGTATTTTTTGTGACTCACTTCTTACAAATAAATTAGAAGTGTTGTTACAAATTTCCGAGGAAACTGAGTATTTTTTGTAACCAATTTTCTACAAATAAATTAGAAGTATTGTTACAAATTTCCGAGGAAACTGAGTATTTTTTGTGACCCATTTTCAACAAATAAATAAAGAAGTGTTGTTACAAATTTTCTACGAAAACTGAGTATGTTTTGGAACAAATTTCTGACAAAATAAAGAAAAAAGGACTACTATTTTTGACCGTTTTCCAACAAAAGCTAATTATGTTGTGACACATTTCCAACCATCTAATTTATTAAAGGGGAATTGACCTGTAATAATTCCACCTAGACCTTATTGGCCATTAATAATCCCACCTCAGAATATTCCCCCCACCAGTCCCACCTTTCACCTATTTTTCCTACAATGGTCCCCCGTTAAAAAAACTTAACGGAGTTAAGCTTTTTTCCAAATTACAAACAGATTTTTTAGGGCTTTTGATCAGAACGATGATACGAGTCCATTGATGTAAAACTTACTTCGAAATGGTGCTCCAAGTGACTTGATTTTGGTTAATTGGAAATTTAAACACCCGAATTGAAGCGCCGTTTTTATCGTTTAGAGCACCGTTTCGAGGCAAGTTTTACATCAACGGACTCGTATCGTCGTTCTAATCAAAAGCCCTAAAAAATATGTTTGTAATTCGGAAAAAAGCTTAACTCCGTTAAGTTTTTTTAACGGGGGACCATTTTAGGAAAAATAGGTGAAAGGTGGGACTGGTGGGGGGAATATTCTGAGGTGGGATTATTAATGGCCAATAAGGTCTAGGTGGGATTATTACCGGCCAATTTCCCTTTATTAAATAAAAAAACTGCAAAAAAATAAATAATATTTCCGCATTTTTCTGACAAAAAATTCCAGAAATAATCTGCAATACCAAAAACCTGTTTTACAAAATTCACCGAAGTTACAATGACATAAATTCAAAAATCATGCGTCACAATGCAAGTTCCAGTATGTTTACAACATAAGCTAATACAATTCAACGTAATTCCAAAAAGATATCAAAAACTAAAACTTATTAGAGGGAGGACGCCAATTCTTCATAAACTCTTGAAGTTGTTTTTGAAGTTCTTCCCTTGCTTTCCCTTCATCGTCAAGACGAGTTGCAAACAGATCCCTTTCTTCTTCAAGACGAGATACAAGTAGATTCCTTACTTCTTGAACCCGAGCTTCAAGATCAACCTTTCGGGTTCGCATAACTTGAGCCTAAAAAGTTGTTAAAATATATATAGTTATAATTAGTAAATATATTATATAAAGAAATGTTTTGAGGCAAAAGAAAAAAACCAACATTTTTAACATTTAGTAATACCAAATGGTAATAAAGATACCTCTTCTTGAGACCGTTGGTACTCTGCTTGCGATGGTGCAGACCCGGCAGAAGAAAAACATGTCCCGGTCACCAAGTATTGTAGATCCGAAGATCCTATCCCATATACACGACGCGTGCGACCTTCTCCAATCACACGTGTCCACACCGCAGGGTCATCTGCATACTCACTGAAGTTCGGCCCGTAAACACCTTCTCCAATCACACGTGTCCATACATACATACATACACACACACACACATACATACATACACACACACATACATACATACATACATACATACATACATACATACATACATACATACATACATACATACATACATACATACATACATACATACATACATACATACATACATACATACATACATACATACATACATACATACATACATACATACATACATACATACATACATACATACATACATACATACATACATACATACATACATACATACATACATACATACATACATACATACATACATACATACATACATACATACATACATACATACATATACACACATACGTACATACATACATGTATACAAATGCACACTTAATAACAAATATAATCACATCCACATACACATATAGATACAAACATGCATATATGTACACATACATACATACATACATACATACATACATACATACATACATACGTACGTACGTACGTACGTACGTACATACATACGTACGTACGTACGTACGTACGTACGTACGTACGTACGTACGTACGTACGTACGTACGTACGTACGTACGTACGTACGTACGTACGTACGTACGTACGTACGTACGTACATACGTACGTACGTACATACGTACATACGTACATACGTACATACGTACATACATACATACATACATACATACATACATACATACACACACACACATACAACATACATACACACACACACATACATACACACACATACATAGATACATACATACATACATACATACATACATACATACATACATACATACATACATACATACATACATACATACATACATACATACATACATACATACATACATACATACATACATACATACATACATACATACATACATACATACATACATACATACATACATACATACATACATACCCACATACATAAATACATATATATAGATACTCACGTTATACTCATATGCATACGTCCACATAGTTACGTACATTTAATATTTAAAATAAGAATAATTATATAGGTTGTTTCTTACACATTTGTGACAAATCCTTAAATGTCATAACAAATGTGTCACAACTTGCAATGGATTTAAGCATTTTGTCATAAATCCGTAGGCAATTGTATTGATACATGGATTGTTTCCTACGCCTTTGTGACAATTTGCAATGGATTTAAGCATTTTGTCATAAATGCGTAGAAAATTGTATTGATTCAAGGATATTTATCGGAAATGCGTCACAAGTTGTGACGCAATCCCGACGGATGGTTTATGAATCTATATTTTGTCATAAATCCGTAGAAAATTGTATTGATACATGGATTGTTTCCTACGCCTTTATGACAATTTGCACTGGATTTAAGCATTTTGTCATAAATGCGTAGGAAACTGTATTGATACAAGAATATTTGTCAGAAATGTGTCACAAGTTGTGACGCAATCCCGATGGATGGTTTATTTTAATTAATAGTCAGAATTGTGTAGGAAATGCTATCATTTTCCCTTATTTATTTTGAATATATTAATATTTATTCGGTAAAGAATTATAATTAACCTTTTGTAAATTATTTGTGACCGATTTGTGACGCAACTGTCAATTAAATAGGGTTTTCTTATTTTTTGTCGGAAACTTGTCACAAGTTGTGACGGAATTCCGAAGGATGTTTTAAGTTAATTAAAAATAAATATTTTGTCATAAATGTGTAGGAAACGATATTATTTCTGACAGATTTGTGACGCAACTGTCAATTAGGGTTTTCTTATTTTTTGTCACAAATTTGTAGGAAACGATATTATTTTCCCTTATTTATTTGGCTTATATAAATATTTATTCGGTAAAGAATAATCATTAACCTTTTGTAGGTTATTTTTGACAGATTTGTGACGCAATTGTCAATTAATTAGGGTTTTTCTTGTTTTTCGTCATGGATGCATCGAAAATTTGTAACAAAATCATGAAATTTTTTTTGTAGGAAATTCCTCATAAAGGTGTTGTAATCTGTGACACAAAAAATTGTGTAGGAAATTTCTGTAGAAAATTGTCCCCTTTTCTAGTAGTGTTCCTTAGAAAACATGGTATGAGCAAAAAATTTCTTGACAGTTTATTGACGAAGAGTGTTACTATGTTATCAACTATTCCAACACTAAAACTGTGTTGGTTTTTTTTAGAGGTTACTAACACCCATTGTACAGACTTACCAATAGATTGTCGATGGTTTTATTGGTCCTTAACCAAAATCCGTCACAAATACTAACCATTAATAAAAAAAATGGTATGCATTTAATTTTTGAGAAATAATTTTTTAAACAAAAAATAAACACGACCTACAAAGATTTCTATAAAACAAATGTACGTATGTACGTATGTACGTATGTACGTACGTACGTATGTACGTACGTACGTACGTACGTACGTACGTACATACGTACGTACGTACATACGTACATACGTACATACGTACATACGTACATACATACATACATACATACATACATACATACATACACACACACACATACAACATACATACACACACACACATACATACACACACATACATAGATACATACATACATACATACATACATACATACATACATACATACATACATACATACATACATACATACATACATACATACATACATACATACATACATACATACATACATACATACATACATACATACATACATACCCACATACATAAATACATATATATAGATACTCACGTTATACTCATATGCATACGTCCACATAGTTACGTACATTTAATATTTAAAATAAGAATAATTATATAGGTTGTTTCTTACACATTTGTGACAAATCCTTAAATGTCATAACAAATGTGTCACAACTTGCAATGGATTTAAGCATTTTGTCATAAATCCGTAGGCAATTGTATTGATACATGGATTGTTTCCTACGCCTTTGTGACAATTTGCAATGGATTTAAGCATTTTGTCATAAATGCGTAGAAAATTGTATTGATTCAAGGATATTTATCGGAAATGCGTCACAAGTTGTGACGCAATCCCGACGGATGGTTTATGAATCTATATTTTGTCATAAATCCGTAGAAAATTGTATTGATACATGGATTGTTTCCTACGCCTTTATGACAATTTGCACTGGATTTAAGCATTTTGTCATAAATGCGTAGGAAACTGTATTGATACAAGAATATTTGTCAGAAATGTGTCACAAGTTGTGACGCAATCCCGATGGATGGTTTATTTTAATTAATAGTCAGAATTGTGTAGGAAATGCTATCATTTTCCCTTATTTATTTTGAATATATTAATATTTATTCGGTAAAGAATTATAATTAACCTTTTGTAAATTATTTGTGACCGATTTGTGACGCAACTGTCAATTAAATAGGGTTTTCTTATTTTTTGTCGGAAACTTGTCACAAGTTGTGACGGAATTCCGAAGGATGTTTTAAGTTAATTAAAAATAAATATTTTGTCATAAATGTGTAGGAAACGATATTATTTCTGACAGATTTGTGACGCAACTGTCAATTAGGGTTTTCTTATTTTTTGTCACAAATTTGTAGGAAACGATATTATTTTCCCTTATTTATTTGGCTTATATAAATATTTATTCGGTAAAGAATAATCATTAACCTTTTGTAGGTTATTTTTGACAGATTTGTGACGCAATTGTCAATTAATTAGGGTTTTTCTTGTTTTTCGTCATGGATGCATCGAAAATTTGTAACAAAATCATGAAATTTTTTTTGTAGGAAATTCCTCATAAAGGTGTTGTAATCTGTGACACAAAAAATTGTGTAGGAAATTTCTGTAGAAAATTGTCCCCTTTTCTAGTAGTGTTCCTTAGAAAACATGGTATGAGCAAAAAATTTCTTGACAGTTTATTGACGAAGAGTGTTACTATGTTATCAACTATTCCAACACTAAAACTGTGTTGGTTTTTTTTAGAGGTTACTAACACCCATTGTACAGACTTACCAATAGATTGTCGATGGTTTTATTGGTCCTTAACCAAAATCCGTCACAAATACTAACCATTAATAAAAAAAATGGTATGCATTTAATTTTTGAGAAATAATTTTTTAAACAAAAAATAAACACGACCTACAAAGATTTCTATAAAACAAATGTATATAAGAAAATGTGCAAAACATTTATACACAAATCATAGTACTTACTATAAGGCTAATGGGTGTGGAGGAGTATCATCACTTGGTGATGGATCTCTACGTTGACGGCTATGTCATCGTAGGGTCATCACCTCTCCCAAGTGATGGGTCTGTGGTGTGGACGATGAGCTTCCCTTTTTTTTAATTTTAGTTTTTGTTAAATATTTTTCAATATATATATATATAAGTAAAATTGAATACCAAAATTAATAATATAGGGTACATTACATTAAAAAAATAAAACCTTAACTTAAAAAAACTTAACTAAACAAAATACTACTCGTCATTGGGTTCGTTGTGTGCGTAGTTCTAAATATATTCTGCCAAATCCGCTTTAAGGTTTTCATGGATGTACTCGTTCTATAAGGAGAACATGTTTAAATCATGTTGTTATTGGCTTACTGTAAACAAATTCTCGTTAATCACATTTTCGTCGTACTCATAAATCGCTCTACCTTCGTTTTCAATTATCATGTTACGCATCAAGATACAGGCATACATACAGTATTGCAACTTTGTTGGCGTAAAAGCACATGCTGGGTTTTCAATGATGTGCCATTATTGTTGTAGAACCCCAAAATACCGTTAAATGTTTTTTCTCGCCGCCTCTTGATACTTTGCAAATTTCTTTCTTTTTTCGTCTAACGCATGCAAAATATTTTTATGATTATAGAGTAGGAAGGGTATATTCGATCAGCAAAGTAATACCCACGCCTGTATTCCACCCCTGAAACCGTAAAGCTGATACCTGGACCGGTTCCTTTTATGATATCGGTTCCTTTTATGATATCGTTGAAGATCTCTAATTGATGGATGACGCTAAGGTCGTTACTCGAACCAAGAACACCAAAGAAATCATGCCAAATCCACAGATCTTATGATGCAGCATCCTATATATTATAGTTGAATGTCCATGATCGCCTAACGTAAATTTACCTCGCAATGCATTAAGGCCTTTCGGCCGTAGCTAGTACATGCAATCAATGCTTACGAGCATTCCTATGAAACCATGCTTTCTTCATGGAACTAATACAATTTTTGGACATCATTGGCATTTGGTTTTCGCAAATATTTTTTGCTATACATCTTCACCACAAATTTACAAAATTGTACAAACATTCTCATGCAGTTCTTACGGACAGCTATAAATACTTATCCCTCGCATCGGTTGTCGTGCCGTAAGCCAGTTAATTGTCGTTGTCCATTTCTCTAAGGTGATGAACCATTTTGCCTCTTGCATCGAATCGTAATCTAAAAAAGGGATCAAAACTCGACACTTCATCGGCTATACATAAGAATAGTCGATGACTCATTTGGAACCAACGTTTAAACATCGCGTCCGTGTACAAGGGTTTGTCAACAAAGTAATCGGCCACCAATCTATCGTGGGCACCTACATGTACGTTACAAATACAAAATATAATAGCGATATAAATCTATAAACACAAATATAAACTAATCTTCTCTGTCTCTGTTTATGGCCGCTTGCCTAGTTCGTGGTTGTGACATGGTTTTTTCCCATTCTTCCTCCGTAATGATTATCTGTGTCGTCTGCATTACACCGTTTACAAAAAACTGAGCAGCTTCACCCGAAGATGAAGAACACCATGAAGATGACGAAGACATTGTTTATTTTATTTTATCATTTTTTTTAGAGAGTTTAAGATTTTTTAGAGAATGTGGGTGAGTTCTTTTTTTTAAATGAGGGGTTGAATGATTTATATAATAAATAAAATTGATTTTCTTAAAAGTGCTTTGTTAATCAATGGCATTATTCTTTAAAAATGGAACATGGGCTCGTCCGTCTCGTGGGTTGGCCGACGATAGCGACGGGACGGGCCCCAAGGGTCAGGTGGGACTCGACGGACCAGTGCCGTCCCCCACACCCATTAGCCTAAAATCACAAGTTGCTACACAAATAAAAACTAAAAGATTCTTAAAAATCTCAGTGTCTACAAAAGTTTCTAAACATATCAAACCAACATATTTCACAAGTGTCTAATCATTAACATGTGTATAAATTTATTAGTTAGAAAAAAATATGATATGAAAATCAACATTAATTAAGAAAATGAAAAATTAACTTATACAGTTACAATGCTGTTAGACCATCCACAATAGGATGTATTTGTATGTTTTTAAAGAGAGAGAAAGATGAGGTGGAGGAAAGAGATGATGATATGGAGGAAAGAGAGTATAAATGTGTATGTGAGAAAGAATGAGGAAAAATGAGGTATGTGAGTGTAAAGGAGGAGAGAGGAGAGAGAAGTTATGTTTTTAAGTGGTATGAGTAGGGTAAGTGAGAGAAACTATTTTATTGGTTGGGCAAAGCCCATGTGGCAACTAAAAACATCCCCCAAATACATATCTATTGGTGATGCTCTTATAACCGTAACACCATCTTGAACTTCTTTTTTTTATTAAGAGATGAAACTAAAATTGAAATCAATGCCACCATTAACTTTTCAATAACATATCATGGAAATACGATACCTTACCAGGAAAGAAATATGATTTATCTTATTAAGAATTATGATATCACAAGCTGTTATTTATTAATTGAACATTGGGAGATATAAATACAAGAGAGGAAACCATAAAAGAAGGAAACTAAATATAACAAACAAATCAATGTAAAATAAGTTAAAACAACAAGTAGGGTTGTAAACGAATCGAACGTTTAACGAACCGTTCTTAAACCGCTCAGCGGAAAGTTCGTTTATGTTCGTTCGTTTAATAAATGAAGGAACACGAACAAGAAATTCCATTCGTTAAGTTAAACGAACGAACATAAACATCGGTTGTGTTCGCCCATTTACGTTCAGGAACGTTCCGTGATATGTTACTAATGAACATTCACTAATCGGCTGTCAGGTCCATGGGTTCTTCCTTGTGTTATTGTCACACCCCCAAAATACCACATTCGGAGGCCCCGCGGGAAGTGTGACGTACCAGGATCCAGCCACCAATCACATTGAACTATAACAAGACAATAAATAAAAGTTTCCATTTATCACTTGAAGTATTTTCAAAACATAACATAAACCAGTACGTTCAGCGAAAGCCTAAGTAAATAGTTAATCAATTGTTTCAAGACCAATGTACGAAACAAATAATCATGTCATGTTTATCCAAAAGACTCGACCCACGACCACTCCAGCACTCCAAGATAGCAAGTTCCCAAGTCCATGAACCTAACATCCTGCAAGCATGTAGACAAGTGTATCAGACAACGCTGGTGAGTTCAAAGTTGGTTAGAACGTTTAGTTACCCAGTATAAGCTTTAAGCATTTCAAAGTACAATGTTGTTAATAACTCGATTACCGCAAGATGGCTCCAGATTATTAGCCCTTCCCCAATGCTCTATCAAACATTGGTCGAGTGGTTAAGGTAATTAGTTTACGCACGTCCTCCCCGGTACGGTGTGAGGGTGCCAAACCTAATAGCGCTATCAACTAATAACCCCATTGCCTCCCCGGCAACTAATTCGGTATATGATGGGACTTAAGTGATAGATATGAGTGTATTAACCAACATCCCGAGTTTAACATTCCAGTTAAATTATGCAACCCAAATTACACATTCTTTGATTAACAATAACAATTAACATAACATCATCATACAAGCGAATCAGTTCGTAGTTCGTATTCGTATGATTGTCACAACCAAAACCCCCATTATTTACAGTCCGCATCCATCCCTTACTAGTAAAGATCATGTCACAATTCAGTTTTGAGCATCATACCAACCCGAAATCCCTTACCCACACATCGAAGCCTTTTTATCATGCAAACCCTAGTTTAGGTTTCAACATAATCTACATGATTCATGAACTGTTCCTAACCATGACCATATCATACCATTAACTAGACCTTAGATCAAGCTTTGTTCTTAATCAAGACAATAAAATCAATCAAACATACATGCATGAACAAGAATTAGGAACAAGTTGGTTCAAATCATACTAATGTTACTAACCACAAGAGAGTATGTGCACAAGGATGTTGGAATATCCGATTGAAGGCTTCGAACCAAGCAAATTGTTGGCTGCCGTCAAGTCTTGAGGGAGAGGAGAGAATATTAGGGTTTGCTATTAAGAGTTGTGTAGTGTTAATGATTGGGATTTACACACAAATTATGTGTGTAACCTCTAAGTGTGGGCCGAACCCACTTTCGGGTTTCATTGGGCCGTGAGCTAAGAGGTCTTATGCGACTAGCCTAAACACATTCACATAACCATCTTATAACATTCATACAACTTATAAACTCGTCGTCATTCATATCAAACACTTCAAGTAGCATACACGTAAATTACATCAAAGCACCACATGTGAAAAGAAACTAGTACAAAGAAAGACTCTCGGAATTAGAATTACGGGTTGTCACAGTTATGCTCTTGTTATAGAAACCAAAGAACTAAATTTGTGATTTTGATTATAGCTAAAGGACAAAAACTGTAATTACATATAATTGAAGAAAAATAGTTTGTCACAACCTGCGCCACCTATTATAAATTACAAATCAAGGGTTAATCTGTAAACATTTATCCTTATAATTGTTATGGACTGAAACCATTGCGAGGTATGTAACTTGTCTCACATCAGTTGTATGGACAACAGATGTGCGGTTTATATACCCAATGGGTTCTCTCACCCACCAGACTAGTCTTTTGGGTTGAGTTATCTTGTTTGGTATGTAACATTGGGTCAAATGAGGTGCCAGGCTGACTTTGACCCATCGAAGTTTGTGGACACATCCAGTAAAAACGAGAAAGTGTAGTCCGTTGGTAATTTGCCGGGAGAAAAAGCGTCAATGATCTGTCGGAAAATGTGCATGGTGAACCGTGGAAACTCTTATGTCGGTAATCCATTGGAAATAGCATTACCCACAACACATGCTTTTCTAAATCTGGGTGTATGTCCAAACAATATATGTTATTCTAAGAAAACGTTTATTAAAAACGCTAAATTGTCGCGGGAATGAAAAGAACAAATTTATATATGGTTTTAATTTTTCAATCAATACTTCATATTTTTACAACTGCATACTTTTTACGTAAAAGTACATATGCTATATACAAACAAATCATCGATCTAGTTTGTTCATGCATATTTTCAGATTTTTTTATTATTTACCTACATATTACATCTGTACAGGTTAAGTGTAGATAATGTAAAATTACAATTGTATAGTTTCTATATAATGGATTAGGATTTAGGATCAAATACAAAAGATCCTAATTGTAAGAAGTGTAAGAAGGATTTATAGAGTGAGAAGTGTCCAATAAGCTAAAAAAACTCACTATACAAAAAAACCCCACTACAAAAAAAAAAAAAAAAAAAAAAAAAAAAAACCTTAAACATCCACCACCACCAAAAACCTAACCCCCCCCCCCATCACCCACCCTAAAAAAAAAAAAAAAAAAAAAAAAAAAAAAAACTTTTTTTTTTTTGCCGAGGGGGTGAGAGGTCGAGGGTGGGGGGTGGGGGTTTAGGTTTCTTTTTTTTTTGGGGGGGGGGGGGGGGGGGGTGGGGGTGGGGGTTTAGTTTTTTTTAGATTTTTTTTAGGTTTTTGGGGGTGAGGGGGGGTTAGGTTTTTTTAGGTTTTTAGGGGGTGGGGTGGGGGGGGGGGGTTAGGTTTTTTTTTAGGTTTTTGGGGGTGGGGGTGGGGGGTTAGGTTTTTGGGTGGTGGTGGGGTCGGGTGGGGTGGGTGTTTAGGTTTTTGGTGGTGATGTAGTGGGTTTAGTTTTAGGTTATTGGACACCTGTCACTCTATAAATCCTTCTTACACTTCTTACAATTAGAAGCCTTTGTAGAATAACTTGACCCATACTCATTTCCACGTTAATCCTCTTTTGTGATTTATAATATTTAAAAATTAAATATTACTTTTTGTTTATCGTGCAAAGTGTAACTCTTTGAATCGTACCTTAATAGAATTGTTAAATAATCAATAAGTAGACATCTAAATCCAACTATACCATTGGCAAGGTGCCATTCATCCAACACTACAATAAAGCGCAACATTAGTGGTGTCGCTAATAGCGACGACATCAAGTATTAGAGGTGATAGCACCACAGGTCGCCACTAATGCTTGTTGTCGTCGCAATTGGTGATGCCGCAAATGCTTCTGATCTGTGTGAGACAGCAAGAAGTTCTCCTGACCATTGATTAAAAGGTGATCCAACGTGTAACATCCCCCCTCCTCTTTTTCTCCTTATAAACAAACACACCTCTTATTCTCCACCATCAACCTCCGAGCGACCATCAACCTCAACCATCACCGGCAACTTCGTCACCACCATCAAGCTAGCTCCGCTGTTGAAAGTAATTAAAGTTCTCGTCCTTGTTTCAAGCATGCACGTGGTTATTCTTTGAATTCAATAAAGCCGTTTGAGGCTGTTGTGATTTGTCCGAGTATTTTGGATCTCTCTAGTTTCTAGGAGATAGCCGTTTGTTACGTTGTTATTTATTTTCATCTTGTGCGTTGTTTTCTTTCATGTACTTTCAATTATCAGTGATCAATAAGAAATCGTGCATTGCTTTCATTGAGTGTTCATCTGTTTGTGACAGATCATGGAGAAAAAGTTGAGGAAAGAAGGAAAGAACTCAAAAGAGATGCTCAAGCTTTGGCTGTTATTCAGCAAGGTGTTCATCACACCTTGTTCTCACGTATTGCTGTTGCTGAACATATCAAGATGCATGGAAGATTCTTCGAATGGAGTTTCAAGGAGACTCACAAGTGGAAGTTGTAAAACTACAAGGATTGAGAAGAGAATTTGAAAACCTGTCCATGAAAGAAGGAGAAGTTATTGGTGATTATTTCTCACATGTAATAGGAATAGTTAGCCAGATTTGATTATGTAGTGCCATCTATTGAGGTAGCATATAATCTCAGCACCTTGACTCCTGTTAAGCCGATGGGATCATTACAATCTCAGGAGGAGAGATTAAATGGCAAAATGGGTGAAAGTAAAAGTGTTGAGAAAGAAAGATCTGATGAGCAGGCTTTACAAGCCTATCAATCGAATAGGAGGTTGTCCTATGATCAGAATAATAGAGGACGTGGAAGAGGTTATTATAGAGGAAAAGGAAGGGGGCGTACGAATGAAAACAGGAACAAAGGGCCCCAGTGTTACAACTGCAATAGATATGGTCATGTTAAAAGAGAGTGCTGGTTTAATGATGAAGGTCAAGCCAAAGTTGCAGCCAATACAGAAGAGGAAGAAGGCAAGAATGAAGAGACTCCTTACTTCTTTATGGCCTTGAGTGCTGCTACACAAGAAAACCCGAGTCTTTGGTTTATAGATTTAGGCTGCTCCAATCATATGACAAGCGTCAAGGCCAGCTTTGTAAATTTGGATGAATCCTTCAAGTTGGATGTCAAGTTGGGAGATAAAAAGAACCTGGCTGTTGTATGTAACGGTACAATTAAAATTATGATGTCAAATGGTGTTTATAAGTATCTTGATGATGTTTACTATGCTCCGAATCTTGAATATAACCTGATGAGTGTTGGTCAGTTGATAAGAAAGGGTATGCTCTTTTGTTTGATAATGATGCTTGTTCTTTCATTCATAAAGAGACTCAATCTGAATTGATGAGGGTGCAGTTAGCAGCAAATAACATGTTTCCTTTGGATGCAACAAAAGTTAAATCAAGTGGTCAATCAAAACTTCATGAAGATACAAGATTGTGGCATTGTAGATTTGGACATCTCCATTCTCAAGCTCCACAACAACTGCATAGTAAACAAATGGTTCTTTGGTTGCCTGCAATGAAAGAATATGGACAGTGTGAAGGGTGTGCCTTGGGCAAGATGCATAGACTTCCTTTCCAGACAAGTACTAAGAGGGCTACTCAACCACTTGAAATTGTGCATACGGATGTGTGTGGTCCTATGCTAGTGAGAAGCCTTGGTGGCAGCAGGTACTTTCTTCTTTTTATAGATGATTATTCAAGAATGACTTGAATATATATTTTTTAGAAAAGAAGTCAGAAGTTTTTGCTAAATTTAAAGTGTTCAAAGCTCTTGTCGAAAAACAAAGTGAGAAGT
Source organism: Helianthus annuus (assembly GCF_002127325.2). Taxonomy (NCBI): domain Eukaryota; kingdom Viridiplantae; phylum Streptophyta; class Magnoliopsida; order Asterales; family Asteraceae; genus Helianthus; species Helianthus annuus. Next base: position 144,732,924 of record NC_035433.2, read on the forward strand.
TTATTAAAGTTTTGAGAAGTGATAGAGGAGGAGAGTATTGTTCACAGGAGTTTCTTTCCTATTGTGAATTACATGGCATTAAGAGGCAACTCACAACACCATGCACGCCTGAGCAAAATGATGTGAGTGAGAGAAAGAACAGATCTATTGTGCAAAGGGCTCAATGCATGTTGCAAGTGATGTGTGTAAAATGCAACATATAAATCACATCAATTAAGGCATAAAACTAACCCTTTTTAAGTACTAATGTTGGAAAAAGAGTGTTTTTGTCTTTCTTTTGTATTTTCAGGATGAAATGAGCTCAAATTCACAAAAGAAGCAAAAAGACAACTAATTCTAGCATAAATACAAGAAAAGGGATAAAAGTAGACTGCCCGGACCCTCAACGGCATCCTCCAAAGCAAAGAAGAGAAAGCAGAAGCCTGAACACGCCCCGTGCTCAGCCAGCACGGGGCCGTGCCCAAGAAGCAGCATAAAAGACAAACCTATAGAAGCTTCTATTGCCCACCACGGGGCCGTGTCCAGCGGGCACGGGGGCGTGGTGAAAGTACAGCAGGCGCATTAATTGTAATTGCGAATTACAATTAATGAGGAGAGAGAGTGTCAGACGGGCACGGGGGCGTGTCCAGCGGACACGGGGCCGTGCCCAGCCTTCTGTTCAGCCTATAAATAGGAGTGCTTGGTTTCATTCCATCTCATCCCTTGGCACACCACCTCTCTCACACTTCATCCACCACCCACCACCACCATAACACCATCATCCACCACCATCATCCATTGTCCATCATAGAGTGTGCGAGTCGTCTCGGGATCCAAGATTGATCGTAAGAGTTCTTGACAATCAAGGCCATGTTTGCCTAAGTCTCTTACATCACTTGGTGAAGACAAGTGTTTAGTATAATACTTTTTATTTTTAATCTTTTGCACTTTTTATTTGGTTTTGTATTAATGACTTTAATAACTAGTTACTTATGTTGAAGGTGATCTTTCCTTATCGTTTGTCCGTGGTATCTTGGCGTTATTTTACTGTCTACATAAAATAAAAGATTTTCACCATTCATATCTCCACGGTCTATATGGAGGTATGTTGGCTACCTGGTCGGGGGTTAAGGGAACGGTTTGGTAAGGGTCTTGCCCTTGTTCAGCGTTTAGAGGTCCTGCTTGGGACCTGGGTCAAATTTAGTAGGATCTCCTTCAATACCCATAGGTATTGGATGGCGGGGATCCAAACTCTTTGACCCCCTCATAAGTTAACTACTATTAATACTATAACCCGGCTATTTAGGACTGTATCCCTGCTGACTCAGACTACTTAGCCGAGGGTAACGTCACCGCCGAAAGCGGGGCCTACCACAATTTGCATTAATAACTTAATTCATTATCTTTCAATAATCCGACCCTTTAGGATTGTATCCTTGCTGACTCAAACTACTGGGTTGAGGGTAACGTCGCCTTCAAAAGAGGGGCCTACTACAATAACTAAGATAATCTCTTAAACAAGTGCAAAAGTGCGAAAATAATCAAAGGTTATACTAATACACGTGTCGGATCCAAGTGATTCATCTTGTCTATCTGTTTTTATTTTATTTTATTTTTCAGCATTTAGTTAGTTTTTACTTTCTTAGTTTAAAAACATTTTTCTAACTTTTTGATTTGATTAGACGTTGAGGATAAACCGGTATTAAAAGCTCTTGTGTCCTTGGACGACCTCAGTATCTTACCAACACTATACTACGTCCACGATAGGTGCACTTGCCCATATGTGTGTTTAGTGTTAGTAAATATCGTGTTTTTATAAATTTAAAACTTGGCTAAAAGTGTAAAAAGGGCTTAAATATACATCTAAAATATATCGCACTACACACGCATCACAAGCTAAAGGTATGCCAAGTTATTTCTGGGCTAAAGCAGTCTCAACTGCTGTTCGCTTATTAAACTTATCTCCTACAAAAGCTTTGGATGTCAAGACACCACTGCATATGTGGGCTGGTGAAAAGCCTGAACTTGAAGACTTAAGAGTCTTTGGAAGTATTGCTTATGGTTTAAAGCCAAGTCAGCTGAAGCACAAGTTTGAAGCCACGTCTGCCAAGTGCATTTTGATTAGGTATTCTTACCCATCAAAGGGTTATAGATTGTATAATCCAATCAACTAACAGAGTATCACCAGGAGAGTCATCAAGTGTTTTGAAGATATGAAATGGGATTTGTCTCAAGTGAAGAATAATCAAAACAAACACTTGTGGGATCTAGGCGTTTTTGATGATCTACTGGATATTGCAAATGACAATAATGTCCCTGATGGTGAAGTGCAGCCTGGTTCAGCTAATATTTTCTGGTTCGAATGAATCCCATGATTTAGCAAGTAATAATGTGAACAATGAAGCTCCTGGTCATTCCTCTTCCAATTATGCTGATCCTACGGTTGATTCCCAATCATTTCGTCTGAGGACAAGGCAACTCAGTGAAATTTATGAGGAGACAATACCAATGGAGGACTATATGGTATGTGAATTTGCATTAAACATTATTGATCCTATGTGTTTTGAGGATGTTGTAGCAAAGAAAAATGGAGAGAAGCAATGACGGAAGAGATCAAGTCAATTGAGAAGAATGACACTTGGAAACTTGTTGAGGCTCCTGTTAACAAGAATGTGGTTGGTCTAAAATGGCTTTTCAAGACCAAACTGGGACCAAATGGTGAAATTATAAAGTACAAGGCCAGATTAGTGGCTAAGGGGTATTCACAGAGAAAAGGTGTTGATTTTCAGGATACATTTGCTCCGGTTGCAAGGTTTGAAAAATCAGAACAGTTCTTGCTGCTTCTGCTACTCAGGGATGGATGGTTTATCAACTTGATGTTAAATCAGCCTCTCTGAATGGCAAACTTGATGAAGAAATATATGTCGAACAGCCTAAGGGATTTGAAGTAGAAGGATAGGAAAGCAAAGTGTATAGATTGTATAAGGCCCTATATGGACTGAAACAAGCCCCAAGGGCTTGGTATTCCAGAATTGATGCATATTATGTCTCTCATGGGTTCGTTAGGAGTTATAATGAACACACACTTTACGTCAAGAAGGTGATGAGTAAAGGAATTATTTATGTATGTTTGTTTGTAGATGATATCATCTATACTAGTCCCAGCAGTAGTCATTTGCAGGAGTTCAAAGAAGGCATGATGAATGAGTTTGAGATGACTGATTTGGGTCTTCTTAAACTCTTTCTTGGCCTGGAAGTGTATCAAAACAATCAGAGGCTTTTTGTTGGGAAATGCAAATATTTTGAAGGATTACTTGAGAAGTTTAGAATGACTGGTTGTAAAGAAGAAGACACTCCTATGAATACAAATGAAAAGCACAAGAAGATAATGATTGTGAGCCTGCTGATGCACTGACATATAGGAGTTTGATTGGAGGTCTCATGTATTTGCATCATACATGACCAAATATTAGTTTTGTAGTGAATGTCCTTTCCAGGTTCATGCAAACTCCTAATAAGAATCATTTTGGGGCTGCTAGAAGAATTTTGAGGTATGTAGTTGGTACTCTTCAATATGGTCTGTGTTATGAGAAGAATGTGGCTGTGAAGTTGCAAGGATACACTGATAGTGATTGGGCTGGATGCTTAGATGATAGAAAGAGTGTGTCTGCATATACGTTTTCTCTTGGAAGTGGAGTTGTGTCCTGGTCTACAAAGAAGCAGCAGTTTATTGCTCTGTCCAGTACTGAGGCTGAATACATCTTAGCTACTGGAGCCGCATGTCAAGCAATTTGGTTAAAAAGGATTTTAAGTGATTTAGAGGTTGTTCAAGATAAGCCTACAGTCATTCATATGGTGTGATAATTGTTCATCAATTCATTTGTCCAAGAATCCAGTTCTAGATGGGAGGTCCGGGCACATTGAATTAAGATAGCATTTCATTCCATTTGGGATATGGTTAATCAGAAGCAGGTGGCTCTTGATTATTGTGGAACTAATGATCAAATGGCAGATTTGCTCATGAAGGCACTGTGCAAAGAGAAGTTTGTGAAGTTTAGAGAAATGTTGGGTGTAAGAGAACTTGAATTAAGGGAGGGTGTTGAAAGTAATTAAAGTTCTCGTCCTGGTTTCAAGCATGCACAAGGTTATTCTTTGAATTCAATAAAGCCGTTTGAGGCTGTTGTGATTTGTCCGAGTATTTTGAATCTCTCTAGTTTCTAGGAGATAGTTGTTTGTTACGTTGTTATTCATTTGTCCGAGTATTTTGAATCTCTCTAGTTTCTATCATGTACTCTCAATTATCAGTGATCAATAAGAAATTGTGCATTGCTTTCATTGAGTGTCCATCAGTGATCAAAATCCGCCACACCGTCAAGCTCCGCCACCACTTTCAAGCTCCACCACCACCATCAACTCTGTCGCCACTGTCAAGCTCCACCACCGTCAACTTCGCCACCACTATCAAGCTCTGCCAACAACGTCAAGCTGCATCACCAACGTCAAGCTCTAGCCACTAGTTCCATCTCTTGTAATATTAGGTAGAAACTATGTAGTGTTTATTTGTAGAAATCATGTAATGTAATGCCGATTTTAATGAGAAATTAATTGTGTTTCGTGTCATTTTCGAGTTCAAACAAACTCTCCTGCAAATTGTTAGTTTGAAATCTAGAAAGTCGTATTTGGCAAACATTCCAGCAAATTCTCTGGCATATGCATTAGCGGTGACATTATTAGTAGCGACATGTCGCCGCTAATACCTTTAATGGCAGGAAAATGGATTATTATCGACGATATATGTCACCGCTATTGCACGGATTTCTTGTAGTGCAAGTACAACCAAACTAGCATAATAGGACACCTTTTTAGTCCTAATATGTTACTTTGTGGGAGTTTGAACCTAGTAAGCCCAAGAATATGAGCGTCTTATATAAATATGTTGTATAAAGGGTCTACCATGTTATTAAACATACTAAACTAATAAACAGGTGCGGATCTATGTGCATCTGGAGGGGTGCACGGGCTACCCCTCAACTTATTTGGCGAAGTGCAAAAAAAAATAATAATTTGTTTTCTCTATTTTATGTATGGGATACCCTTTAGCATACATTAGGATACTCCAAGGCATGGACAGAATCAGAGGTGGAATAGAAGATTGAAGCTTCAATGGCTGGATAGTGTCTTGTCGGCGGCGGCTCCGACAATTACAGTGCAGCAGCGTGAGTGAGTCTGCTCATAGCGGCAGACTAAATGAAAACATAAAGACCAACACTTTAATCTAATATGTGATGAGGTGGGCCAATATGACATCTTCTTTTCGAACGGCATATGACAATGGACTTGAAAAGGGTAAGTTAACAAACAAATCAGAGTGGTAAAAGATAAAGAATTCTTTTTTATGTTTACATTTGCTGACCTATTATTTATTATTTATTTATTAATATTCTATTTTTTATTTATTAATATTTTTAACTTAATATAAAAGATATTAAAATTTTTATTTGATTTTCCTTTAATTTAGGTATTCTTTAATAAGTTAATGATTCTTTTACATACATATGTAACTATTGAACAATTTTTTTTCACACTAAAATATTTTTGAAATTGTGATACAAGAATTAAAATACAATTGGTTGAATCCTTTAGAAAAACTAGTTAAAAAAATTCATTATAACCTCAACACCTGAATAATTTTTTTTTATATAAATGTACGGTAACTTTTTTTCATTTATATTGTATGATGTACGGTAAAATAATTAAGATACCTCTGATGTTTTCTTAATAAACACCTATATTATGAGGTAAGGTTTCTTTGGTGTAAACATAGGGGTAAATGCGGTTCTCTAAATTGGCCTGAATAGTGTAATTGTTCCTTGTACATATTGGATTTGTAATTTGGTTTGGCCTCTTTTGAGGTGAGGTTGTTGCTGCTGTTTTGGCAGGGCGTGTTTTTGTCCATGCGAATAAAAGTTAGTTAAAAAAAAAAAAAAAAAAAAAAAAAAAAAACCTCTTATGAAACAAAGTTCGCACTCCAATAAAATATCTTATATTACACAATAACTTCCAAATAGACGGTAAATCGTATATGACGCTTTATGATGTTCTATTATACGTTTACGTACTATTATGTTTTTCAACGTATATACACATCCTAAAATCAGTATTATGTCATTAGAATAAAAATTCTAATGTTGTAATCTGTCCTGTAGCACCTAGATTATGTTTATTTATTGTGAGAACCGTTATATTGAAACTCAATTACATTACTAACCAGTGAGATCGTGTAAATACGAGTTTGTGCAAGGTAGCTGGATTCGAATAAGAAACTAAACGCAAAGCCCTTCAAGGTTAAGATTGTTATTTTTAAAACTTACTAAAGACTTTTTAATTTTCTTGTTTCATGCTTATATATGAAATCATATGAAAAACAGTTTTTTTATTCTGTAGTTGTCCTAAGGTCCCATCCTAAGCTGATGACTATGTCAACATGAAACATACATATAATTAAGTAAAAGGCATGTCGTACTTATTTCATTACTTTACAAATACTGATAAAGAAAGGAAGCAACAACACCATAAATAGGGTCGCAAGACACAAACCATAAACTGTATTCTGTGTTTTCCTTGCTAAGTTTATTAGTATGGAACCCAAACAACATGATCTTCAGGTAAGAAATGGCAAATCGGAACAGTTCCCGGTTTAACTTTAAGCACTTGAAACGCCAAATGTTTTGGGTTCCATTTTGCAGTGTCAGTATGGCAAACCGCAACCGCATTCACCTTTGTACCGTCCGCACCAACCATAGAAACCGCATAAGCTTGAGTACTAGCGGTTTTATGGCAATAAAAGACCGCGTATGCGTAGTTTTGCTTATGACAAACCACTGCTTTATTCGCCACAAGCTTTTTAGCGACTTCAATTTTGTACTTTTGTAACGGGGTACTTTCTTTAGCGCTAACCTCTGTTGAAATCGCTTTCACATTTCGACCAAGTTTGGTAGTACTAAAATCGACCATGGATTCTAATGAAGTCGCGCAGTATTTCTCCTCACCTTCAATGCCTGTACTCTCGCATTCGCTAAGCGTTTGCTTCATGATCTCGGCTTCCATCGAGTCAGGTTTAACTGAGAACTCTTCGTAGATTTGTGGAAGCTTGTTCGACGAAAAGGGTATCGAATCAGCGATTTGTCGAGGTAAAAACGTAGCTTTTTCGTCGTTTTTAGTGAAGTGTAGGTTCATTTCTTTGCCTTGATGCAAATCATTCTCCTTGAAAAACAATGCTACATTTGGATTATCCTTGAGCTGATTCTCGGATGCAGCATACTGGTAAACAAAAGGATTAGGTCCTTTACGCACACCTACATAAACTGGCTTCCCTTTGTGGCGGGTGTGCACATTTACACCACCTTTTCCAACACCAACATGGGTTCCCTTTCCTGGTTTTCCTGTGTGAACACCGACACCGCCTTTCCCGACACTAACATCTGTCCGTTTTCCTGGTTTTCCAGTGTGAACACCGACACCGCCTTTCCCGACACCAACATCTGTCCGTTTTCCTGGTTTCCCGGTGTGAACGCCAACACCACCTTTCCCAACACCAACATCTGTTCGTTTTCCTGGTTTTCCTGTATGAACACTTACACCGCCTTTTCCTACCCCCACTGCGGTGCTTTTCTCGTCATTCCATTCTGTATATAGAAGATCTTTGATTGATTTTGGCATAGGACTGTTTGGTAACACAGACTTCCAGTATACTTCAGGAGTCACAGCATGACTTCCTAAAAGTGCTACCTGATAAATAAACACAATAAAGAACTGATGTCAACTCCCAAGTTGTCGAATATATATTATACGCGCGTTTATATTTTTGGAGAATGTTATTCTATAGATTACACAAAATTAATCTTATACGTTGGAATTAAAATCATATTTTATTATTAATGTCTGTATTTTTTTGTTTCAATTAATCTTGAGTTAGTTGTAAACCGTTCTAAGAGTTGCAAGATATTATATTTTAGTATGAAAGAAATATGAGCATTTATGCTACTTTCTAACAAAATTTCCTTTTTGTAACACATTGATGTATAAAACCGAAACAATAAAAACCAAAACGAAATAAAACATTCGACAGCCATTTCATGTGTTGCAAAAAACAATTCAAGAGACACGCACTTACCGAAAAAAGTGTACAAACGTGGATAAGAAAGAACCTCATTGGAGAGAAGCTGAAACCGAAACTAAAACTGATTCTAGGAGTTAATTTTGATGATGTTTGATGAGTGGTCGATGTGGAATTTATAAAGTGGGAGATGTTCATTTAATACGTAATGCAACACATACCAATAAGGACGACTGGTTTTAATTATGGCCAACTACCAGCTGCAAACTATATTGCGTTAATTAGAGATAAATACAATCATGGTTCATGTTGGAAAAATATTGCCATATTTGAATGGAATTATAAAATAAATGGGAAGGGATTAAAAAGTTTTTTGAAGGGTAAGGTGGGGAACCCGTTGGATATGAGGTTTTGGGCCGACACTTGGGTGGGCAACCAGTCGTCTATGAATAGATGGCCACATCTTTTCAATTTGGAGACGAATAAGTGTTGTAGAGTGGCAGATAGGATTGTTCAGAATCAGGGGAGTCATGGGTACAACTCGGACTGGGTCAGAGCGCCGGAGTCGATAACTGAGTTACAAGAATGCCAGGAGTGCCAAGATAGCGAAAGTGACTTATGGAAATCGTTGGGAGAGGAATCAGGTATATTTTCTGTCAAATCGGTGTGTGAAGATAGGGAGGTGATTCAATTTCCAAAGTTTATTTGGTGTAATTAGGTCCCCCTCAAATGTAATATTATGACATGGAGAGCAAACATGGATAGATTGGCGACTAGGAAGAATCACAGAAGAGGAAATGTGAATATTTCTTCAAATGTGTGCCCGTTCTGTGAGGATTACAAGGAATCGGTGGATCATATTTTTACGGCTTGTATGATGGCAAACAGGGTTTGGATGGGTTTAATGAGTGGTGTAACATTCCGTCGCTCTTCGCTTTTGGGGTCAAAGATATTATGGAAGCTCACATTTTTTACAGCTGAAAAAAGAAAGCTAAGAAGATCATCTATGGCCTTATTATAATCATATGCTGGTGAATATGGAAAGGGGGAAACAAGACGGTTTTTCACAACAGTAAGTGCGAGTTATAGGAGATTTTAGGAGAAGTCAAATCTAGAGGGTTTGTGTGGTTAAAGAATAGGTCTTCCTTAAGAAATCATCAATGAGAAGACTGGTGTAAATATCCGTTGTACATGTTGTAGTTTGTTTGCCTTTTTCCTGTTTGGGTCGGAGGCGTTTTTTATTTGTATGTATGGCTTCTTGCCCGTTTGGGTCGGAATTGTGTTTTATTGAAGTATACTTAAAAAAAAATACAAGAAACAACCCACCATATCTAGTTGAAACAATCATATTTGAAAAAATGAACAAAGTCTATGAATAAATAACAATTGATGATGAAGAACTTCATTTTGAAGAAATAGACTATTTATATAGTACTAATTTGTAACTTGGTTGTGCAGGTTGTTGTTATACTTTATGCTTTATGGGTTTTTGTGCTTATTGTTGTTGTGTATTATTTTGTGGCGTTGTACATTGGTTTGATCCATAAAAGCGGCACATCTCCCTCATTTACGCTTTTCACTGCCTAGCCCTTCACCTCACTGCTCTCCACCGCTCCACCATTGTCGTCTTCTCTGGCGACCCATTCTCACTCTTTTTGGTGTTTTCGTGTGTTTTAGCCTCCGGTTAACCCTTTAGGGTTTGAAGGTATCCTTTCGTGTTTGTCTCCGGTGAAATGCTTGTTAACCCTTTAGGGTTTTTATGGTCTATGTTTGATTTTTGCGTTGTCTCCGGCTGAATTTCCGTTGAGTCGTCAATTAACCCTTAAGGGTTTTCTGATCCACGATGTTTGTTTTTATGATCTTGCTAGTCTTTTGTTTTGAGTGTTTGTATTCTTTGGGTTTTCACTTCTCTGGCCTCAGTGATGATGAGAATAATTGCATCTAAGAGCTTATTTGCATGTAATGCTTTAGTTTGATACGCTTGCTTTTGGGTTTTGGAAGTTTAAGGTTTTGGTTTTCCAGGCTCCGATGAGGGTCATATTACATGATGAAGATGACAACTTGTGGGGCTTAATACTAGTTTCATATATATATTTGTACAAATATTTTATTTTTGGACATGAGATGTCCTAGTCACGATTACCATAACGTTACTAATGAGGTATGATCCAAAGTGTTACACGTTGGGCAACGAACAGGGATGGATAATATTTATTAGATAAATATTATAGTTCACAAGTGCGCGAGATTTAACGGCAACACGGTCCAAATGTTTGATGAAAATTTTAAGAAATTAATTATTTATGAATTGATTAATTAAGTATTTAATGTTTATTGGGATTTTGGATTTAAATAACCCCAACTTTCATCAATTGGCCGATAACACTCCCAACTTTCGACTTGTACACAAGCACTCCCAACTTTCAACTTATTGGCCAATAACACTCCCTAACTAACTAAATCCTTTGTGATGACGTGGTGTATCATGTGGCAACTAATGTGGCTTTTTTTATGACGTGGCAGCTTATGTGGCATTTTTATGATGTGGCAGCTGATGTGGCATATGACGTGGCATTTTTGATGATATGGCAGCTGATGTGGCAGTTGACATGGCATTTTTAGATGACGTGGTAGCTGGCATCAGCTAACTGGGTTAAGGTTCAGTTAGTTAGGGAGTGTTATCGGCCAATAAGTTGAAAGTTGGGAGTGTTGATGTACGAGTCGAAAGTTGGGAATGTTATGTGCCAATTGGTGAAAGTTTGGGTTATTTAAATCCAACATCCCTTGTTTATTTAATTAAAAAGTAATTAAATAAAAGGGGTGTGAATATTATTTATTAGATAAATAATATATATTTTATTTTTTAGGTAAATAACATATTACGAGATAACTATATGTTATTTATTAGATAAATAATATATAATTCATATATTTATTCGATAAATATAAATTAGGTATTTGTATTAGGATATAATACCATGGTGGTAGTTTTTGAGCTGAACTAAATTGACATCACATCTATATATACACAAGGTCCCTCAAGGGTTTAAGTTACACCAAAAACTCACACAAACACCATCGCTGACCTTCCTCTGCTGCCTGGAGACCACCGGACATTGCCGACATACCGCCGAATGCCACCGCCCGACCAGCCACCTGCTACACTCCGCCACCTATGTCGTCGCCCCAGCACTGTCGTCCATCCATTGGAAAATTGGGTTTGACCAGAGTTGATCGGGTTTGACTATGCTTTGACAAGGTTTGACTTTTGACCGTGAAGGAGTTCTTAGGTCATGCATACGGATACTCCGGTTTCAAGATACTAGTCAAGAAGTTGATTCGGGATCTCAGTTCGTGAACAAACATCAACTAGGGTGAGAGTTTGTTGATTCAAGGTATGAAGCTTCGGTTTTTCGTCAAAGGTTAGTTTCATGAAAACCCCCTATGGTTGTTTAATAAGTTTTAATGAATGGGAATTAGATCACTAGAAAGAGTTTGTCGGTTTTAGTTGTACACACTTCCACTTTGCAGTTAGTACAAGATATTAATTAAGAATAAATAAAATAAGATTTTGTTTAAAGAACAATTTACTTCCCTGTTGTTTACACTTGTTCTCACATACAGACCCTATTTGAAAAACGATCATTCTAGTCCCTGTGGTTGTCAATTGGAATCAATCATGTCCCTCTGCCAAGCTTCCGTTAGTTGACCATTCCATTATTTAACGGTGTGAAGGGCAGTTTGGTCATTTTACCCAAAGTTTACCCTTTCAAACTTTTTTAATCCTCAATCTTCCATGAGAAGCACCATTTCACTCCCTTAATCCCCAAAACCCTCTCCGCCTACAAGAAAAGCTCCAGTCATCCCATAGCTCCGACCATCATACCAACAACAGGTCCGATCATCCTACTCATGAGGCAATATGTGATCATTTTAATTGTTATCCATGTTATTGGTACGACATTGTGTTAATTTTACTTAAAATAGTTGATTTCGTGATGTGTGTCATGTATATAATCTGAAATATGGTTTGTTTTTCATGGAATTCTAGTTGGAATTATGGTACAGGTGACCCAATGTCTTATACGGATCCAATACCGGGTCTTATTGAGGACGGGAAAGGGGTTCAGGATCGAGCTCTATTTTAGCCATCGAGCATGAAGACAAGGGTCCTTGCTTGGCTGTACATATGATGCCTAACTATTGGGTTAAGCATAACACTTTACAAGGGTTATTTTTGGACTGATCATTTTTTGGGTTTTTGAAGTTAATGATCATGAGTTACCCTTGTTTTGTTATGTAACTGTTATGTACGTATGGTGATTAGGATTGTATTAAACTATTGTGTATGAATGGTGGTCTTTAATGGTGAAATTTAAGTGTTAATACTGTGAGTCAGGTATTTAGGAAGTTTGGGGTATGTAGAACTGGACCATGGAATGAATTCTGCATACTAAACGACTGTTGCACTTTCACCAGGAAATGTTTGCTGGTTTATAGTTAAAGGATTGCTATATATTAGGGTAGATGTGTTACAACTCCCAAAAACACCTTATAAGGACCCCTGATCGGAACCCCGGACTTGTATGGCGCGAACCAATACGAAAAACAAAGAATCTAGAAACTGGACTCTCCGGAGACACGTGGGGGGTACCCCTAAATATTCCGCGACACGTGGGCGAGTACCAAGACGTGTGTGACTCGAGCGCAACAAGTGGCAGGGCTATACATGCAACGTAGCCTGTCTAGGAAAAAAATAGGTCGCTCAGGCGACACGTGGAAGGGACACCAGTTCCTGTCACGACGCGCGACAGGGACCCAAATGGCCTATAAAAGTAGCAGCTTGGGACAGAAGTCTGTGCATCAGTTCGATCAAATTTTGAGGAACTCAATTCTCTAACTCTCCGTTTTCTTGCTATACCCGCTAATTCTACGTAACTCTACCCCGTTGTAAGTGTTTTAACCCCTAATCACTGATTCGATACCCTGTCCAATCGATCCTGAACCCAGCAACGGATGTCAAGGTGTTGCCTGTACAAGGCTACACTTTGTTAACTACGGTGGGGTTTTGATCTCGTGATGTATCGATAAAGTTAAGTTGGGTTATTACACTAACACGTGTGCATTGTATATTTTATTAGGAACTCAGAAATTATACCAAGAATTATAACAGAAGGCTTTAAGTTAAAACCCAAAATCTACAAGTGAGTCATTCTTCTTTTTCTCACAACTTTGTGAGTCATTCTTCTTTTTCTCACAACTCTGTGAATCATCCTTTCTTTTTACCAAATGCTTTGCAAAACCCTAAATGTTTTTCAGTTATACTTACAGTGATTAAGTGTTTGTATTCTCCAATTACTACTGGTATGTGGGGTTTTGTATACATTACTTGATAATCTTCACCATTGGACAATGGGTTAGCCAATGTGTGATATGACCATAGTCACAGATCTAGTCGAGTGACAAATACTTTGTAGTTTTTGTTAGATATAAACATTGTAATCTCCCTTGATACTGTAAAATATAACAATGTGTCTTTTTATACAAATGAATGAACTCACCGATAAAATGTTTTCAAATGCGTTTCAGGTAACTTACTGTGAATGTAATAGAAGTCTGCTATGGAGCACTGGAAGCTTAAATAAAGTGGCTATGATTACCTGAATGAAAGAAGAAATTTGTGTTTTATCAATTAGGGTTTATCCCAATAAAAACATTTGATTGTAATATGGGTTTTATCCCGTTTGTTTAATAATAAACTTTGATGTTTTACAAACTCTGAAATATTTCCTAACTATGATCCTGATGAAAAGTTTTCCGCTGCAAATTTAATAAAACATCGGTACCACTTGACTGTTCATGGCTCCCGCCCAGAGTGGGGTTGGGGGTCGAGTGACAGAAAGTGGTATCAGAGCCACTGATTTAAACTATTTAGGTGTTCTTTTAATACCTAAACTTAAACATTAATGTTAGGAAATTAATATAGAATAATTTATGCGTTATCTCTGAGAATATAAAAATTATATATATGTGGAATTTTATATTATTTTTGATAATTTCTGAGTCCACAGTCGGAGTAACAAAAGTGTGCCCGATGCTTTCCAACATATGTCTGATTCAGAGATGGACAAAGGACCATCCGGAGCCATATCAGGATATGAAGCGGATGCGGAAGGATCTTTGATTTTTAAAGCCAAATCTAGTGAACCTATACCACCTAACAAGAAAGGATGGTTTAATAAAGAGAAAATAGGAAAAAAAAAAAAAACACAGTAGTTAATATAACCCTATCTGAAGGAACCACTCAAACCCCATTAACAAAGTTACTGTGGGAGGAACTCGACCGTAGATTAGCAAACTATAATATGTTTCAACCTATAGCCGAAGAAACAAACTCAAACCTACTTGTTAACCCAGAACCTATCCAAATGAATCCTCAACCAATACCGGCATTTAACCCATAGGAAATCCAAAGGATACCTGCACCAACACCAAATCCAATGGAATAATGGTGGACAAATGACTAGGAATTTCATAACCTCATACATGACCCTTATCTCCAGCCACAACCACAATTCCCACCATACATCCCGAATGCCTATCCACAACCACAATTCCCACCATACATCCCGAATGCCTATCCAGCCATGAGCTCAGAGAATATGGCTGAGTTGAGGCAATATGGAGAGGAGCTGTTGTCAGCAGGACACCGAGTCCGTTTTATAGGAGAAAAGCTCGTCCGGAAGTACGACGAGAGGGAACTGCAATTCTGAAGACAAGACAAACCTAATAATATATATATATATATAATATATACTTTCCTTATATTTTGATATAATATATATATATATATATATATATATTAATAATAGTAATAATAATAATGTATAATATATATAACGCATATATATATCGACGCATACTAATGTCTCAATGATCAACGATTTTGATAAAATGTGTTTGAATATTCTTTTGTTTTATTTATTCTGTGATATTAATACCTGAAAATGTTTGCAATTCAGATGTCGAATGAAGTATCATGTAATCAAGAAAGTCACGCTAGTAACGAAAATTCTTTGGATAAAAGTGCTATAGAAAATATAGTAGCTCAAGGAATAGCTAATGTCATACCCTCGATTATTGAAGCTATTAAAAATTATATGCCTGTAAACAATAATATAACTATAAGATGTAAGCATACTCATCACATCGAACCTAGCCATAGCGTCAATGGAGACAATGATATTCTTGTCAAAACTTCATTTCCTAAACAAAAGAAAGCCACCGCCTATGGTTGTTCTTATAAAGATTTCCGCTCTGATAATTCCTATTAAAGGAAAGGAATTGGACGGTCATCTGCACAACCTTTCTGTAGAAACTGTAATAAGAAGCATTCAGGAAAATGATATTTTAAAAGAAAACCCTACTGTAATCACTGCAAAACACCTGGCCATAAGGAGGAAGAATGCAAGAAGAAAAACCCAGTTTGTTTTAACTGCGGAGAAACAATCCATATCCATCCATATCGCCTAAAACTGACAAAGGCACCCTACAACAAGGCAAAAGCGTCAGACAAATCTAAGAAGAACGCATGAACATTCATACTTACAATGCATGAGGCAGCAGTGATTCCTGATGTGATCATCGGTACGTTTTTTGTCCATGACATCTATGCTAAGGTATTATTTGACTCTGTTTCAAATCAAAGTTTTATAAATATTACATTTTGTCAAGTACTTCATTTGTTCAAAACCATGGTGACTTGTTTGGTCTTCACCTTCATTGAATCATTTATTTAGTTACGACACCTTGTGGTGGCGTTTTCATTAACTTGAAGCTTGAGCTAATCTCATTTGCACACCTGATGTACGGATTTATTTATTTAATTTCTATTGATTCATTATCTTAAACAGTCTTAATACAATTATTTGTTATGATAAGAGTACACAAATTCGTATTATATTCTGGTGTACCTCTAAAGGTTCTTTCATCATTAATCGAAAATTCTATGATATTCATGTGTTCTTTCATCATCAATTGAAAATCCTATAAGATTTATCTGAAATAAATATCCAAATTTACTACATTAAATTTACCTAGTGTAAATTTACCTCGCAATGCATTAGGGCCTTTCGGCCGCAGCCAGTACATGCAATCAATGCTTCCGAGCATTCCTATGAAACCATGCTTTCTTCATTGAATTGATACAATTTTTGGACCACATTGGCATTTAGTTTTCACAAATATTTTTTACTATACAGCTTCAACACACATTTACAAAATTGTACAAACATTCTCATGCAGTTCTTTAGGACATCTATAAATACTCATCCCTCGCATCGGTTGTCGTGTCGTAAGCCAGTTAATGAATTGTCGTTGTCCAATTCTGTAAGGTGATAGAACCATTTTGCCTCTTGCATCGAATCGAAATCTAAAAAAGGGATCAAAACTCGACACGCCATCGGCTATACATAAGAAAAGTCGACGACTCATTCGGAACCGACGTTTAAACATCGCGTCCTGTACAAGGGTTCGTCAACAAAGTAATCGGCCACCAATCTATCGTGGGCACCTACATGTATGTTACAAATACAAAATATAATAGCGATATAAATCTATAAACACAAATATAAACTAATCTTCTATATCTCTGTTTTTGGCCGCTTGCCTAGTTCGTGGTTGTGACATGGTTTCTCCTCTTCTTCCTCCGCAATGATCATCTGTGTCGTCTGCATTACACCGTTTACAAAAAAACCGAGCAGCTCCACCCGAAGATGACGAACACCATGAAGATGACGAAGACATTTTTTTGAGAGAGTTTAAGATTTTTTAGAGAGTGTGGGTGAGTTATTTTTTATAAAAAAATGAGGGGTTGAATGATTTATATAATAAATAAAATTGATTTTTTTTTAAAACTGCTCTGTTAATCAATGGCATTATTCTTTAAAAATGGAACATGGGCTCGTCGATCTCGTGGGTTGGCCGACGATAGTGACGGAATGTGTCACGGCCCCCGGCCCGGTGTGACCCGGTCCAGAAGCCGCGGGACAGAACCCCGTGGTATTGATTATTTAATTTGGCAGCGGAAATAATTGACAGGATCTGTTAAACTGAAAATGCCCCATTATTTTATTTCACAATTCTGGATCAAACCCCATAATTTACAATAAAGGGGATTTCGTGAGGAAATCCCTGATTTTACAAAACATGCTTATTTATTTTATTGAGCCACTACTTCAAGCTTGTTAGTGCTCTGTAGCATTTTTCCTTGATTCACAGTAGGTCACCTGAAACATGTTTAAAAAATATTTTATCAGCGGGGAAATACTAGCGAGTCATTCAGGTTATCTAAAATGACATATTAGTTATGAATTACAGCATAAGAGCGATTACAATGGCTACTATCTTATTTTTATCTGGCGCCGTGTCACACCCTGGTGACGATGGTCATACCACTATTGGGTCCTTTTACCCAAGTAGTGATGATTATCACTGTTAGGTGGGTAAACCTAACCGTGAGAAATTAGTAATGTGCACAATACCCCACTTGCAAGTGATTCAAGATAACCACGACTTAATCCCTGTAATTATAACTTTGAAAATAATTGGAGTATTGTAAAACACTGTTAATAAAAAGAGAATGACTCACATTGCAAGTTTAACCGGACAGAACCTTGCCTACTGATTTAACCTTGTAACCTAATTTAAATAACAATGCATACAAAACTAGGTCAGTAACTTAATACAACATTTACGATAAACTCACGAAATCAAAACCCTCACGACGAATGACAAAGTATAGCCCAATTATGGGCAACACTTAAACATCCATCGGATCGGTTTCAATCGATCGGACATTGTATCGTAGCAGTGATTGAGTTAATACTCTGTACTCGTAGCAGCGTTTCCCTAAGTGAAATTGTGATTTTGAGCAGTAAACTTCGTTTTTGATCTAAATTTTCGAACACAGACTCAAGTCCCATGGCCAGGAATTTATAGCAATTTTTCAAGTTTTACGCGGCCTGCGTAAACCTTAACAAGGTCTTACGCGGCCCGCGAGGGCCCCCTAGTCTACGTGTAGGGCTAGCGTGTCACCGGTAGGTCCGACACGTGGCCTAAGCACTTATCCGGAGGAATTATAAGTTGTCGCGGCCCGCGTAGCCTTACCTTATGGCGTACGCGGCCCGCGTGGAAACCAATTTTCTTGTTTTCATGATTTTTCATGCCCGTTAGGGTTTTAAAGGTCCTGGTTTTCACTTACGAGTCGTTTTGGAACATTTTTGCTGGTCCTTACAGAATGGGCCCCAAGGGCCGGGGTGGGCCTCGACGGACCAGTGCCGTCCCCCACACCCATTACCCCCCCCCCCCCCTAAAATCACAAGTTGCTACACAAATAAAAACTAGAAGATTCTTAAAAATCTGTGTCTACAAAAGTTTCTAAACATATCAAACCAACATATTTCACAAGTGTCTAATCATTAACATGTGTATAAATTTATTTGTTATAAAAAAATATGTTATGAAAATCAACATTAATTAAGAAAATGAAAAATTAACTTATACAGTTATCACAAAGTTCACAATGGTGTTATAACCGTAACACCATCTTCAACTTCTTTTTGTTATTAAGAGATGAACCTAAAACTGAAAACAATGCCACCAGTAACTTTTCAATAACATATCATGGAAATATGATACCTTACCAGGAAAGAAATATGATTTATCTTATAAAGAATTATGATATCACAAGCTGTTAATTATTCGTTGAACATTGGGAGATATAAATACAAGAGAGAAAACCATCAAAGAAGGAAACTAAATATAACAAACAAATCAATGTAAAATAAGATAAAACAACACGTAGCATTGTAAACGAATCGAACATTTAACGAACCGTTCGTGAACCGTTCAGCGCGAAGTTCGTTTTTTGTTCGTTCTTTTAATAAATAAACAAACACGAACAAGAAATTTCGTTCATTATCTTAAACGAACATAAACATAGGTTGTGGTCGTGTGTTTACGTTCGTAAACATGAGGTAATATGTTAGTGCTGAACGTTCACTGATCAGCTGTCAAGCATTGGCGATGCTTTGAAGGGGCCGGGAGGGGCGCCCGACCCCCCGAACTTTTCGCTCAGTAGTGGTATAGAAATTTTTGGGTATATACGTTTTCGACCCTCCGATTCTATAGAAAATATGGGTATATACGTTTTCCGACCCCCCCCCCTCGAAAACGTCAAGCTTCGCCACTGCTGTCAAGTGCATATGTTCTTCCTTGAGTTACGCTCTTGTTAAAGAACTAAATTTCTGATTTTGATTATAGCCAAAGGACAAAAACTGTAATTACATTTAGTAATTTAAGGAAAATAGTTCGCCACAACCTGCGCCGCCTATTATAAATCACAAATCAAGGGTTAATCTGTAAACATTTATCCTTATTGTTATGGACCGAAACCATTGCAAGGTATGAGACTTGTTCCACATCGGTTGTATGGACAATTGATGTGCGGTTTATATACCAAATGGGTTCTCTCACCCACCAGACTAGTCTTTTGGGTTGAGTTCTCTTGTTTGGTATGTAACATCGGTATCAGAGCCAAACTCAGAGTGGTGGCCCATGGAGTGGTGGCCTGGAAAGATCCATCCGTGACCATCAAGGACGTTGGCCCTTAAGGAGGGTCGATTGTTATAGACTGAAAAAATTGGAAGGTATGGAACTTGTCTCACATCGGTGATTCCATTATTGTTATACACGTAAACAAGTTGCTTCCAAATCAAGTATGAAAGGGTGTTCAAATATTATGAAGTATATAAAAGTATTAGTTTAATGTATTATACGTTGATAACATTATTGTTACTTATAGAATTTTACGATCCACAGTTAGACATTGAAGTTTCTGTCATTATTGGAGTAAAAGAACCGGCCCCAACAAACATATACTATAGACACGTACACAAACCAAAAATGCTTTCATTATGTATGAAAAGGAGAAGGAATGGAGATGTCAGCATTTACTCATAGTTGGACTTTTCTGTCGAAATATCACCAAACAACTACTATATTTATTGTGATCATTGAAAAATCATTACACTACATGGTATGGGGTCGTCCTCTGGCGTCGCACCACCTCCCCCACCCCCTCAAGCCCGTCACCATCTTCAACGGCTTCCTGCAGCCGGTCTCGACGCCCTCCCCCCAACACACACATACATACATACATACATACATACATACATACATACATACATACATACATACATACATACATACATACATACATACATACATACATACATACATACATACATACATACATACATACATACATACATCTGCCCATCCTCCACACCTAGGTCCATCCCCTATATAAGCCTATCCTCACACCCGCTTACGTGGACGTCTACATGAAAGAGCATCCTTTTTGAGGACTACCCTCCTCCACACCGAGTAACCTTACAAATTTAGAATAAATGAAATATGTGCCAATATCTTGAAAGTTTTCTCAATTTCATATTGCAAAAAGTATATTATTTATCATTAACTTTTCTTAGTTGCTATATGTTATTTATGTGACGTTTTAGTAATTTCAGGGAAGGTAAATTTTTGCTTCAAGAAAAATCTTTTGAAAAGCTATCATTAATACCATAAATGGCTTCATGTAACAAAGGGGACCATCGTTTGTTAGATGAATCATAAATATTTGATGAATCAACTATGGTTAGGATTTATAAAGGTTGAATTAACCGATGATAGTTTGGATGATGGACCACGGCTGC
Source organism: Helianthus annuus (assembly GCF_002127325.2). NCBI lineage: Eukaryota > Viridiplantae > Streptophyta > Magnoliopsida > Asterales > Asteraceae > Helianthus > Helianthus annuus. Next base: position 144,753,795 of record NC_035433.2, read on the forward strand.
ACGCACAACTGTTGTGAGCGAATGATGAAACGCTACGACAAGGACCTTGCAAAAGCATGAAAGGGTGAATGAAAGACATTGGTTCGACCACGCCTCGTCGGAGACCTGAAAAGGAAAAACTTGGGAGAGGTCCCTATCCAAGCTATGTCCTAATTCCTATTGATCATAATCACATATGGGATTAATTAGGTGCAACCTACTAACCAACATGGCCATATCCCCTCCTCCATGGCCAACTTGGACGAAGTCCATTACCAATTATTTATGATTATTGATTTATTGAGTATAATGTTTTAGAATTTCATAAAAATTGATCGTTTTTCGAGTTTATCTTTTTTTTTTATTGTTCACAATAACATCAAAATACACATTGAAGAGTGTTATACAAGCATGTATGCACGTATTTTAAGAGTTAGTTCAATTATATATACTTTTTATAGCAATTTATTTTATGTGTCTAATAAATTATCATCAATAATATATCTTCATTTTCATGGAATAACAAGAGAAGGACATGCTATGAAAGATAAGCCACACAACCATACACCAAACTATATACATAAATAAGGTTACGATCCAATCAAGTTAAACCACCCATTTTTATAAATCATATAAACTAATATTAAATATTAAATAAAATATATATAATATTAATGTCAACTTTGACTTTATTCTTAATTTCTTTTGTTTCATTTTTACTGATGACATAATAATAGAACAAATGATCCATAATATTATCCTTCGTACCTCTTGGATAAATTTTCTCATTTTTGTTTGAGCATTCACGCACACATATATAGTGAAAGGTTCAGATATAAAAGAAAAATTCATATAATGTGTAGGAAGAAATATGAATCATTAGTAACATCAATTTAACAGTTAAGAATTATTCGTTAACAACATTATAACTGATAGAGGAAGTTAAATATTGGTAAAATTGAAACGATGAAGTGCGGTAGTCAAGTTAGATTTTTAAAACTCACATATGTACTGTTGATCAGTTCTGTTTTAACATAATGGAAAACATGAATAACATACCTGTTACAGCAGACAGGCCAGCAAAGAATCCAGTCAGAGATGCAGCCATTGAGTTTGACATACTTGTCAGGATGATCTGGTTCCTCCTTAGGGTATAAGATTATGATGGTGATGAAACCGAAACAAGGGAAGGATTCGGTTATGGAGAGAGAGCCGAGAATATGATGTTATGAGGGTTGTGTAATTGTCTAACTTGTGTAACCCTTTAACTCTCTAATAATCTCCTTATATATACATTCAAAAGGAAAACTTATTAGTTAATAAGGGTAATATGGTCCATCAACAATTACCAACTAATTATTAATAGGTTATCAATATATTTTGATCTATATAATATAAATGATTATAATGGCTAAAAGATTAATTATTATAACAATAATATATTTAATCTCACATTCTCCCACTTAGCCGAGTAATCATTTATCATGAGTATTAGATGAGTCTGGCCAGGAGTTAACACTCATTTTAGCCTTAAACCAAGAACTATAGCTGAGAAATACAGTCGTTGAATCATCATTCGACTCAGCACCCCCATTAGTCATACTATAGCTTCAATTTAAAACCTAATAGTTATGATCAAAATACGCATAGGCCCTTTAGCGTCTGATTTGTATTTATATTTATCTATATGTCATTACACCGGCAGAACATATGTTAGAGACATACAAAATCAAACTGAGAAAATTTTATTAATTAAAACATAAGCTAGTACAATATTTCATTAAATAAGGTCTTTAGTAAGTCCCATATTCGATACATATTCTTCGAAAACTTTAGGTGGGAGACCTTTAGTCATCGGATCCGCAAGCATATCTTTAGTACTAATATACTCAATACAAAGATTATTTTCCTCAACTCGTTCACGTACGAACAAATATTTTGTATCGAGATATAAACCAGCTCTAGTCGAACTGTTACTGTTCGAGAAACTAACGGCAGCTGAGTTATCACAGTAAAGCTTCAATGGTCTAGAAATGGAATTAACGATTTTGAGTCCAGTGATCAGATTTCTAAGCAACATTCCATGACAGGTTGCGTTGTAAAAAGCAATGTATTCTGCCATCATTGTGGAAGTTGTGGTTAACTGTTGTTTATGACTCTTCCATGAGATAGTTCCGCCTGCTAACATAAAGATGTAGCAGTGGATTTCTTGTCATCTTTGCATTTGGCAAAGTCAGAATCAGAATAACCTACCACTTCTAAGTGATCACTTCTTCTATAAGTCAGTTTATAGTCTTTCGTCCCTTGTAGATATCTAACGACCTTCTTAGCTGCTTTCCAGTGATCTAGGCCAGGATTAGTCTGATAACGGCCTAGCATTCCAGCAATATAAGCGATATCTGGGCGAGTACAGACTTGAGCATACATCAGGCTCCCGACTACTAACGCGTAAGGTATCTGGCTCATTTGCTCATTTTCAACCTCGGTTGTCGGACACCGGAATGAACCGAAAACATCTCCCTTAACTACTGGAGCGACTGAGGGTTTGCACTATTGCATGTTGTAACGTGTAAGGACACGATCTATGTAAGTCTTTTGAGACAATCCTAAGATCCCTTTATGTCTATCTCGGTGAATTTCGATGCCAATGACGTAAGAAGCAACTCCGAGATCCTTCATGTCGAAGTTATGCGAGAGTAACCGCTTCGACTCATGCAACATGTCTAAACTATTACTTGCCAATAGAATATCATCTACGTAAAGGACAAGTATAGTGAAGTTACTCCCACTCATCTTGAGGTAGGTGCATTGATCCACTTAATACTTCATAAAACCTTGTTTCTTCATGACTTCATCAAACTTGAGGTACCATTGGCGTGATGCTTGTTTTAACCCGTAAATGGATTTCTTCAACTTACAGACTAGATGCTCCTGACTTTCAGGTTTAAAGCCTTCAGGTTGTTTCATGTAAACATCTTCGTCTAAGTCTCCGTTAAGGAAAGCAGTTTTGACGTCCATCTGATGCAGCTCCAAATCAAAATGAGCTACTAGGGCCATAACAATCCTTAATGAATCCTTACGAGAGACAGGTGAAAACGTCTCTTGATAATCAATTCCCTTTTTCTGAGTGTAGCCCTTTGCAACCAATCTTGCTTTATAGCGTTCAACGTTCCCATACGGATCCAGTTTTGTTTTGAACACCCATTTACAACCTACAGGTTTAACACCGTTGGGTAATTCGACCAAATCCCAAACGTCATTTTTCTTCATGGATTCAAGCTCATCAATTATAGCTTTATTCCATTCAGAAGACTGGTCAATGCTAATGGCTTCATTATAAAAGGTAGGATCATTGAGCTTTCCAGCATCCATTTCAGTCAGGTGGGTAACATAATCATCACAATTAGTAGGCCGACTTTGCCTAGATGACCTCCTGAGTTGATTATCGGGTTCAGCATTGTCTTGGTTTTGAACGTTTGATGTGCCTTCGTTATGAGGTATAATGGGTTCTGATTGTGGAGATGGAATTGGTGCAGTAGCTTCAAGTGCAATTGCATGGGGTACAAAAGGAGTAAACGGAGTAATGGTAAGCGACGAGTCTCCCCCCCTGCGTCTTGTACTTCTTGCAATTCTTCGTAAGGGTTGGTACTACTCCCACTGACCTTGAAATCCTCCAGGAACGCAACACACTTGGTTTCAACAATACGAGTGACGTGGGAAGGACAATAGAAACGATAACCCTTTGAATGATCAGGATACCCGATAAAGAAACAGGTAACTGTTTTAGGGTCAAGTTTCCTTAGGAAAGGATTATAGAGTTTTGCTTCAGCAATGCTGCCCCATACTTTCATATATTTAAGACTCGATTTCCTTCCTGTCCAAAGTTCCTAAGGAGTTTTAGGGACAGACTTAGAAGGAACTCTATTGAGTATACGAACAGCTGCTTTTAACGATTCAGTCCAAAGGAATAATGGTTAATTAGTGTTGGCTAACATACTGCGCACCATGTTCATAAGGGTATGATTTCTTCGTTCAGCGACACCGTTCTGCTGAGGTGTACCAGGCATGGTGTATTGGTTCACAATCCCCTGGCCCTTACAAAACTCAGAGAATGGACCAGGAGCTTGACCCACATCAGTATGTCTTCCATAATATTCACCGCCTCTATCTGATCTCACAACTTTAATCTGACGATCTAATTGTTTTTCAACTTCAGCTTTATAATCTTTAAAAGTTGTAAGAGATGCAGACTTTTCCTTAATGAGATACAAGTACATGTAACGAGAAAAATCATCAATGAAAGTGATAAATGAAGTATGTCCTGTTATGCCAGCGATTTGGTAGGGACCACTAATGTCAGTGTGAATGAGTTCTAATAAATTAGAGCTCCTAGTGGCACCTTTCTTATTCGCTAATGTCATTTTGCCTTTAAGACATTTGACACATGTTCCAAAATCAGTGAAATCGAGATGAGGTAAGACTTCATCCTTTACGAGACGATTTAATCATTCTCTTGAGATGTGGCCTAAACGTTGATGCCACAACATAGATGAAGTCTCTAAGTCTCGAATCTGTTTCATCTTTGTGAGTGATTCATTAATATTATATGACAACAAATATTTGGAAAAATTATCATCTAGTTCTAATCTATAGAGACCACCATCCAGAATGCCAGTACCATAAACAACGGAATCATAGAGAATAGAGAGTTTGCGATGACCATGGGAAACAACAAAACCGTCCATGTCTAACTTTGGTCCTGATACAAGGTTCCGAGTTACCTCAGGAACATATAAGGTATCATAAAGTTTAATACATAAACCAGTTTTCAAAAATAATTGTAATGTTCCTATGGCCTTCACCTCTAATTCCTGATCATCCCCAACTTTAAGTGTTCTTTGGTTTCTTCCCAGCTTCCGGACTGAAAGGAATCCCTGAGTAAAGTTGGTCACATGAAACATAGAACCAGAATCAAACCACCAAGAATTAGCAGGAACATTTAAATTAAAGGACTCAAGTATCATGAAAAAATCGTTACCTTTCTTAGCCAGCCATTCCTTGAAGTCAGGGCATTCCTTTTGCTTATGTCCTGTTTTCTTACAGAACTTGCAATAGGGTTTGCCTAAGGAGCTCTTAGAGCTGGAAGGTGCACTTGTATTAGGATTTGGCTTTTGGACTTTGGAAGCATCCTTTCTGTGATGATTGTTCTTACTCTTCTTAGAGCTGGAGGTGGTGAAGTTAGCAACATCAGTAGTGCGATCCATCTTCATACGCTCTTCCTCCTGTACGCACATAGCGACCAGCTCATTCATCGTCCATTTGTCCTTCTGAGTGTTGGAATTGATCTTGAATGCTTCATAGGACGAAGGAAGCGAAGTGATGATGAAGTGAACAAGAAAACCATCACTGATTTCCATCTCTAGCCCTTTCAGCTTATTGGCCATGTCATGCATCATCATGATGTGTTCATGAATGTCGCTCCTCCCATCATACTTAGTCGTCACCAGCTTGAGGATAAGAGTGCTAGCGTGTGCTTTTGATGTTCCTTTGAATTGAGCCTCCACAGAAGCCAGGTAGGTTTTAGCATAATTAGAATCAGGAATAGCTCCTCTAATTGCATTATGAATGGACTGCTTCATGAACATGAGAGACATGCGGTTACACCTGGTCCATTTTTCATGAACTATCTACTCAGCAGCAGTACTTTGAGTAGTAAGGTCCGCTGGCTTATTCTCTCTAAGAGCATAATCAAAATCCAGCAATCCTAGTGTAAGCATGAGGGCATCCTTCCATTCAGCAAAGTTATCACCAGTCAAAGGTGGAATCCAGCAATTGGGTGCTGATAGTGGAAATAAGATGAGCAAGTTATGATACTAAGAAGGAAGTCCTAATGTGATCTAAGGGCATGTTATACTAAGGCAGGCATAAATAATGACCATTTTAATTATAAAGCTGTGATATTGTCTATTACTAACATCAAAATAATAGACTTAGTTAAAAAATTCTACTTAAACAAAGACAAATCAGCTTTGGCCAGAAGTGTAATCATTTAAGTATGTGTGCAAAGTAATCGTGACAAATCAGCTTTGGCCAGAAATGAGACAATCACTTTAGTTATGCACTTGTCAAGTATGCTAGACATAAATGAATTAAAATCAGCTTTGGCCAGAAATTAAGACATTTCACGTTTGTAATACATATTCAACATAGCTTCCATAATACTTGAACAATAAATAGATGTATTAAATCAGCTTTGGCCAGAAATGATACATCAGAAGCTCATTCAAGTTAAGCTATTTTAGTTTTGTGAAAACTATCTGATTCTGATTAGTTAATTAAGTGTTTACAAAACCAAGTATTTAATAGCAAACCACCTGTTAGCGCTAAATTTTAGTTCACATGAAACAGCCTAAAATAATGAGGTTTCGAGTTAGGTCTCGACTGAGTTATGAGATCTCGAGTCAGTTATGAGGTCGCGAGTCGCAACCTTGTTGTTTCGAGTCGGAACCATGGTCTCGACTACTGTATTTTATGAGATCTCGACTCATAATGAGGTCTCGAGTCGCAACCACGGTCTCGAGTTGTGAAGATTGAAGTCCTTAGTCGAAACCTCAGTGGTCTCGAGTCGAGACTGTTGTCTCGAGTTGTAAAGTTTTGAGAACCTGATGATTTCGAGTCCAGACCTTGTAGTCTCGAGTCGAGATCTGATGGTCTCGAGTCGTAATCTGATGGTCTCGAGTCGTAATCTGATGGTCTCGAGTCCACTGTTAACAGCTGTTATTGTGAATAACTGAAAACTCGAAATTTTAGGGATTGTGGGATAATGTTTCCTGTTTTATTGCTAATCTAAACTTATCAAAAGATTTCGAAAATTATAACTTGTTATCTATTAACAGTTTTTGAAAATTTTAATAGATAAAATTCAGATCAAAACAGCAAAAAACACCCACTAATCCAAATCATATTCCAAAACTTAAGGAATTTTCGAGTTTCCCTTAGAACAAATGATGAACCCTAGAAAATTAAAACATAATTCTGGGATCCCAACCCTGAATTCTAAGGCTTTTGTTAACAAATTTCGGATATTAATTTACCCATTATGATTTCGAGTCAATTTATCAAACAACATCTTCCGGAAACAGTGATTTCGGCACAATGGTACTTGAAATCAGCCGTGATTTTATAAGGTTTTAATGATTTCTGTTTTCCAGATTTTAATCCCAGAATAATGGATACGAAAACAGAACTGATTTATCAACATATGCTCTGATACCACATGTTGATCAGTTCTATTTAAACATAATGGAAAACATGAATAACATACATGTTACAGCAGACAGGCCAGCAGAGAATCCAGTCAAAGATGCAGCCATTGAGTTTGACCTACTTGTCAGGATGATCTGGTTCCTCCTTAGGGTGTAAGATTATGATAGTGATGAAACCGAAACAAGGGAAGGATTCGGTTATGGAGATAGAGCCGAGAATATGATGTTATGAGGGTTGTGTAATTGTCTAACTTGTATAACCCTTTAACTCTCTAATAATCTCCTTATATATACACCCAAGAGGAAACCTAATTAGTTAATAAGGGTAATATGGTCCATCAACAATTACTAACTAATTATTAATAGGTTATCAATATATTTTGATCTATATAATATAAATGATTATAATGGCTACAAGATTAAATATTATAACAATAATATATTTAATCTCACATGTACCTTTTAAATTCATGCAACTATTTGAACATTCACCAATGTTTTTCATGACCGGACCGAAGGTCGACCCGGTCGCCTTACCGGCTCAAAGTCGGACCGGTCGTGAATTTTACACACATAATAGAGAGGAAGTTAAATATGGTAGTGGACTAGGCTTTTATTAGTCTACTTTGTTTTAACAAAACTATTTCATTGGACGTTTTGAAAAAAGAAAGTTAAATGGATGCAAATACACTCCCTCTAAGACCCGTGCAAGTAACATGAGTTGCATATATTGGATACTTCCTATAGTACGCATTTTATGATTTTTCCTTGGGTGCGGGGATGTTGTGAAATTTATCAATGTGTACTGCATATATGAATATCTAATCCATACATGATTTACCATGGGTTTCCACTATTCCCACACCTCTAAATTTTATTGACTCATCCTTTTACACTCTATCTTTCTCTCTATATATCTATGTATGCATAGAGAGATAGAGAAGAGGTGTGTGCAAATATTAACTCCCTTACCCTCAGGATCATGCTAGGTGAAGGCTAAAAGTCTTTAATTTCAGAAATGTGTATGCATCATGTCATCATTTCAAACCAATGTTTTCAACTGTATACCAAACCAACTTTAATTATGTGTACTACGTTTTCCACTGTGTAACAAACCAACTTTAATTATGGAAAACTGCTATCAATCCCTTTCGAAAATATAAATAAAATTAAGAAAGGTAATCTTTAAAGTTGATGAACTTGCATGTGTATCGAAAATATAAATATAAAAATAAATAATCATTAACATAATAAATAAAAAATTGTTTTAAATTATTATATGTGTTTATAAGGATTAGGATCAAATACAAAGGATCCTAATTGTAAGAAGTGTAAGAAGGATTTATAGAGTGATAAGTGTCCAATAACCTAAAAAAACCCACTACACAAAAAAACCCACTAAAAAAAAAAAAAAAAAAAAACCTTAAACATCCGCCACCACCAAAAACCTAAACCCCCCCCCCACATCACCCACCCTAAAAATAAAAAAATAAAAACTTAAACATCCACCACCACCAAATTTTTTTTTTTTTTTGCCGAGGGGGTCGGGGTTTAGGTTTTTGGGTGGGGTGTGGGTGTTTAGTTTTTTTTAGATTTTTTTTTAGGTTTTTGGGGGGTGGGGTTAGGTTTTTTTTAGGTTTTTGGGGGTGGGGGTGGGGGGGTTAGGTTTTTTGGGGTTTTTTTTGTGAGGTATAGTTTTTTTTTTGTTTTTTTTTTTTTGCCGGGGGGTGGGGGGTTTAGGTTTTTTGGTTGGGGGGGGGGGGTTAGGTTTTTGGGTGGTGGTGGGGGGTGAGGGTGGGTGTTTAGGTTTTTGGTGGTGATGTAGTGGGTTTAGTTTTAGGTTATTAGACACTTGGCACTCTATAAATCCTTCTTACACTTCTTACAATTAGAAGACTTTGTAGAATAACTTGACCCGTGTTTATAAATCTATACATACACACACATAAAACATCTCTCTCTCTCTCTCTCTCTCTCTCTCTACCACTACCTGTTCTCACCACCATCGCCTATTCCCATCACCCTACCGAACTACTGTCACCACCTCCATAGACCTAATTAGACCACCACCACCTCCACACACCACACATCGTCTGTTACCACCACTAAGACCCGCCACTAGGGGTGCAAACGAGCCGAGCGGCTCGAGATTGGATCGATAAAAAGCTCGAACAAGCCGAGCCTTATTGAGCTCGAGCCCGAGCTTGAAATTAAGAACGATTAGATATCGAGCCCAAGCTCGAGCCTTGTATGTGTAGCTCGTTTAGGCTCGACGAGCCTTATCAAACTTAGTATACTTTAGGGCTAAAACTATGTATTACTTTTTGAAGGATCTAGATGTTCTTTTTTAATTGAGTTCTATAAATATCGAGTCAAGCTTAAGCCGAGCCTTTGCTCATTAACAACCAAAAACGAGCTCGAGTCGAGCTTTAGCTTGTTTTAACTCGCGCCTTAGATGTTTAGATCAAGCTTTCAAGCCGAGCTCGAGTTTTAAGTTTTACTAACGAGCCAAGCTCGAGCCCAAAATCGAAGGCTCGAATCGAGTCGAGCTCTAGCTTTAGAAAGTTGTAACGAGCCTAGCTTGATTAACGTAAGGCTCGGGCTCGGCTCGGCTCGTTTGCACCCCTACCCGCCACCAACATCCGCCCCACCACCACCCGACCATAACTCACCCCACACTACATTACACCGCCACTCAAACCCACCACTAACATTTGTCCCCTACAGACACAACCCACCACTACAAATCATAACCCCCAAATTTCATCTTCCACAAACATCACCTCATCGATTCAATCTAAAAACCATCATCAAATATAAAAGATACAAAGAAGATTGTGTTCTAAAAACACACAAACACACCATACATCAGGTTTCAATCACTCGACTACAGCGACTTATGGATCTTGTAAAACGACGACGACTTATGGATCTTGCGGAACGATGAAGATTATGGATCTTCGACGACGGATCTTGTAGTGTATACTAAAAACCCCACTGTTTTTCGGCTTATTGATATGCAGAACGACGGTGGCGGCTTATAGGTTTTAAGGTTTGATGAAATTATGATTCAACTGGATGTTGTGATTCTGGTATGCAGGAATTGCTGAATAAGTGGTTGAACATATCCCTTGAATTCTCTTTCTCAACATTCAGATTGTAGAGTGGGAGTTAGTTGAGGCAAAGAGAGATTGTGTTTTGAGATGGAGAGAGGGAGAGACTAAGTATTGAGATGGACATAACTTGCAAGGGTTTGCAAACATTGAGTACGTTTTTTGTACTTTTTGAAGATAAATGACACACTTTACAATCTACTGTTAACATAAAGGACAATTTTTTACTCTAAAAATTATGGAGAAAAGTTGGTCTAAAAGTTAACAATATGTCTTAAAAGATTGTACCATATATTTTAAAAGTTGTATTTAGTTTAACTGTCAAATTCTGTAAAATTACCGTTTTGTCTTGTCATATATATTATATTAGAGTGTATATATAGTTTTAGGATCAAATATACATACTTTAGGGTGTGAATAGTGCAATAACCAGAGTAGTTATGTTCGATATCCAGTAATTACAATTACGTTATGATTTTAAGGTACCTTTTATTTTGTGTGATTTATTAGGTATGCTAGTTGTATAAAAATGTGTTGGTTTTGTAAATTGAAGATAATACCCTTCTACCTTCTTTAATCTGGTTTAATCTCAACAAAAAAAGAAAAAAAAACAAGACGATTAGTTAAATGTGTGGCTAGACTGGTTATAATGGTTCTCACAACTTACGTGTGTACATATAAATATATATGCGGTGATGTTAATTTCAGAAAACACTTTTAATGCAAGAAGAAACCTAAATTGTTAATTTATTTATTGTTTTTCATATAGTTTTAAAGTTTCTTTATTTTTACAAACATATATGTAGGTTATATACGTAAAAACAAATTAAATTAGTTTTTTTCATAAACATTTAAATTACATGTGTAAATATTTTACTACATAACTTAAACATGTGTAGGTTCGAAATAAACGAATCTTGTTTATGTTTTATTTCATGTTTCAATAATTTTTTTATATTTTAAAATTTTTTTATACACCAAAAATGATCGTAATATATATATATATATATATATATATATATTTATATAGGGTCAGGATTTAGAAAAAATGATAGAAAGTGTGAGAACGGTGAGAACGCTTATTGATCGTCCGATCAAAACAATCTATGGACTAGATTGGCGCGGTGGCATTTTAGTAAATAACACCAATTTTATTACGTGGACGCGCTTCATTAAGGGTAAAGAGGTAAAAAACCATTTCTCACATAAAACGCCATTGAAAAATAAAACGCCAAATACATACAAAACGCAAATTTTAACACTGCGTAGTTTTTTCTGTGTTTTTATTTAAGCTCTCTGGCTACAAAAACGCCAAAAAATATGAAACGCCATTATATATAACGCCAAAGCTTACATGAGGATAAATGTTAATTACATTTTTTGTTATAAAAATAACATCCCGCCTAAACTACGCGCCAAAAAAATTCTATAAATAGAAATGTCTCACCACCTTCCGTTTATCACACCAAAAAACACAAAAAAACACATAGTAGTTGCTAAAAAAATTTATAACTCAATGTAAAACGCCAAAAAATACAACGACGGCAAACATCTTTTCTTTGATCCTCTGTAATGTTCTGCATGAAGCTTCATTGAATGATTTGTTACGTGAGTGTAGTAAGATTTTGTTGCATGAGATGGACAAAATTGAAAAAAGAGAGACTGATGACACCCATATGTCATACTGTCATCTTTGTTCCTGAAGAAGGTTTGGATGATAAGAAGAGACCTACCAGTGTAAATGCTACTTTAGTCTCGATGATTATAATGAAGACGACAGGCAGATAGCATCCACCCACACGGGGTCGATCTATGTCTCCAACATCCACAAAGACAGTTCAACACATGAACAAAGAAAATAAACAACGCCAAACCCAAAACGCCATTTATTTGTCACATTTCTAGTAGTTTCAATAGAAAAAAGATACTGATGACACTGAAGATTTAAAATCATAAATTGCTTCTACTTTAATTTTTTTTATTTTCTTTATCTATTGTTTGTTTTGTAATTTCAGTTAATAAACAACAAAAAGAATATTAATGCTATAACGAAAAATATAATAAAACACCAAAATTAGCAATGCGTGTAAAACGCCATAATGCCATAAAAAACACCCTAAAAAACTACCAAACTATAATAAAATTAATTTGAACAACTAATATTATAAAAAAACGTGAAACAATGTGCAAAGAATATAAAACAAAAAGAAGTCAAATAGTTATCTAACCGCCATTGGAAAACAAAACGCCATAATTACAGCCGTCAAAGATTTGACGTGTTACACCATAAAAACAGTTGAGTCTGAAAACAAAACACGGTAAACTGCAAAAAAACAGTAAAATGAAACGATGGAAAACATAATTACTAACATTTATTATATTTATCTATCTTTTTCAAAACGCCATAATTACCCGTCATACGCGGGAAAAAAAGTCAATATAAAAGAAGCTCATGAGAACCCAAGCTCAAACACGCCAAAAAATTTGACTAAAACGCCACATATTGTCCAAAACGCCAAAAAATTTAAAATGGCTAAGGTTATTGCATGGAGGTTTGAAATGAAAGAGAAACTCAGAAGGATATCCTAGCCCATGGGGTTCCAATAGACAACGATTGTGAAAGAACGAGAACTGTAACAAAAAGACTGAAGAGAAAATTTCCGGCAGAAGATGATGAAGATGATGATGATGATATTAAAGATACTCATATACCAAAACTTAGAAGTTGGGTATTGCATGAGTAAGAAGGAACACTTGAAGTGACTTTTAAAAACGGGGTGCAATATTCAAGGCCAATAGAAGAAATGTTGAAGACATGGTTGCTATCTATCATTGAACAACTCTGTGATTTAACACCTTTAAACGATCCAAAATCCAAGGATGCAGTGATATTCAAGAATACGCTGCAGCAAAGAAGAGAGGAGCTAATGGCGTTATATGCAAAAATGAAATTTGATGATTATGCATCTGAAGAAAGTGAAGAACAAAGCGATGGGTACATCTCTGATGTAATCCCACCTACGGAAGATTATTAGTTTATTTTGATTTTCGTGTTATTGTAGTTTTATAAAATATTAATCTATGGTAATCAATTATTAACAAAAAGATACAAAACGCCAAAAATACCATGGAAAAAGCCATAACGCCAAAAAATTAACTACGTGACACAGAGAGAATTAATTCAAAGAAAAGAAATTGGAGAAAAAACAGTAAAACGCCAAATAATTAATAATTCTACATAACGCCAAAATTATCTTGCACGCAAAAAATAAAGTAGCATGTCAAACGCGAAAATAGTGAAAGGAGAAGAATACTAAAAATACAAAAAAAAAACCCCTCGGACCCTGATCATGCCCCGCGCCACGTGTTCGGCCAGGATGCGTTCTCACACTTTTTGCCGTTTTCTTATATATATATATATATGTGTATATATATATATATATATATATATATATATATATATATGGGAAGGTACAAATTAAAACCACTAGTTATCGCGATAACTCGAAAACTAAGTAAAAAAAACCTAAAAAACATACCAAATGTTTTTTTGCATACCAATTTTCGCTATTTAAATTATATTAAAAAAAATTGTAGTGCACATGTGTATGTGTACTACACATGTGAATTATTACACATGTGCATTACAATTTTTTTTTTTGAAAAAAAGTTTTTTTATATAAAAAAACTAGCGATTTTAATAAAAAAATTGAAAAAAAAAATTTGTGTGTTTTTTAGGCTTTTTTAGTTAGTTTTCGATTTTTCGCCATAAAAGTGGTTTTCATTTGAACCATCTCCAATATATATTGATGATCATGTACATTAATCCAGAAGTGTGAAAAGTGTATTATAACACTATATATAACACTATATAACACCATATAAACACCGTATAACAATATGTAACACCATATAACACCATATAACACTATGTAACACTATATAACATTATATAACATTATATAACACTATAGTTTGTCTGATAGCATGTCTATGATAGATGTATAGTGTTATATATTGTTATATAGTGCCACATAGTGTTACATAGTGTTATATGGTGTTATATGGTGTTACATATTGTTATACGGTGTTTATATGGTGTTATATAGTGTTATAATACACTTCTCACACATCTGGATTAATGTACAGGATCCCTACCCTATATATACATATATATATATATATATATATTATGATACCAATCAATAGAAAACTCCTACAAGTTGTGAGAACATAGAGAATTCGGCCTTTCTATGTGAGTTTTACCTCCATTTTTTCATACCACTGTATTAAAATGATACAAAGACGGTTGTATAAAAAATAAATAAAAAAATCCGAAGTAGTGTTTTTGGCCCCTTACAGGTGTTGTAAAAATCTGATAACCGCATTTACGGCTGATGTTTTTAGGATTTTTGTTAAAAAAAATTTTGAAAACAACCTTTCATAAGACCGAGTTCTCTAAGTTCTCAAAACTCGTATGAGTTTTCAATTTACCCTAACCCTATATATACATACATACATACATACATACATACATACATATATATAGGGGAAGGATATATAGAAAACCCACTTTAATTTAGAAAACCCGGGAAACTCAAAGCTCCCGATGTTTTTTTCTTTTGAAAAAATTTATACATGTTATATACATGTTTTTAAGGGTTTTGGGCAAAAAAAATCAAAAAAGCGCCGAGTAGATATTTTAAAAAAAAATAAACAAGTTTTGGTGTAACACATGTTACATTCATCTGACGTATTTGTAACATGTGTTACACCAAAACTTGTTTATTTTTTTTAAAAATATCTACTCGGCGCTTTTTTGATTTTTTTTTGCCCAAAACCCTTAAAAACATGTATATAACATGTGTAAATTTTTTCAAGAAAAAAAAACATCGGGAGCTTTGAGTTTCCCGGGTTTCTAAATTAAAGTGGGTTTTCTATAGATACTTACATATATATAATGTAAGTATCTATAGAAAACCCACTTTAATTTAGAAACCCGGGAAACTCAAAGCTCCCGATGTTTTTTTTTCTTGAAAAAATTTACACATGTTATATACATGTTTTTAAGGGTTTTGGGCAAAAAAAAATCAAAAAAGCGCCGAGTAGATATTTTTAAAAAAAATAAACAAGTTTTGGTGTAACACATGTTACAAATACGTCAGATGAATGTAACATGTGTTACACCAAAACTTGTTTATTTTTTAAAAAAATATCTACTTGGCGCTTTTTTGATTTTTTTTACCAAAACCCTTAAAAACATGTATATAACATGTGTAAATTTTTTCAAGAAAAAAAAACAGCGGGAGCTTTGAGTTTCCCGAGTTTTCTAAATTAAAATGGGTTTTCTATACATCCTTCCCCTATATATATATATATTTATATATATATATATATATATATATATATATATATATATATATATATAGGGAGAAGATCATGCGAGAACCACCTCTTATTGTGAGAACCGCGAGAACCAATGTGAACACACCAAAAATGCCTAAAAATAGCTAAAAATCACACAAAATTTTTTTTAATATTTTTTATATAAAAATCGCTACTTTTCGAAGCAAAAAAAAATTTATTTTTTTTTAAATTTTTTTTACCACTAAAAGTAGCGATTTAAGCATAAAAAATATTAAAAAAAATTAGATTTTTTTTTTATTTTTTTAGATTTTTTTTAGATTTTTTTTAGATTTTTTTAGGTTTTTTGGGGGTTTAGTTTTTAGTATTTTAGCTGGGGGGGGAGGGGGTGGGGGGTTTAGGTTTTTGGGGGGTGGGGGAGGGGGGTTTAGGTTTTTTTTTTTTTTTTTGGGGGGGGGGGGTTTAGGTTTTTTGGAGTTTTAGTTTTTAGCATTTTGCTTTGTGGGGGGGGGGGAGGGGTGGGGGTTAGGTTTTTTTAGGGGGGGTGGGGGTTAGGCTTTTTTAGGGTTTTTTAGCTATTTTAGGTTGTGTTCACATTGGTTCTCAATGTTCTCACAATAAGGGTGGTTCTCGCATGAGCCCCTCCCTATAAATATATATATATATATATATATATATATATATATATATATATATATATATATATATATATATATATATATATATATATATATATATATATAGGGGAAGGATGTATAGAAAACCTACTTTAATTTAGAAAACCCAGGAAACTAAAAGCTCCCGATATTTTTTTTTCTTAAAAAAATTTACACATGTTATATACATGTTTTTAAGGGTTTTGGACAAAAAATATCAAAAAAGCGCCGAGTAGATATTTTAAAAAAAAAATAAACAAGTTTTGGTGTAACACATGTTACATTCATCTGACATATTTGTAACAAAATGGGTTTTCTATAGATACTTACATTATATATATATATATATATATATATATGTAGATATTTTTAACACGCCGTTTTTTTAACGCACCGTTTTTTTTGCCCCGCTTTTCCACGCGCCGTTTTTTTCGCCCGTTTTTTTAACGCGCCGTTTTTTTTAACGCGACGTTTTTTCCGCCCGTTTTTTTAACACGCCGTTTTTTTAACGCACCGTTTTTTTGCCCCGCTTTTCCACGCGCCGTTTTTTCGCCCGTTTTTTTTAACGCGTCGTTTTTTACGTTTTTTGCCCGTTTTTTTAACGCGCCGAACTTTTTTACGTTTTACCGCGTCGTTTTTTAACGTTTTACGTTTTTACGTTGTTTTCGTTTTAACGTGCCGTTTTTTTTTTACGTTTTTTACATTTTTAACGCGTCGTTTTTATTACGTTTTACGTTTTTACGTTTTTTACATTTTTAACGCGCCGTTTTTTTTTACGTTTTACGTTTTTACGTTTTTTACCCCGGCTTTTCCACGCGCCGTTTTTTTCGCCCGTTTTTTTCGCCCGTTTTTTTAACGCGCCGAACTTTTTTACGTTTTACCGCGTCATTTTTTAACGTTTTACGTTTTTACGTTGTTTTCGTTTTAACGCGCCGTTTTTTTTACGTTTTGCGTTTTTACGTTTTTTACATTTTTAACGCGTCGTTTTTTTTTACGTTTTACGTTTTTACGTTTTTTACATTTTTAACGCGCCGTTTTTTTTTACGTTTTACGTTTTTACGTTTTTTACATTTTTAACGCGTCGTTTTTACGTTTTACGATTTACGTTAAAAACTTTTTACGTTTTACGTAAAACTTTTTACGCTTTTTTCGTTTTACGTGTTACGTTTAAAAAGTTTACGTTTTTACGTTAAAAAGTTTACGGTTTAACAGTTTTTTTTACAAAAACATTTTTTACGCAACACGAACGCACCCAGAAACGCAAACTTTTTACGTTGTACGTTTTACGTTTTACGTAAAACTTTTTACGTTTTACGTAAAACTTTTTACGTTTTACGTAAAACTTTTTACGTAAAAAGTTTTACGTTTTTACGTTAAACAGTTTACATTTTTACGTTAAAAAAGTTTACGAGTTAACTTTTTTTTTTTAACAAAAACTTTTTTACGCAAAAACGAACGCACCCAGAAATCGCATACTCGGGGAGGTGTCTCAGATATATCGTTATCATCATCGACTAGAGGGGAAAAATACAAAAACATCAAAACAAAGGGTATCTCGAAAAATAAAACGGGGTTTGGCTCAGATTAGCGGATAATCAAAAGGCTGCAAAAGAGGGGTTGCATGTTTAAAAAACCTACCCTCCGCCGTCCTTGCCGCGCCATCTTCCGTTTTTTTATCATCACCGCCGATTCAAAAAAGGCGCCAGATTCAACCGATTTAAACAAACCCAAAAATGGCACAAGGAACCTGAACATACGGATCGGATAAAAAAAACCTCAGATTTTGAACCTCGTAAAACATTCAAACATTCAAAACACACAAGGAACCTGAACATCATTCAACCCACATATCAAACATTCAAACCCCATAGATCAAGAACACAGGCCAAAAGCTTCAACCGATTCAAACATTCAAAACCCAGAAAAAGAAAGAACACATACCAAAAATTCAACAGATCAAGAACATCATCGTAAAAAACAAACCATCAAGAAAAGTCAAAACCCCATAGATTCAAACCCAGATTCAACCTCAGAAAAGTCAATATCAACAGATCTAAACCAAAAAATATCAAAGAAATACCAACAAGGTGTGGCTGACCCACCACCACCGTCGCTGTCACAGGGGTGTGGGTGACCCACCACCACCGTCGCCGTCACAGGGTGGGGCTGACCCACCACCACCGCCTTCATCCACCGCCGCCGACCAACCGGCCAAACCCACCATCTCCATCACTAAAACCCCCCTTCGGTCACCATCTTCGGTCACCGGAGTAGCAGAGAGAAGAGAGTGGTTCGGGTGGGGAACGATGGGGTTCGGTCACCATCTTCAGAACAACTCCCCCCCCCCACCCACCGGCCGGAGGTCAAACCGCACCACCACAAAACCGCCCTTCACCGGTCGTCTCCGAATAGTTGCAGCCACCATCTCTTTTGCAGATCTGAGATAGGTTGCAGATCGGAGGGGTTTGGAGGAGATGAGAGATAGGTTGCAGATCGAAGGGGGTGTGGTGTTTAGGGGTTGCCGGAGTGGGGAGATGTGGTGGCAGATGAGAGAGATTTGGTGATTTCTTGTATGAAGAAAGAGAGAGACAGAGACTTTTATAAAGATGAGCTGCAACTTTTAAATAGAAAAGAGAGGAGAGAGGAGAGAGAAGAGTGCATCTTTTAAAGAGAGGAGAGAGGAGAGAGGATGGATATGACATATAGGGTAAATGACCAAACTACCTTTTTTGTTGGCTGAATGTGATTGGTGGAGAGTGGTTCTCACGGTTCTTACAACTGGGGGTGGTTTTCATTTTAGCGGCTCCCTATATATATATTGTTATATTGTTAGTATTGGGACAAAACCCAAGTTATTAAGTAAACCCCGAGAACTGCTATGTAACAATTTTTCTTTGGAAAGAAAGAACATATATAATATATACATGTTTTTCAGCAAAAAAGTCAAAAAAGTGCTGACCAACTTTTTTTTTAAAACAAGTTTTTTACGTGAGAGTAGGTAACTTGACTGTTACGTATGTTACACAATAACTTGTTTATTTTTGTAAAAAGGATTTGGTCGGTGCTTTTAATTATTATTATTTTTTTTTGCTTAAAACCCTTATAAACATGTATATATATTTTTTTCAAGGAAAAACTTAGGAGGTTAGGGTTTTTCCAGTAAATACTAGTTTCCTATATATCCTTCCTATATATATACATATATATATATATATATAGTGTTAGTTTCATTTGCGAACAACCTCATTGATAGTGAACACGAGTGAACTAATCCTAGTCCTTGATTATGAATATATATTGCTGGAGGTCCATAGGGAACTCCAAAAAAGTGGGGAACCGACTCAAACGAACTTTGATCTGACTCATTCCAATGACATTGGGACCGACCCGACTAGCCAGTTCCAATGCCCCTAGAATAAGTCCTATGAGAGTTCGCTTGTGAACCTACCCTTTACTTGTGAACTTTGTGAACCTATCCTAGCCCTTGATTTAGTTTAAGAAGACTAGGAGTAGGATTGTAATTATCCATATAAATTTAATGTTAACTCCTTTAATTATATCTCATTTAATAGGAGGCTATTTATCTATCCCTACTTTTTGTAATTTAAAATATAATTTAAAATTAATTCATAGCTACATAACGTGATCGATAATTTTTTTATATTTCCTTTATTCCAAAACAGTTCCGTAATCGTATACCAGTGTATAAATTAATTTGTTTAATAAATAATATTGTTTTATGTATGTTTTGAGTAGACATGTTGTTTTCGTTTTAATCTTTGATACACATGTGTACATTTGTTTACTTTTAATTAATTTCATAATTTTATATGAATCTACTCGTGTGCATTCATAGTATACTATATGTTATTAATATACACATATGTAACCATTTCTGAGTATAATGCGCATATGTATAAATTAAAAGTTGTGTATTTTGTATAAACTGATAGTTTGTGAAACTATACATATGTGTATATACTATCATCTGTGTATCTTGTATAAACTGATACTAGCGAGACTATACACATGTGTATGAACTAACAATTGTGTATCTTGTATAAACAAAAACTAGCGAGATTTTAGGGATTTTGATTATATTGTTTACACAATACACTTTACAAATGACGAAAATACCCTATTGTCATTTATTTTAAAGGGAAGTTATAAGATTTATAGTTACAATCTTTTCATTGATAAAAAAAACTCTAGATCTTCTAAATGAAAGGCCATGATTTGTTCACTTGTTTCACAAATATTCTAGTATTCACTCTAGAACCCCGTCCTATATATATTGGGGACCGCTAAAATGAAAACCACCTCCAGTTATAAGAACCGAGAGAACCACTTTCTAGCTATTAAATCAACAAGATGGATGGACAAGATTAAAAGTAATTAAAAATAATATTATATATTTTTTGTCTTATTGTGTTTTTAATATTTTAATGCAAAAGGGTAGTTTAGTAAAATCACTCTTTTTTGTCTTTTTGTATTTATTATTTTTATTACTTTTTTTGTATTATTATATTAGTTTTTATTTTTAAACAAAAATTTTTTATTAAAAGCTTTTTAAATTCAGATTTTTTAAACTTTTTATGTTTTACGTTTTACGTTAAACTTTTTACGTTTTACTTTAAAAAATTTAGGTTTTACGTTTTACATTTTAAGTTTTATGTTAAAAAGTTTACGGTTTACGTTAAAAAGTTTACGGTTTTAACTTTTTTTTTACAAAAACTTTTTTACCCAAAACGAACGAACCCAGAAATCGCAACTTGGTAAGTGTCTCAAATAGATTGTTATCATCATCGACTGGGGAAAAAAAGTAAAAAAACCAACAAACAAAAATCAAAACAATGAGTGGATTCTTAAAAAAACGGGGTTTGGCTCAGATTTTCCGATAATCAGAGGCTGCAAAGTGTGGTTGCACGTTCAAAAACCTACCCTCCACCATCCTTGCCGCGCCATCGTCACCAAAATATGCTTTTTTTCGCATCTTCACTGCCACAAACCCAAAACCATACTTCAATCGTCCACCGGCACCACGGGGCACCACCGGCACCGCGTGGGCACCGCGTGGGCACCACGGGGCACCACCGGCACCATAAATCCAAAACCACACTTCAATCGACCACCCCCTTCGCCCACCCACTCACCATCGTTCACTGCCGCCGCTCTCAATGCAACCACCTCCAACACCACCAACGCCAAACACCGCCGCTGCAAAAATCACAAAAAAAAAAAAAAAAAAACAATTTCTCTAAATCAAGTTTTCAACCACCAAAAAAAAATCAACAATTTCTAAATCAAGTTTTCAACCACAAAAAACAACAGTTTCTCTAAATCAAGTTTTCAACCACCAAAATCAACATTCAGATGGACCTTCTCTAAATCAAGTTTTGAACCACAAAAAACAACAATTTCTCTAAATCAACCACAACCACAAAAATCAGATTGACCCGACACCATAGACAAAAATCAAGAAAAAATTGAGCTTTTTAAAAAATAAAGAAAATCACCAGAGACGGAGGCAGAAGGGGGAGGAGCAACCTTCCGCATCACTTCCGGCGGCGAACTTAGTCACCGGAGCACACCCCACGGCCAAGGAGCAATCGGCGGAATGCGATTGCCAAACACCCTCATGCCGCAGATGTGACTGCCAAACACCCTCATGCCGCCATGGTCGTCGCCGTGCACCACCATGTCGGCCACTGCCAACTTTCTTCTGGCTCTCTTTCCCTCTCTCTCTAACAATATGTGTGTAGATGTTGTGAATCAAAAGAAAAAGGGCATTTGAAGACTTTGAAAGCAGACTTGATTTTCAAGATCTGAGAGAGAGAGAGAGAAAGCAGACTTTGAATGTGTACAAAGTATTTTCAAGATCTGAGGAGAGAGAGAAAGCAGACTTTGAATGATAGAGAGAGAGAATAAGAGATCTTTAAATGAAGAGAGAGATAGAGATTGGACATTTGAAGTAAATGACCAAATTACCCCTTATTCTGATTGGTTGAGAGTGGTTCTCGCGGTCCTTACAACTTGGGATGGTTTCTATTTTAGCGGCTGCCTATATATATATATATATATATGAGACCGCTAAAAAGAAAACCACCTCCAGTTGTAAGAACCATGAGAACCACTTTCTAGCCATTAGATCTTCAAGATGGATGGATTAGATTAAAAGTAGTTAAAATTAATACTAAATACTTTTTGTCTTATTATGTTTTTAATATTTTAATGCAAAACGGTAGTTTGGTAAATTTACACTTTTTTGTCTTTATTATTTTTTTTATTACTTTTTGTTATTATAATATAAGTTTTTATTTGTTAAACAAAATTTTTTTATTAAAAGCTTTTCAATTTCAGATTTTTAACAGACTTTTTAAACTTTTTACATTTTACGTTTTACGTTGAACTTTTTAAGTTTTACGTTTTTACGTTAAACTTTTTACGTTTTACGTTAACCTTTTTACATTTTACGTTTTACGTTAAACTTTTTACGTTTTTACGTTTTACGTTTTACGTTTTATGTTAAACTTTTTACGTTAAACTTTTTACGTTTTACGTTAAAAAGTTTATGTTTTACGTTAAAAAGTTTACGGTTTAACCTTTTTTAACAAAAACTTTTTTACGCAAAACGAACGCACCCAGAAATCGCAAACTCGGTAGGTGTTTCAAATAGATTGTTATCATCATCGACTGGGGAAAAAATATAAAAAACTAACAACATCAAAACAATATGTATCTCGAAAAAAAACAGGGCTTGGCTCAGATTTTTCGATAATCAAATGGCTGCAAAAGTGGGGTTGCAGGTTCAAAAACCTACCCTCCACCGTCCTTGCCACGCCGTCGTCATCAAAATCTACGTTTTTTTTCTTCTTTTTTTGCATCATCGCCGCCCAATCCAACAGATCAAAACCTATGAGAATCAAAGAATACAAATTCATCTTTCAAACAACCTGCATCATTCAAAAAACATTCAAACAAGTGCAACTCACTTTTTCTAGATCCCATTTTTCTTTTGTCTGTGCCAAGACTCAACAAATACACACACAAACACATGCTTCATTTTCTCCAAAACAAACACAGACACCATCATTCTTTTTTCTCTTCCTCTCCCTCTCGCTAAAATCTGGCCACCATAAACTGTTCCTCCGGCGCCGATTAACTGGCCGGTCAAACACACACACCTCGACACCCTCCTCCCTCGTCCCTGTAACACCTACCCCCACATCCCTTCATGCCTTCCGCCATCTCCGACGAACAGAATCAGCCGGCCACCACCCTCTGGTGGTGGTACACGACGGTGAAAAATACAAAGTCGAGAGAGAGAGAGGGAGATGAGAGAAATGCGGTGGAGAGAGAGAAACCGGCGAAGGGTTACCGGTGCCATCATCGCCGTTCACGGCGGTGGTAGCAGGTGGATTTCAGCAGAAGGGACCGGCGGCGGTTGTGTTTTTATGTTCCCGACGGGTTCACCGGTCTCCCTCTTTCTCTGTCTACTCTCTCTCTCTCTCTCTTTCCTGTAATCTGATGAAGATGATGAAGAGTTGCTTTCAGAGAGGATGAGGGGGTTTCAAATGAGGAGAGAGACAAAAAATGAAAGAAAACAAAAATGGGGGATCTGACATTTTAAAGCTGGTTGCATTAAATGTTGAGAGAGGGGGGATTTGACATTTGAGGTAAATGAACAAACTACCTTTTTGGTTGGCAGAATATGATTGGTGGAGAGTGGTCCACCAATCATATTCAGCAACAAAAGGGGTAATTTGGTCATTTACTCTATATGTCAATTCTCTCTCTCTCTCTCTCTCTGTCACATTTATTATAACCAGCTTTTTATTCCTTTAACCTATCTCATCTAACAAAACCCACAGATCTCTTTCTCTCTCTAACTTAAGCACAACTCCACAGATCCTTCACCCTCAAATCTTTCTCTCTCTAACAAAACCCACCAGCCACCACCGTCAGGATCCACCACCAGCAACCCCAAATTTCTCGTTTTTGTCATGTTGGCTCAATCAGGGGATCATTTTTAGTGATGTTTCTTCACCCCCACTTTCTCGATTCCAAAGAGAGGCGGAAGGCGGTGGTGGGGCGGTGGTTTGGTGGGAGTTCGGCAGAGGGGGAAAGCGGTGGTGGTTTGTGGGTTTTGATCTGTTTTGATTTGTGGGTTTTGATCTGTTGAATCTGGGTTTTGAATGTTTTGATTTGTGGGTTTTGATCTGTTGAATCTTGGCCTGTGTTCTTGGCCTGTGGTGGAAGGCGGTGGTGGGAGGTGGTCGGTCGGAAGACAGGGGGGGTGGTGGGTGATGGTGGGGGCGGAGGTAAATGGAGGTGATGGTGGTTGGTCGGTGGTGGGAGATTTACTCGCAGCCGACCCCCGGAGTTGATGAACTTTGCGTCGGCATCACTGAGAGCAACCACCTCGGCCACCTATTTTTGTGCCATTTTTGAAGGCTGCCGGAGTGCGGCAAACACCCAGGTGGTGGGCCGGCGGCAGCGCCGCCGTGAGCGGCGGAAGCCCTGGTCTCCTCCCGACGAGTTGATGATTTCTCTGGTATTTTTTTGGCCTGTGTTCTTCTTTTTTTCTGGGTTTAGTTGATTTTCTGGTGATTTCTTGGCCTGTGTTCTTCACATGTGTTCTTGAATGATCTTATTTAGTAGGTATTTTTGGGGGTGTTTCTGTTCTTGATCTTATTTAGTGGGTGTTGATTTATTGTGGGTTTCTCTCTTTAGAATCTGATGGTTTTTGAATCTGATGGTTTTTTGATATGTTAGTGGTTTTGATGGGTTTTGTTGGTGATTTGTGAATGTGTTGAATGTTGGTGATTTTGTGAATGTGTTGAATGCTTGATCAGTGATTTCGAATGTGTTGAATGTTTGGATAGTGAAAAAAAACTGTGGGTTTTGATATGGTCGATTTCGGCGGCGATGATGAAAAAAAAAGTAAATTTAGATGACGATGGTGCGGCAAGGACGTTGGAGGGTAGGTTTTTGAACCTGCAACCCCACTTTTGCAGCCTCTGATTATCGGAAAATCTGAGCCAAAACATCGTTTTTTCGAGAAATCCACTCGTTCTTTTGATTTTTGTTTGATTGGGTTTTTATTTTTATTGAGGCGTCGATGATGATAGCAATCTATCTGAGACATCTACCGAGTAGCGATTTGCTGGGTGCGTTCGTTTTTGTGTAAAAATCTTTTTAGATAAAACGTAGAACGTTTTACGTAAAACGTAAAACTTAATTTTTTTTACGTAAAACGTAAAACATAAAAAGTTTTACGTAAAATGTAAAACGTAAAAAGTTTAACGTAAACTTTTTAACGTAAAATGTAAAATTTTTAACGTAAAACGTAAATCATAAAAAGTTTTACGTATAACGTAAAACGTAAAAAGTAAAAAGTTTTACGTAAAATGTAAAAACTTAAAAGTTTTAACGTAAAACGTAAAACGTAAAACGTAAAAAGTTTTACGTAAAACGTATAAATTTTTAACGTAAAACGTACAACGTATAATTTATCCCGTAAAACGTAAATCTTTTTTTGAAAAAAAACGGGCCGTAAAATACGGAACGTAAAAAACGGCGCCAAACGTAAAACGTAAAACGTAAAACTTTTTACGTTAAATGTAAAAATTTTAACGTAAAACGTAAAAAGTTTTACATAAAACATAAAAACGTAAAACGTAAAAAACCGACGCGTAAAACATAGAAAAACATCAACGTAAGAAACCGGCGCGTAAAACGTAAAAAACGTTAACGTAAAAACGTCGCGTTGGAAAAACGACGCGTGAAAAAGTCGGGCGTAAAACGGGTCGTAAAAAACAGGAACTAATAAATGGGTCGTAAAACGGCGTGAAAAACGGAGCGTAAAACGGGTCGTAAAAAAAACGCGTAAAAAACGGGTCGTAAAAAAACGCACGTAAATTTTTTTTTCAAAAATTCTGATTTCAATATATTTCTTTAATAAAAAAACTGATTTTAGAAAAAAAAACATTTAATGCAATAGGACAAAAGTGTATTAAAAAACAATTAAACTAATAACACAAAAAAAAAAACAAAATTACCTAAATACCCATTTTGATTAAAGTATTAAAGACATAATAGGACAAAAAACTTTTAATATTAATATTAGCTACTTTTAATCTCATCCATCCATCTAGTTGATCTAAGGGCTAAAAAGTGGTTCTCATGGTTCTTACAACTAGAGGTGGTTTTCATTTTAGCGATCCCCTATATATATATATATATATATATATATATATATATATATATATATATATATAGGAGAGTTCAAATGAGAAGAAATTTTTTGTAACAAAAAAAAGAACAAATTTCAACCAATAAGAATGCTTTATTTTACTTTATTTAATATAAGTATTTAATGTTACTATAAGGGTACATTGGTAAATGTACATAGGTCATTAATTTGTAGTCTTCCTCTTTAATAGCTAATACATTACATTTTTTGTAACTTATCTTCAAAATATATATTTTTTCAAAAAAAAATAAAATAAAATAATTTAAAGTGTAGGATAAATTAGAAGTTGTGTAGGAAAGATTGCGAGTTGTGTAAGATAAATTTCAACGTGTAGGATTAATTTTGAAATATGTAGGACAACTTTTTGATGTGTGTAGCCAAAAAAAGTTAGTGTGGAGGATAATAGTCTTTATGACTAATTAATTAGTAAAAAATGATAATAAATGAGATAAGTGAAAAACTATTTAATGTTTTACAAAATTACCCTTTGTTCTTTTTCTTCTCAATTAAATTTTCTTCTCAAATGAACCTTCCCCTATATATATATATATATATATATATATATATATATATATAGGGTCAGGTTAACGTACAAATGCCCTTTTCGTACATTACGTATGCTACAATCTCAGCCGTCCGATCATCTTTCCGCATTGAATTCGCATGTTGTTTTTTTGTAACAATTTCGCATGTTGGTTTTTTAACATGCGATTTCATCAAAATTACCACATGCGAAATTGTTACAAAAAAAACAACAAGCTATTTCATCAAAATTATCACATGCGAAATTGGTACAAAAAAACAACATGCGAATTCCTCAAAAAATTATCACATGCGAAATTGTTATAAAAAAAACAATATGCTATTTCATCAAAATTATCACATGCGAAATTGGTACAAAAAAACAACATGCGAATTCATCAAAAATTATCACATGCGAAATTGTTATAAAAAACAACATGCGATTTTAAAATGCGGGAAGATGATCCGACGGCTGAGATTGAAGCGTACGTAATGTACGATAAGCAATATTGTACATTACACTTTACCTATATATATATATATATATATAGGGGATGGTTCAAATGAAAACCACTTTTATTGTGAAAACTCGAAAACTAACTAAAAAAAAGCCTAAAAAACACACAAAATTTTTTTTTTCAATTTTTATAAAAATCGCAGGTTTTTATATATAAAAATAACTTTTTTTCAAAAAAAAAACTTTTTTTTGTATTAAATATGTGTAATAATACACATGTGTAGTATTACACATGTGCACTACACAAAAAAAAAAATTTTTTTTGAATTTTTTTATATATAAAAACCTGCGAAAATTGGTTAGCAAAAAAAAATTGGTATGTTTTTTTGGCTTTTTTAATTAGTTTTCGAATTTTCACAATAAATAGTGGTTTTCATTTGAACCTTCCCCTAAATATATATATATATATATATATATATATATATATATATATAGGGGAAGGATGTATAGAAAACCCACTTTAATTTAGAAAACCCGGGAAACTCAAAGCTCCCGATGTTTTTTTTTCTTGAAAAAATTTGCACATGTTATATACATGTTGTTAAGGGTTTTGGGCAAAAAAAAAAAAATCAATAAGCGCCGAGTAGATATATTTTAAAAAAATAAACAAGTTTTGGTGTAACACATGTTACATTCATCTGACATATTTGTAACATGTGTTACATCAAAACTTGTTTATTTTTTTAAAAAATATCTACTCGGTGCTTTTTTTGATTTTTTTGCCCAAAACCCTTAAAAACATGTATATAACATGTGTAAATTTTTTCAAGAAAAAAAAACATCAGGAGCTTTGAGTTTCCCGGGTTTTCTAAATTAAAGTGGGTTTTCAATAGATACTTACATTATATATATATATATATATGGACAGGATCATTTCAGAACCATAAATATTTACAGAACTTGCAGAAATCTTAATAAACACTCTTTTTATTTATATATTTTTATGTTTAGGATAATTTTATCATTTATTATGTGTATTTTTACGATTACATACATGTTAAGACTAATTTTTTTTCATTTTTTATATGTAATTTTATAATTACACATATGTAAACTAGTTTTTTTTACATATATGTAATTAGTTATGACACATATATATAATCTCGGCAATTAAACATATGTAAACTATTTTTTAACATGTATGTAATCAAAGAAATACATATAATAGATGATAAAAAGATCCTAAATACAAAAACTTATATATAAAATGATTGTTTATTAGGAGTTCTGAAAGTTCTGTAGTTATTTAGAGTTCTGAAATGAACTCAACCCTATATATATATATATATATATATATATATATATATATATATAATGTAAGTATCTATGAAAAACCCATTTAATCTAGAAAACTTGGCAAACCTGAATTGTGTGGTCAAGATTGATACACGTCATATCTTCAAACACATGTTAAAAAGGCAAATTAGTCATTTGTTCAAGCTATCATTTCACCCTCTTCCCCATCCCATCAAGTCACTTATTACCCATCATCTCATCACTTTTTTAAGCCAAAAAATACATACATAATCCATCTCTTTCTTCCTTCTTCATCCCCCATTCCTTTCTTCTTCAAAAACCCTAACTCCATTGCTTTCTCCCATTGATCATTCTCATCTCTTTCTCTCTCACACACAAACTCAAACTCAAACACAGTGCTAGTTTTTATCGGTGTTTCATGGGTGACCCACATGACTTTGTGGATGATCTTAGTGCGTACTCTCCTAGACGTGTATTCTAGAACAACTTCATCGGTGATCGAAGCCACCAAATCTGAAGATCGAAGCCATCATTGAAGATCGAAGCCACCATCAAAGCTCTCAAAGAAAAGGAAGCTCGATGTCATTTTAATCACATCTTTGTTTCTGTTTTTTAGAGAGAGAAAGCTAATGTTTTGGAAGGAGAAACAACAATTTTCATCTTGTTCGCCTAGACACCAAGAACACACGCACATGTGTGTGAGAGAGAAACAGGTTTAAAGATCTTACTTTTGTTATTTATGTAATTTGTTTAGATTTATACTTTGTATAACGTTTGGTAGATTTAAAATCAGAGCTAGTTTGTTTATTTTATTTTTTAAATCAAGATCTAGAAGAAATTTTTGTATGTTGTATTTCTCTCTTCAAAGTGTATTGATATTTTTTATGAAGATTAATGTTAAATTTCTTAATTTTGTTTGTCCAGCGATTTTGAGTTAATGATTGCTTTTAGTTGGATTTTGTGTGGGGGGGGGGGTGTGGGTGAGCTGGGTTTTTTTAGGGTTTATAAATTGGATTTGGTTTAATTTATTTTCTGGTTTTGTTTAAATTCAGCATCACCATTGATGGTAGATAATTAGTTTGAAAATCCATAATTTTTACGATGTATGTATCAAATTTCTTTGTTGTTTAGTTGTTTTTTGAATAAATTCACTCCGATATTACATTTTCATTACCTTTAGAAAGTCCATAATTTAATCGGATATCGGGTTTGTTTTACAAATAGAAATTCATGGTTTTTACTGGCATAATTTGCTACATATGTTACATTTCTATCAGCTACATTTATGTGAAAAGTATACTGGTATTTTTTACGAAGATTAATATTGACTTTCTAAATTGTTTGTACAGAGTATATTGATATTTTTACGAAGATTAATGCTAAAATTTCTAAACTGTTTGTCATATATGTTGTAACACGTGTTACACTACGGGTTACATATGTTGCATATAGGGTGTTACATGTGTTACACCCAGTGGGCTAGACATGTATACACATGTTACATGTTGATGTTACCTGCGTTTATAGCCTCTTGTCTAACACATGAGTATACAGTTGTTAATGTAATTAGGTTTTGTGGTTTTTTATTTACCTTTCAATATCTAACATATACAAGAAACATGTTTGTTAGCACATATGTTCTTTTTATTAAGTTTCATGAGAATGACAAGTGTTTATATGCAAATATAATATAACATGATGTAATATGACGTGTACCTATTTATTCCTTTAATTTGTTACACTAGTCTCATATACTGCTAGTTACATATATTACTTATTTATCAATTGATGTGACATTTTGGATGATGTAATGTTGTTACATATGTAATTTTACTAAGTTTAAACTAACACTGACGGAGCTGCACATATGTAACATATGTTTCGCTAGAGGATAACACATGTATAGCCACATTACACATGTTACATATGGTTGTTACATGTGTTACACAAGTGGGTTAGACATGTATACCCATCTTACACATGTTACATGTTGATGTTACCTGCGTTTACAGCCTCTTGTCTAACACATGAGTATACACTTGTTAATGTGGTTTTTACAGCCTCTTGTCATACATTACTTGTTTACCAATTGATGTGATGTTTTAGATGATGTAAAGTTGTTACATATGTAATTTTACTACGTGTAACCCGACATAAAGAGGGTTGCACATATATAACATATAGAGGGTAACACATGTATAGCCACATTACACATATTACATATAGTTGTTACATGTGTTACAACGTTAAGGTTACACATGAGTATACACGTTATACGTATTTCATATAGTTGTTACATGTGTTACAACATTAGGGTTCACATGAGTATGCATGTATACATTTTCATAAGTTTAAAGGTTTACCTTTTTTTCATTTCTGCATGTGTTCAACATATATTGCCCCGAAGTGTAACACATGTTACAACATACAGGACAAACATTTTAGAATGTAGCTGGTAGGAATGTAGCTGGCAGAAGTGTAACATATGTAACAAAATAAAGGGATAAATAGATTGTATATATTATAAAAAAAACATTACCATCAAACTTAAACTTAACATAAGTGTTTTATATGAACTTAAATATACAAAAATATCCAAAAACTATCATACAGGACAAACACTAGAGAGGTAACACATGTATAGCCACGTTACACATGTTACATAGGAGATTAATAAGTTTTAACTATAGAAGATTAATATTGATGTACTTGTTTTGTTCACAGGTGAAAAGATGTTTTGTGTTCAAGATGAAGATGGTTATCAAGAAGCGAAGCCCGCCGAAGGATTAAAACGCATCATCAGGTTTTCATGGTGACGATGGTGTGTTTTTTGGTTGGCTTCTATGTGTTGTGAAGATGGATGTTGTTGTGAAGACCATTTTTAGAAGCATTACAACTATTGATATAAAATTCATTTTTATTTTCATTGTTAGTATGCCCATTTTTGGATGAATACGGATGTTGTTGTGAAGGCAATTCTTTTTTGATGCAACAACTATATGTAACATGTGTAACCTTGACGTTGTAACACATGTAACACCTATATGTAACATGTGTTAGATATGTCAGTCCCTTTGGTGTCAATTTAAACTTAGTAAAATTACATATGTAACAACATTACATGATCCAAAATGTCATATCAATGAACAAACAAGTAATATATGTAACTATAAGTATATGAGACTAGCGTAACGAATTAAAGGGACAAACGATACACTTCATGTTACATATGTACCTAGAGTTGTTATTAACAATGTTATTAGAAGATAAAAAAAACTGCATTAACGTATATTTTTTACACTGAACCCAGCTTATTGGTCATAAGTCTTATACATGGCAAGAAGTTCTTCCAGTGTGACATATGATTTAACAATAATAGGATGATATTGCTCGTTGACATTCGGTGTCCACAATTTAGTGCCAATAGAAGACTCGTAAAGATGGTAACGTGGAGTATGTTCTAGATCATTTATGGACATAGGGATGGATGTTAGTATAAGTTTACGTGCGTTATGAACGTTGTAATACGTTTAGCACCCTAGGGTAACAAAAAAAGATCACACATGACACTTGTCGCCATGTTACACATGTTAATTGTGCGTGCACATGTAACATCTCCTCTACAACGTATGTAACATCCTTAAAAGTTGTGTTCCTACTATGCTTTATATTTTTTAAGTACTTATAGGTAAACATGTTTTAAAGATACAACCTATAACATGTGTTACACCGAAATGTTACACAAGTGTTTCCAGTTTACACATGTTACATCTTGTGTAACTCTGCTTTATATTTTGTAAGTGTTTCCAGTTTCCAGTTTAAACATGTTTTAAAGATACAACCTGTAACATGTAAGTATTTATAGGTAAACATGTTTGAAAGATACAACCGTATCACCTTACAAGTTATATGTTTTGCTGATAAACGCCATGTCACACATGTTACACACTATAGAGTGAAACAACAGTATTGAACGCTGCTACACATTTCCCATTCTGTCGTAACATGTGTAACCTTTTTGAGGGTTTCGATGTTGTAGGTTTATACAAACTTAAATATATACAAATGATCCAAAAATGATCATACATGTATTACCCTCTAGTGTAACATAAGTTACAAACATGTCTTACATATGTGCAGCCCCGATTTTTTGTAACAAAGGGGTTGAACATGCGTAACACATGTTTGTAACATGTGTTACACTAGAGGGTAACTTCTGTGCAATGTCAAAGGTACCCACCACCTGCCCTTCATCGACTTCTTGTTCCCATTCTTCATCGGTTTCTCCATCTACCTTCTTTTGCTTTATGGCCACCTTTTGTCATATCCGATATTGTAGTTCCCTTTCTTCCTGCCAAGATCCCTTCTCGTTTGGTTGCAACTGCTATGGTCAAGTCGTAATAACACAAGTTACAATCCAGTATTTTTAATTACTAATTAAAAAAATAGTAGTAACATAACTAACACTAGTTACCTTCTACCCAATTATGCACTGAACTTGAAGACTCCCTAAATTTTGAGTTATTATCTGCATCATTTCACACATAATGTTTTGTTAGGTTTCTTCCCAGTCCCAGTCCTGCCCAAGAAATGAAAAACACAAATATTAGTAGTCAGCAAAAGAGTACTTGCTAAGATGAGGATACAACAATTACCATTCACCATTTCAATATCCACTCATATCAAAACAAAATATGTAACACCATGTATGCACCATATATTGTCCGAAAGTGTAACATATGTTACAACATACATGACAAACAGTTTAGAATCTAACTAGCAGAAATGTAGCTGGCAGAAATGTAACATACGTAACTAGTTATGCCTGCAAAAATTTGAAACATTTAACACTAATTATAAAAAAGAACAACTTAACCAACAAAATTTTGAAACCTTTTCTGTAACAATTATGGATTTTCAAACTAATTATCTACTAATAGTTGGGATGCCCAATTTAAACAAAAAACAGAAAACAGAAAACAAAATAAAGCAAATCCAATTCATAAAACCTAAAACAAACCCAACCCATAAATATTGGCCAACAAACTGAAAATATCAAAAAACTAAAAATGATTTTAACATCAAAACAAAAACCTGCAAAATACATGAACATTAACCCTTTACTAGAACACTTTGAGCACACAAAAAGTTATTGACAACCCTTTTAACAAAAAAAATCAAGTGTGTTCTTGCTGTTAGTAGAACACTTATCGGATCTAGAATCGTCCGATGAACACGATGAAGATCTTCAAAAATGATTCTCTCTCACACACTTGTGCGTGTGTTCTAGATGAACATGATGAAGATTTGTACCGTCGTACTGTGTTGGAGAGATTGAATGGGGGTGATGATGGTTTACTCTTTCTGGCGAATGTGAAGAGGGAGAGAGAATTAGAGATTTGGATGTTGAAGAGAGAGAATTAGAGATCTGGATGTGAATGAATGATGTTCTTGGTGTTCTAGATATTTTGAATTCTCAAAGAAGAAGAGAGAGAGAGAATGAGATATGGATGATGATGGTTTTGATGGTGATGGTGACAATTATACAGAAGAGAGAGAATGAGATATGATATTTTTGACATAACTACCCTCATGGCCCACTCATCAACATAAGTTATGTATTAAATTTAAATCCATAAACCATAAATTTTCCCTAACCCTTAGATGATGTTGATCAATGGTTATAAAGTGAGTTTCCTACGTTTTCTTAGTACAAATAAGTTTTTTATACATCCTTCCTATATATATATATATATATATATATATATATATATATATATGTATGTATATATATAGGGGACCGCTAAAATGAAAACCACACCCAGTTGTAAGAACCGAGAGAACCACTTTTCAACCATTAGATCTTCAAAATGGATGGATAAGATTAAAAGTAATTAAAACTAATATGTGCGTGTGTTCTAGATGAACATGATGAAGATTTGTACCGCCGTACTGTGTTGGAGAGATCGAATGGGGGTGATGATGGTTTACTCTTTCCGGCGAATGTGAAGAGAGAGAGAGAGAGAATTAGAGATTTGGATGTTGAAGAGAGAGAATTAGAGATCTGGATGTGGATGAATGATGTTCTTGGTGTTCTAGATATTTTGAATTCTCAAAGAAGAAGAGAGAGAGAATGAGATATGGATCATGATGGTTTTGATGGTGATGGTGACAATTATACAGAAGAGAGAGAATGAGATATGATATTTTTGACACAAATACCCTCATGGCCCACTCATCAACATAAGTTATGTATTAAATTTAAATCAATAAACCATCAATTTTCCCTAACCCATAGATGATGTTGATCAATGGTTATAAAGTGAGTTTCCTAGGTTTTCTTAGTACAAATAAGTTTTCTATACATCCTTCCCCTATATATATATATATATATATATATATATATATATATATATATATATATATATATATATATATGTAGGGGAAGGATCATTTCAGAACCATAAATATTTACAGAACTAGCAGAACTCCTAATAAACAATCTTTTTATTTATATATTTTTATGTTTAGGATAATTTTATCATTTATTATGTGTATTTTTATGATTACCTACATGTTAAGAGTAATTTTATCATTTTTTATATGTAAATTTAAAATTACACATATGTAAACTAGTTTTTTTTACATATATGTAATTAGTTATTACACATATATATAATTTGGCTATTAGGCACTTGTAAACTACTTTTAAAATGTATGTAATTATAAAAATACATATAATAGATGATAAAAAGATCCTAAATACAAAAAGTATATATATAAAATGATTGTTTATTAGGAATTCTGAAAGTTCTGCAATTATTTAGAGTTCTGAAATGAACCCAACCATATATATATAGGGTGGGGTTTGGCTACAAAGTTCATTTTTCCTACAAAGTGTACAAAGTTATAAAACATCAAAATTTCAGCCATAAAACACACTCAAAACCCATAAATAACGGAGTGAAGATCACTAAAACACAATATCCAAACCCTAACAGTTCATAAAAACTTCAAACACACCATCGTAGAACTATCAATATAAAACACAACATGATAATCAACATAAAACACACTAATTTTAGTCATTCGATAATCAAAGTCTTATCATCCAAAACACAACACAAAACCCACACATATGGAGTTTTAGTAATCTACACTTTGTTATTTGTGGGTTTTGAGTGTGTTTTATGGTTGACATTATGGTGTTTTTTGACTTTGTACACTTTGTAGGAAAAATGAACTTTGTAACCAACTTCCACCCATATATATATTGAAACCCGTTCAAGTAGCGTATTGACAAGACACTAGTGGTTCAAAAACCAATTTGATTTGTTTATTTATTTTTTTAAGGGCAAATTTCTTTTATTTTTGTCATTTGTGAGACTTTAACCCAAGACCCGTCACTACTAGAAAATACACTAATCTTGACACGCGAACAATGACACACGCATATTTTATGACATTCAAAAGTGTATGTCAAGAAAAAAATGTCATGGTTTACAAAATTTAATAAATTTATGACATTCTTTTTTGTGTGTCATGTTTTTAGCGTCATAAATAAAACTTGATTTATCTTGACACACAAACAATGACACACACTCATTTTATGACATTCGAAAGTGTATGTCAAGAAAAAAATGTCATGGTTTTACAAAATTTATGACACACTTTTTGTGTGTCATCATTTTAGCGTCATTAAAAAACAAGATCTATCTTGACACGCGATTAATGACACACGCTTATAAACCCAATTAAGTTTATTAATTTATTCTTATTTTTTAACTAAAAAATATACCTTTCAACCTATAGCCACCCCCATCTTTCACCTCTGCCACTTAAACCCAATGCCAACATTAGCCCCCATAGCCACAACCCACTACCGCAAACCCTAACCCCAAACTCCATCATCTTACACACCGCCCACCGTACCAAATACAATGTCCGCACTCACTGCCACCACCCCCAACCAAAGTTAACCGGGACCCTAGATTGCACCAACAGCTGCCTACGTAACCCACCCCAATCACTTGAATCCAAAAGGCACCTATAAATAGTTAGGGTCTCATCTTTCATTCCCCACGCTCTCCACACCTTTTGGCACATTGACAATGGTGGATGCTGACTTCACCGGAGTCGTCGTCTGCTTCCACAACGACAAGGGTTACTACTTCATCAAGCCAGACAACGACGATTAATGTTACGACTTCATTCACCAATAAAAGATTCAAGCCAACGATTAATGTTACAGTTGTGGATGTATCTGGTGGTGATTGGGCTCGTAACCGCGACAATTATGGTGGCGGAAGTCGTATGTATGCGTTTATGTATATGCAATTGCATCGTATGTGTGTACGTCTGTATGTGTTAGTTAGGATGAGCAAATGGTACCGGGTACCGGTACCGAATTTACCAACCAGGTATATTTTTGGTACTGGTCTGGTACGGTATTTATCGATTTTCACACTAAAATACCGGTACCGTAACGGTACCGAACCTTACCGGGTATATATTCGGTATCGATAACGGTATCCACTTTTGAGGATTTTCGGTACCGGTTCAATACCGAACGGGTACCATGCTCATCCCTATGTGTTAGTGTATGAATGTATATATGTATGTATGTACTAATGTGTATGTATGTAGATAGTATACGCGTGTATATATGTGTACGTGTGTGCATATTATGTATATGTGTATATAGTTAATTTTATTATCGATACAGTAGGCAAAAAATAGTTTTTTTTTTTTAAATTTTAGAGTAAACTGCAATTTTACCTCCTGGGGGTAAAATTGCAATTATTTCATTAGGGGGTAAAGGTGCCAATTGGTCTAAACCTCAGGGGGTAAAATGGCAGTTTACTCTAAATTTTATAAATACAATTTCTTTTTGTTGGGATTGTTTTAAGAAATTAAATTGATAAATTAATTAACCTATGTAGTGTTGACCAGTCAAAAAATTTCGTATCTCATCCCCGAGCGCCAAAATCTACCCTTATTTTCATTTCCCTCCTAATCTTCACCCCATTTCCCCAACCCTCTTGCTGCCAAAGTCTTGCAACCCCTCCGACCAATCCCCACCTTTTGCCGCCGTCACCACCACTTCCACATTTTTTCGTTGTCACCATTGCAACCCCCTTGCCGCCGTCACCACCGCAACCACCTCCGCTGCCGCCACCGCCACCACTCACCCCATTCCCGTCGCGTCACCACCTCCGTCGCTGTTTCAGGCGAGTCCATCTCCAAAATTACCACCACACCCACCAACCGGGCACAAGACGAACCCCCACCTTCAACCTCCATCTTCATCCACCGCTCCGAAACCAACACCAGCAGCCGTCATCACCAACAACCCACTAACATCCAAAATCGGTATGTACATTCCTAAGTTCTTTGTAATTTCAGTAGATTTCTTTCATTTTTCAGTTTAATACACATACATTCTAGTCGATTGGGTGGGTCTTTTGTCCATTTGAGGTTTTGATTCCATGATGTTTGAGTTTTTATAGTAAAAGACAAGTGTTGTTATGGTTTCGGGTCTAGTCTAGGTGTGGGTTGGGCTGGGTATTCAGCTTGTTGCGGGTTGGTTTTCAGATTGTTCCAGATCCATGTGCGGTTTGGGCATGGGTTTTAAGGTTTTGTTGCGGGTCAGCGTGCTGGTTGGGCTTGGGTTTCAGATTGTTGCGGGTCTTGGTGCGGGTTGGCCTTGGGTTTTCAGATTGTTCCGGGTGGGTTTTCATATTGTTGCGGACAATTAATGCAATTGGATAATTGGCCACAGATCTAGGCCCAGACTTGCAAGTTCAATACCATCAAAGAGTGCTACCAGCTCTAGCTACTGCAATGGACGGCTTTAATAACCCGCGAGTTCAGGTAAAATATGTTTATTACTTTATTAATATGCATATATGTTAGCATCTGTTGATGATTCATCACAGGTAACTCACACATCATCACTTATAGTTTCTAGTCTTACAACTTTTCTAGTTTACGTTTAATGTCTCACTTACACTTTGTACATCAATAGGAACACTTCCAAAAGTACTATGATGTAGTCATGCCTTATTTAAAAGCTATATTAGTTAATGCAAATGATAAAGCCAATCATATGCTTCGAGATAAGGCCATGGAATGCATTAGTTTGGTTGGAATGGCTGTTAGGAAGGAAAAATTTAGAGACGATGCTAAGCAGGTATGTTTTTGTTTGTTATATATATATACACACACACATTCTCATCTTATATATAATATGGAACTTATAGACGTGGTTTTTGATTGTTTGTTAAGGTAATGGAAGTGCTCATGTCGTTGCAAGGATCTCAAATGGAGACTGATGATCCCACTACCAGCTACATGCTTCAAGTAGGTGTTAATTTTTAGAACAGTCGATAAAAAAATAAATAAAATAAGCCTATGGACTTTTGCTCAATTTGCACATAAAACATGTCACTTGATGTTATTTTTGCATGAATAAATCCCCCTTTCACTTTTAAGTTTATCGATGAAAGTCATTTGATTTATTTATATTTTTACAAAAAGTATCTTCATTAATGAACTTCCTGTTGAACGTTTAGTTGATTGGGGTTCTGTTCTATATCTTTAACATGTCAAACAAGTATAATTAAAAAGTTAGCTAGAAAGCAAACGGGCCAAGTTAGTCGAACTAGATCATTTCGTTTGTAAAGTTAGATTATTATTGACATAGTGTAGTTTGTAATGACATTTGACTCGCTAATTATATAGAAGCAGTCTTATATTATATAAAACGCATTCCGAGTCTCACCCAACCTGGCCATTATGAAACCTTCAGCTTTTAGTTGTAGAAGTCAACTTTTTTATATAAGTAAGAAAAAAGAATGATAAAAACAAAATTTAAACATTATATACAATTGTTTTAATTTTTTAACAGATATTGTGGGTTACCACCCGCGCTCCGCAGCGGGATCGAAATGTAGATAAAAATAAGCAAATCATGAGAGTTAAAATTGTTTGATGTTTTAGTTAAGGGGCTAAACTTGTCACTATTAAAGTTGAGGGGCTAAAGTTGTTTATTAATCAAGTTGAGGGGCAAAAGTTGTTTTAATTAAGGGGCTAAACATGTTATTACCGCAGTGGAGAGGCTAAACATGTCATTATTAAAATTGAGGGGCTAAAGTTTTAATTAATTTGTTATTCTTATGCGTGGCAAAATGTGCTCACTGTGTTGGTTTAGTCGTTGCAGGAACCCGATATAGAAATCTGCGCAAGTATGCTGGATGCCTTGAATGAATGTATACAGGTTAGTTAGTTTATTTTTGTTCACTTCGCAGGCAATATGACCTTCACTAAACATGTGAATTCTTAATTATAATTGGTGCAGGTATCTGGACCACTTTTAGATGAAAATCAGGTGCGAAGCATAGTGGATGAAATTAAGCAGGTGATCACAGCAAGTTCGAGTAGAAAAACCGAAAGAGCAGAAGGGGCTAAAGCTGAAGATTTTGATACTGAGGAAGGAGAATTGCTTAAAGAGGAAAATGAGCAACTAGAAGAAGTCTTTGACCAGGTTCTTACAATGCTCGTTGTAGATACCATTGATCTC
Organism: Helianthus annuus; assembly: GCF_002127325.2. Taxonomy (NCBI): domain Eukaryota; kingdom Viridiplantae; phylum Streptophyta; class Magnoliopsida; order Asterales; family Asteraceae; genus Helianthus; species Helianthus annuus. The sequence goes on from NC_035433.2 coordinate 144,794,304, forward strand.
GTGGTGAATCTTTGACACTTTGGAGCTTTAGACATATACTAAGGTACAAATTTCTTTTCTTAACCTGTCGGATTCGACCTGTTTGAACCAGAAGTTTTTTTTTTATATTTTTTCCACATATTATTATTATTATTTTAAATTAGCATAATATAGCTAACTATTTAGTTTGATTGTTGGGATTTTTTTGGTTTAAACATCTCGACAAATTAATTTTTTTTAATTTCTAAGACCTATAGAGACATTATTGATAGTTTCCCTATAGAATACATGTTTATTGAAATAGAGACTCAACTATATATATACTAGGTTAGAACCCCGTGTATTACACGGGTTGAATAATATAATTTTATATACTAAGTAATAAAATAATTACATCTTGAGTTAATTGCCAAAATCGTCCCTGAGGTTTGGGCACGCTTGTCAAACATACCCCTCATTAAACAGTGTTTTTTAACTAAGTTAGTCATTTGGATGAAAATGACAAAAAAATGCCAAACGTGAGGGGCAAAATGGTACAAAAAGTTCATTTTGGACGAAAATGGCAAACGTGCCCAAACCTCGGGGACGATTTTGGCAATAAATCCTTTTAACGAAATAGTTGATTAAAATAAATATTTTTATTTTAATATGTGATTATCAGTTATCCTTGTCCTTATCATCAAAATATAAAAACAATAGTTAATTACATAGTTAGTCCCTGTGGTTTGCATAAAATAACATACTTAGGTATTAAAAGAATCACCTTCTAAGGTATTAGCTTTTCATTTTGTAACGTTTGGAGATATTAACTTCTAGGGTGTTAACAACATACTTAATACTTAGATACTAATAGAATTTGAATTTAAACCTACAAATAACGTTAATATCTCCAAACGTTACAAAATGAAAAGTTAATACCTAGAATGTGATTTTAAACTATTAGTACCTAAGTATGTTACTTTGGGCAAACCGTAGGGACCAACTATGTAATTAACTCTAAAACCAATTAAACCTACCAATTAAATACATCTTTATCATTATAAAAATTTAAAACACTAATATATTTTTTTAGATTTTAATAATTAATATATGATTATAATAATTAATATATTATTATCAGTTATCTTTATCTTTATCATTAAAATCTCTTCTACAAATTTTAAATTTAATATTATTAAGAATTGATTTTTCATAATAAATATTTAAAAAAATAATTAAGACCGCCTCATAGAGCGCCATGTGTCCATTACATGGTTTCTTTTATTATATAGTATAGATATATCTGATATTCTCATCCTAGTAACCAAAAGGAACCTAGTTCAACATTTGTAGGAAAAACATGGAACTAGCCAATTTAAAACACTAAATTCCAATGGACACTCTTAGTGGTGGCAAAGTGGGCAAGTTGGGTGTGTTTGGGTAATGGGTCAAGATGGGATTGAGTTAGGATGAGTATAGGTCAGGATGGGTGTATTAAAGAAAAGGTCGGATGGGTAATAGGTCAAGATGGGTTTGGGTTAGGATGGGTTTAGGTTAGGATAGGTTTTGGTAAAGATGAGATGAAAAAATAATTAAATAATTAAAAAATATATATATATATATATATATATATATATATATAAATATATAATAATAAATTTTTTTAAAAATTAATAAAGAATGATAAAAAATAAAGATAGTAAAAATTTAAAAAAATAATAAATTTACTAGTTTTGCTAATTGTGTTGTTTTGAATATTTAATTCATGTACTGATGAATTTGATATTTTGATTTTACGAAGGCAGAAAATTGGCATCGTAATGGAAGAAGTTTAGCTCGAAGGAGTTTGGGATTACGACTTCGATGGTCACAAAGTCTACACGGATAGTTTTGAATGGTCTTAAAAGAAAAGGTAAACTTATTCAGTAGTTGAATTTTGGATGCGTTAGTACAGTCTACTTTAGCTTTTGAGGATTATTATGATGTGTTTGTGTAGTTCAAGAAAAATATTTATGGGCTGGACACAAACCCAAACCCAAACACATCGAGGATGTAAGTAGAGTGGTTGCAGATCGATTGTATAAAAGAAAGGGCAATGACATCGTCATATTTCCCTACAATCCCGGGTTTGATTTTCCTTTTAAATAAGTATTCGTAAAGACCTATTATCTTAATTTATTTTGATTGAATTTTGGATTTTGGATTTTGAAGAAGCCATTGGGTGCCAACATAATGGTTAAACTCATCTGGTTTAACGCTAGGGTAAGCACTTAATCCCTTATTTAAATTGTGGTTGTAATGATATTGTAAATATTGAAACCCTTTAGTTTAAAATTAAATTGCAATGGTTTCACATTTCTTGATATTTTTAATTGTGGTAGTGTCCACGTCAGCCAGGAGGTACTGAATGCGACTACTATGTGATGAAGTTCATGAAGGAGTTAGCTTACGAAGGAGTTGAAATACTTGACAATGATAATGTAAGTTTAGGCATATTTTAGTCTGTATATTAGAGAAATATGTACTTATATATCCAAAAGAATGCTTAAATTCATATATTAGGATTAAATTCTGATTTTTAAGATTTATTTTATTTAATTGTTGTCTCAGGCTGGGAAAGGAGTAGAAGAATACTCGGCTGTGGATATGGATGACATTCGTGAAGATTGGTCGACTTATGCGGTTAACTCTATTTTTAAGTTATAAATCGTATTTTAGGTGTTGATAATGTATTGGCAAACAATTCTTTTTTTGTTAACGTTAAAATATTTGTAGTATACTTGACAAATGATTATGTAATGGATTGTTTTGGTATATATATGTGTGTATTTGTTTTATGAAAAAGATTTATTGTTTTTGTTATTATACATGTATCCAGGGCAAATTAGTAATTTTATAAAAAAAATTTATACAATTAAAAGCATGACACGCGTAAATGAATGTCATACGTATGTGTCATAAATGCTTGTCATGAATGTGTGTCATTAAAAAGTGTCATAAAATGGGTGTCATTAAAAGGTGTCATAAAATGAGTGTCATCAATGTGTGTCATTAAATGCGTGTCATTAAATGTGTGTCATGAATGCGTGTCATTAAATGTGTGTCATAAAAACATGACACACAAATGCATGTCATGTTAATTTTATGACTCCTCAATCAACGACTCGCATTTGCGTGTCATAAAGACCCTTTTATGACACGCAATGCATGTCAAGAAAGATGTTTTTTCTAGTAGTGATAAGGTAAGATGTGAAAGTTTGGGGGATTCATGGCCCTTGCATGTCCTATGAAAGCTTGTATTGTTCTAAATTCAAGATAAAAAAATAATTGTCATCAAATTCTGTTGCGGAAAAAAATCAATCACAAAATTTACGATGGAAAATCAGTGGCAAAACTAGTTGTGCAGAAATTTCAGTCACATATAAAAAGGCTAGTTTTTTTCGGTCCATAATATATAGGTCGCAAAGCATATTGTATATAGATCGGATCAACATAAAGGATTTTACAATTGGTTTTTCGCTTGTAAATCCGTCATAAAAGGGCAATTGCTACAAATTTGCAATGATATTGACTGTAGTAATGTGATAGCTACATGTACCTTTTCTATCTTTAGAGGCCAACATGTAGTTTTATTACGAACAAAATATAAATAGCACTAGATTTTTTAAATCAAAAGCTTTTGGGAATTTTAACAAAAAAAGTTCTAAAAGAAAGTGGTTTAGAATTTAATAGGGAAAGCAACGAATTGTCCCTACTCACGTCTAATCAAACTTTTAATTTGAAGGATTATAGGTAATTTAAAAGTATAATGGAGTACTTTAAGTATAAGATGATACAGATAAAGTTATGGGAAAATTACCAGACTAGCGGTTTGACCAGCCATTTTACGAAAATAGCCATTTGACCGGGCTTAATGGACCTTCCCATCGAAGTGAACTCCCATTTTTATGCACCTTCAATCCAACCACAAACAAGCGGACACGTGTCCCTCTTACCTGACCAGGCTTTATGCACCTTCAATGTCAGCCGAGCCGCTACAAGTACAAGCCGAGCCGCTACAAGTCCAAGCCGAGCCGCTTTGCCCCATTCCAAGCCGCTACACCCTGGATCTAAGCCTCTTCAGCATGCCACCTACCCCCAAGCCTTTACATTTGAATTTATGAGCTTTCAACCCATGCCCAAGCCGCTACACCCTGGATCTAAGCCGCTTCAGCATGCCACCTACCCCCAAGCCGTTTCATTTGAATTTATGGGCTTTCAACACATGCCCAAGCCTTTACATGTGTTTTTTATGTATAATTTCGTAAGTATATATAACATCTGGATTTTGCACACATGTGTTTTTTGTCTTCTCGTTATCTTTGTTTGAATACATACTTTGGTCACGTTTAGTTTAATTTTTTTTCTTTTTTTTTCGAACAATTACTTTAAAAAAAATATGCACACGTCCATAAGACTATATATATTTCGAAACAAATAAAAAAATATTTATTTTCAAACCTATGAATATTAATTTTAACTTACGAACAAGACATTACATTTTTATAAAAAAAAATAATAGTTTTACATCTTGTGCAGGTTATATTATAAAAAAGTGAGTTTTTTTATAATTTTAACCTATGAATAAAAAAATAATAGTTTTTTTTATAATTTTAATAAAATGTATATCAAGACATTCAGGAAAAAAAACTAAAAAATATCGTTTATATAATTTTTTAAATAACTAATCATGATATATATCGGTAATTTATATTGGAAATTTATATATATTTTTATCGGTAATTTATGTATATTTTTTAAAATATTATCTAACTTACATATAAATGTACAGGTTATATTAAAAGTCACCGAACTTATTTGTTGTCTACCATTTTTTGAACCTTTGCATATACACTAACATAACTTATACATATATAGCAATCAAATTGATTTGTTCACATATTTCTTTATTTCGATAAGAGATGAATTAGAAACAATAAACATTATACTTATATCAATATTACACAAAACGGTCTTATAAATCCTAAAAATATTACAATATTAAATAATTTTGATACCTGCAAATTAATAAAAAGATAAGTAATTTTGAGTAATGTTTATTTGGCCTGAAAACAATAAAAAAATATGGCTAGAAAAAGAAACACTGTCCACATCAATATTTAAAAACGATATTTCTTAGTTAAAAGATATAAGCTAGTATGTGTATAAATTTTTTTATATTTTTCTTAGACGGCCTTCATAAAAAAAATGGAGAAAAGAGTATTTTGATATTTTTTTGATGTATTTTGATATTTTTTTGATGTTTTTTGAAATTTAAAAAAAAAAATACTACTGAAGCGGCTCGGCTTGTACTTGTAGCGGCTCGGCTTGTACTTGTAGCGGCTCGGCTTGTACTTGTAGCGGCTCGGCTTGTACTTGTGGGGCAGGGGGCGAAGCGGCTCGGCTTGTACTTGTAGCGGCTCGGCTGACATTGAAGGTGCATAAAGCCTGGTCAAGTAAGAGGGACACGTGTCCGCTTGTTTGTGGCTGGATTGAAGGTGCATAAAAATGGGAGTTCACTTCGATGGGAAGGTCCATTAAGCCCGGTCAAATGGCTATTTTCGTAAAATGGCTGGTCAAGCGGCTAGTCTGGTAATTTTCCCTAAAGTTATACATTTAAAATATATAGTAGAAGATATAAGTTGATTAAACAATTCAATTTGTTATCTACCAACCATTTTTTTATAGAAATTTAGCAAAATCCATGATCACCATTCACCAGATTAGTATCATATGATGTAACCAATAGTCAGGGTGCACGGGCACCTTCGGTGACATCATGCGGGGATTGCATTTGCTGTGCGGGTACACCGCCATCAACAAAAGTTTACCGCGCGGTTTGTGTTTAGCTTGGTGTGTGCTCACTGATTGAGAGAGAGGAGAGAGAGAGAGAGAGAGGGGGGGTGATTGGTTGTTAATATGGGTCCACCATTTTTCCACCAATCATATTTTTTTCTTTTTTTTTTATAAAAAAATAATTGTGTGAGTGGAGTGATGCCAACGTTTGAGTGCAAAATAACGACTTAAGAGGGGAGTTGACATGAAATAACCTGATTGGTTGTGGCTAAGTTGGGAATACTCCCCACGTGGGGAGCACCCGTTCACCCTTATGATGATTAGCCAGTTGATTCATGATTAATTCAGTAATCTTTTTTTTTTCTGTATGTATATTGCTTTAACTCATGGGGATAGCTTCGACGTTGTACTGTACTGGTACACTTTATTTCAGAAGAGTACACTTCCATCAAATGTACTACTGTATTAGTAAGGTGGTGTTTGTTTTTTCTGTGAGAAAAGGTCTGCAGTCTGCGGACCACATCTGCAGACATCTTCAGGAGAAGAGGTGGACCAAATGTCTGCAGTCTGCAAGGAGAAGAGGGTTTGTTTTTTTTATATAAAAACATCTTCACACACACACACTTCACACATAACACACACAAGCCACAGATGTCCCTCTCTGTGTTATCTCTCTCTCTCTACAATCTGTCACCACCACCACCGCACCACCTGCCACCACCACAGCCAACCTAAACCACTTCAGCCATCACCCACCCCGTCGCAACCAGAGATGACGAAGGGGCCGGTGGGTTTCGATTTGGGGGTTTCTGCAGAAAGAACGGGAAAGAGGGAGAGAACCGGAGAGGAAGAAGGAGGGAGAGAACCGGTGGGTTTCGATTTGGGGGTTTCTGAAGACGATCTTTTCCACTTCCTTCTCCGGCCGGTCTCATCTCAACCACCACCGGTACATCTCCAGCCGGTTCTTGTGAAGATGGAGGTGGTGATTGTTGAAGGTGGAGGTGATGGGTTTCGGAGGTGGAGGTCTCCGATGATGATGATGATGGTCTCCGATTGGGTTTTGTTTTAATTGATGGGTTTGGTGGTGGGTTTTGACGATGGTGGAGGTGATGGCGGAGATGTGGTGGTGTCGGTGGTGTCGGAGGTGGAGGTGGTGTCGGAGGTGGAGGTGGTGTCGGCAGGTGGAGGTGGAGGTGGTGGCTGAGAGGTGATGTGGTGGCAGGTGGAGGTGGAGCTAGGGGAGAAAGGTCTGCAGAGATTAGAAGACTTGTGGACAAGTGTGCTTGGGGAAGAGGTGAGGCAGACGTTTTTGGTCTGCAGATCTTCAAGAAAACAAACAAGCTGCAGGAATCTTATGTCTGCGCGCCTCTGTGCGACGCAGACATAAGTGCTCAGAAGAGCTTCTAGCCAAAAAACAAACACCACCTAAGGTGTTGCATAAAGGTTTTTTATTTTTATAAATAATCTATACATATAATAAAAGAAACCATATTAAGGACACATGGCGTTCTATGAGTCAGTCTTAATTATTTTTTCTAAATATTTATTATGAAAAATCAATTATTGATAATATTAAATTTAAAATTTGTAGAAAAGATTTTAATAATAAAGACAAAGATAACTGATAATACTAGATTAATTATTATAATCATATATTAATTATTAAAATCTAAAAAATTATATTAGCGTTTAAATATTTATAAAGATAAAGATTTTATTTAATTGATAGTTTTAATTGTTTTTATATTTTGATGATAAAGATAAGGATAACTGATAATCACATATTAAAATAAAAATATTTATTTTAATCAACTGTTTTGTTAAAAGGATTTATTCAATACATGTAAAACATATATATTTTTTATACATGGTATATTTAGAATCATATTTAATAAAGGATCCCATTATCGCGTTTTACACTCCAATGAAATAATAATATTAAATCATAATATCCAGCTTATCTCTTGTATATTTAATATTTTTTACTAAAATATTTCTTTTCTTTTTTTCTGCTGATTATCCAACATCAGGTAATACGTAAGTTTCTAACCTAATAATAAATAAAAAAACACAGTAAAATGTTATAAACCATGTAATACACAACTCTCTAACCTAATAAAAAATAATGTGAGTTGTTACAATAAGTAAATAGTATCTCAAAGTTCCTTTTGTTAGAAAACACATCTTGATGACTAAATGTTTTAACAGATTACATTAACGTGTAAGACATGTGTTTACTCAAATCGTGCAATACACGAGTTTTTAAAAGATGTAACTATTTTATTGCTTAATATATAAAATTATATTTATTCAACTCGTGTAATACACGGGGTTCTTACCTAGTATGTCATATATTTGAAAGGTTTTTTATAGCCTTTTACAAATAAGGTGTTGCATAATATAAGTAAAGTGCAATTTTACTCCATTCGTTAGCGGTGACTGACACCCTTACCCCTATTTTGAAAATATTGTTGTCTTACCCATCGACGTTTCCTGATTGCATCAATGTACACCCTCAAAGTGAAAAGACATTTTTGCCCCTGATAATAGTAAAAATATAAATAGGGGCGCAGCTTACTTGGGGCGGGAGGGGGCGCCCGCCTCCCGAACTTTTCGTTGCGTAGTATTATGAACAGTAACTTCGTATAGAATTTTTTTAGGTATATACGTTTTCGCCCCCCCTGGTTTCGAAAAAAACGGGGAGTCAAGCTTCGCCAATGGATATAAAGAGTAAACGGCATATTTAGACCCTCTGCTTTTCCCTCCGCTGACACGTATACACCAAGTTGTCTTCTCCGAGGATATTTGACCACCGGAGCAAAACCTGCACCACTCCGAACACCATAATTTCAACTCGTCTATGTCATCAATAACCTTCTAAATCTGAAGCTTGCTTAGATATAGATACTACATACATTATTCTGAAGCTTAGCAAATGAAAACAAAGCTGATAAAGTTTCTGTAAAGTGTGCACATGTGGAAGTATCCTTTATTGTGAAATTAAGTTCATAACTTGCTGCTAATGAACGAGTAAATTGTTGCAAGTTATCTTGGTTGCAGACCTTACAAGATTGTGAAGAAGTTGTAGGTCAACAACATGCATCTAGTAAGAAAGAAAATATACCTACTGAAATACTTGATTGCATATAAACTTTTAACGATGTATAATGTCTAAAGATCTTCTGATCCTTTGAAATGATCTTCTTCACCCGTAAGGTTCTTATCTTTTCATGGTAATTTAGGCTCATACTCTTGTGTAATTTAAGTTAACCTGCAACAATTTGCAGGGGAAGAAGCTGTAAGATTAAATATATATTATGTTAGGTATGTTATTCATGTTTTCCATTATGTTTAAAACAGAACTGATCAACATGTGGTATCAGAGTATATGTTGATAAATCAGTTCTGTTTTCGTATCCATTATTCTGGGATTGAAATCTGGAAAACAGAGTTTTGAAAACTTAATAAAATTTAAAAGCCCGTTCGAGACCAAGTATCTCGAAATCACTGTTTTTGGGGAAAAAAATGTTTTATAATTGTCTCGAACTCAAATAGTAACCTTAATGTGCCGAATTCTGTTTTAAAACCTTAATATTCAAGTTTCGGGTTCCAGAATTTTGATTTTATTAATATTAGGGTTCTTCATGTTCTTTGTGAAATTCGAATAAATTCCCTTATTTTGGAATGAATTAAGGATTAGAATGTGTTTTCCTGTATTTGATTAATTTTTATCCATTAAGATTTCGAAAAAATCTGTTAATGTCATTAGATATAATTTTCAAAATCATTGGATAAATATAAAATAATTTTAAAGCAGGAAACAAGATATACCAAATCCCTTAAAATTCGAATTTCAAACTTATCACACTAACAGCTGTTTACAGAAGGTTCGAGATCATCCTTAACGAGTCGAGACCAAGATTTCGACTCGAGACCATAAGATTTCGACTTGAGACCACAAGGTTGCGACTCGAGACCTCATTATGAAGTCGAGATCTCATAAAAATTCAGTACTCGAGACCTCGAGATTTCGACTGAGGTTGCGACTAGAGACCTCATAATGTTTCAAGATGACTCGAGATCTCACTCGAGACCTCATAACTGAGTCGAGATCTCACTCGAGACCTCATAACTGAGTCGAGATCTCACTCGAAACCTCATTATTTAGGTTGTTTAATGTGAACTAAAATTTGGCGTTAACAGGTGGTTTGCTATTAAATAATTAGTTTTTTTTGTAAATACTTAGTAAATTAATCAGAATCAGATAATGTTTTACAGAACCAAAATGGCTTTACTTGAATGAGCTTCTCATGTATCACTTCTGGCCAAAGCTGATTTGATACATCTATTTATTGTTCAAGTATTATGAAAGTCATGTTGAGTATGCATTACAAACGTGAATGTCTTAATTTCTTGCGAAAGCTGATTTAATTCACTCATGTCTAGCATACTTAACAAGTGCATAACTAAAGTGATTGTCTCATTTCTGGCCAAAGCTGATTTGTCATGTTTACTTTGCACACATGCTTAAATGATTACACTTCTGGCCAAAGCTGATTTGTCTTCGTTTAAGTAGAATTTTAACTAAGTCTATTATTTTGATGTTAGTAATAGACATATCACAACCTCTTCACATAATGATCCTTCATTAAGATCATTTCGTCTGCCTTATTTTTAAGTACCCATAACTTTCCTCACTGTAATTTTCTTCTATAAATCTATATCTCATCCACTCTAATTCCTAAACCAAATATGTTTTGCTTTACTTAAAGTTTCTATAAGAATTAGCTCTTAAATTAATCCTTGATTATCCCTTAAGACACGATAATCCTACTGCTCTCTTCTGATAATGATTACTACAGAAGAAAAGTAGAGCATGATTAATAGGACAAATCGAACACGATGCCTCTTATAATAATCAAGAACTCGCTAACATAAATGCTATCACTAAAGTTATTCCAAATTAAGTCTTTCCTAAGACAAATCTATCATTTGTCGAATAATCACTAGAACTCCTAAGATGCATGTTTTCATTTAAAATTCTAAATTATAAGGTTAAGTAGCATTCATTAATACATCATAATGTGTAGTACCATGACCCATGAAATTAAGGGCTTACGCATAGAAATAAGCACATTTTCCATTACATAACATACTAAGATTTTCACTTATACAGTTTGATGCCTTATAAATCAACTACAACACTCAAAAGTACCAAAGTCAAATGAGTGTGTTGGTAAGCAACATATGTACAAAGAAATAAATGTCTGAAACTGGAAAATAAGATGTTATTCACCTTACAACCACTAAAACCTTTAGTTCTAAGGTCCGTAGTCAAAAATACAAGTACAAAATTCCAACTTTAAGGTTCTTCAAGGGAGAATCTCACAACATAATTATGCCATTAGACTAGGCATAAGCAACGAGACTATCCATTATTCTAAAGAACAGTTGGATAAATTAATTAGATAGTCACTTACTAATGGTATTTAAGTCTGGTAATTTTAATATTCCTATTAACACATGATAAGTTGATTCTAGTTCTAAACGTTTCCTTACCATAAGTCAACAAATAACTAATATGAGAGTCAGTGACAAAATTAAAGGTTAAGGCTATAAGAACCATAATAAGCAGTCTTCTAACAACGTTTTTCGATACCTTATATATATTCTGAAGATTAGTCAGAATATAGTATCATAATTAAGCAATGTTATGAAGGTTGTGAGGTTTGAATAGTCAACATAAAGTCACACTTACCTTAAACTCTCATCTTATTTGTTCTCAATATCTGGATAAAAACATTACTAAGATGAAACTGGATGATACCTTACACTTTCACAACTTTTGTCATCATGCAAATGAGAATCTGACAAAAGGAAAATGAGACTTATAAATTTCATCCATTATAACTGAAAATCATGATAAATCATGACATGGTTAATGAGGATGATTTTTTTATCTAATCTCATTCTAAGTGATTCTAAATCATGACGTTATAGCCCTAAATATGACTTTGCTTAAGGAATAAGTATGGGTCCATCATAAGTCATTCATTGACATTCGTGGAACTTATTTCAAATGGAATATTCAGACATAATTCATTTATCATTTAAAGACTATCAACTTGTATCTAAATTTTGTCGTATATGGCCGACCGTCTTAGAAGAAATCTATTCATATATATATACTTAATAAGATTTCTATTAGATATGCCCGTGAGTTTTCTTATGACATTTGGACATTAAGGGAATCAAATAAAGTCTAACATGTATATGATAGGTTCCCACGTCACATACCTCATTGAAACTTCTCTTGTAGCTTTTCTAGAGATATTAAAGATCAGTGGGAGTATTAAGTGTCCTAATAATAACTTGCAATAGTTGCAAGAGGTGGGGGAGTGAAAACTTTATATTACTTCAATTTACACCTCTTGTATAAGACACTGCTCCATCTCGACACTGTTCTATCAAAACTTGTCTCCATAAAATATAATACTACACTTACAAAAGTTTCATTGTTGCTTAATTGTGGGTACACTTAGATTTCTTACCTAAACTAATATAATCCTCAACAAGAGAAACTACAACGACTAACGTCATTAATTTGTTTTTTTTTTCTCTATTAGAATTTGTTGGTCGTTAATATTGACCCTAAGCATGCTGAGTTCCTTAAAATTTCTAAGGTCAGTAGGAGCAGTCAAAGTCCTTATCATGACCTGCAAGGAATACAAGAGGCGGGGGAAAGAGTGTCATTAAATTTCACTTCAAATTTAACTCTGATTACACCTCTTGTACACTATACTGCACCAACTCTTACAAACTTAGAATGGAAATGATAGCAACCTAACCAAGAGCTAATCCATAAAACTGAAACATTAAAAACCTAATAATCAACTCAGGAGGTCATCTAGGTTTAAAAACCTACTAACTTTGATGATTACATAACCTCCCTACTGATCCTATCCTTTTCTAATTAAGCCATTAGCATCAAATAATATTCTAAATAGAATAAAACAGTTTTCTAGTAAAACTGATTTTATGTGTTCGTATAACGTTTGGGATTTGATTGAATTACCTAAAAGTGTTCATAACTAAACCAAATCCTGATATAAGCGTTAAGACACGAAGAGGCATGATTGATTGTCAAAGGTTATACTTAGGGAGAGATAAATTATCAAAGATTTCTTTGAGGATCATCACTGTTCTAGTAGCTTATAATAATTTAAAGCTACATTAGATGAACATTAAAAACAATTTTCCCTAACAAATGGCTGGCATATTTACATGTTCATATAACAACCTGAAAGTTCCAAACTAAAGGTTAAAGAACACTTTATTTGTAAGCCAATAAAATCCATGTATGGGTTAATGCAAACATCATAATGTGATGAAGTCTTAACGTAATTATTTTCATCAAGAATCAAGTGGTTTAATGTACCTACCTTAAGATGAGTGGGAGCAACTAAATTAAACTTGTCTATATAGATGATATTCTTTTGACAGGTATATGTTACATAAGTCAAAGCATTGTTAACACAAACTTTGATATAATAGATCTCAGAGATATCTCTTACGTGATAGATATCATAACATGCCGAGATAGACCCAATGGGACATTAGTTCCGTTCCATAAGTTTAACATTAAATGGTTCTTTACATATGTAACAAACAATACTGCTATCCCTTTAGAGGATAATAGGATAAATGAGATTATTTCCTTACGCTTCATTAATTAGAAGCTTTATGTAAGTTCAAGTCTATACCCGTTTAGATATTACTCACATTGCAACACACTAGATATGTCTAGATTAATGTGAAGCACCTAATGGAGTATTACAATATCTTTAAAAGAAACGAGAGGCTATAACTCAAAGAAAAAGTGAGAACTCAAACCGGTTGATTACTCTAACTTTGTAATATTCAAAGATGACAAAAATGTAATTTCGGGTATATCTTTATGTCAGCAGACAAACCTATCTCATGGAGGAGTCATAATAAACTGACAATAACAACCTAAGTTATAACGACATAATATAGTCAATAAATGTTGGTGGAAATATATATCAGTGGACTCATAAGTTTATTAACTCCATTTAATTATTATTTTGAAGACTTAGTGTGATAAAGTCAGCTACCATGACTCCTTGAACAGTAACAGTTCAAGAGGTGTTGCATTAAGTTTCGATACAAATTAATTATTCGTTTATGAACGAATTGAGGAAACCAAGTCTTTGTATCGAATACATTCATGATATGCTTAAGGATCCTATAACTGAAGGGCTATTACCCATAAGTCTTATTAAGAGAGCTCATAAACGGGTATTAATTGATGGCCATGCGCAACTGCATATCGTACTATGAATGACTAAGTATAAGTTAATTTTTCCTCATCAGTTTGATTTTGTATGTCTCTAAGAATATGTTAAACCGGTATAATGCCATATCGACAAATAAAGTTACAAATCAAACAAAGGGCTTATGCGTATTTTGATCATAACGATTAGGTTTTAAATTAAGGCTATAGTATGACTAATGGGGGTCCTGAGTCCCATGATGATTCAACGGCTGTATTTCTCTGCTATAGTTCTTATTTAAGGCTAAAATGAGTGTTAACTCCTGATCAGGTTTATCTAATACTCATAGTAAATGATTACTCGGCTAAGTGGGAGAATGTAAGATTAAATATATATTATGTTATATTTAATCTAGTAGCCATTATAATCATTTACATTATATCTATACTACTTTATAAAGCATATCCAAAGGACTTCTTAAAGTCATAAAAATTCCCTTTAAACACCCCTAAAGCATGCTATATAACCCTCTAAAGCACAATATAATTTACAATTCCAATTATCCCCTCCAAAACTTTACCCTTCACCCGGATCCATCATCAGCCGTCCATTTTCTTTCAATTCTTCACACGGATCGTGATCTGACGGATGATTTTGTTTTCACACGGATCCACCTTTCCCCTTCCTTCTCTCTCATCTCTCTCACAACTCACATCTCACCAGATCTTTTCATCAACCTTCTCTCTCTCTCTCTCTCTCTCTCCCTCTCTCTCTGCAACTCAAGCACATGCCAACGATTAGGATTTTGGTAAGAACCGCCAGAAGACTCATAATCTTAATCGGCTTGAAGCGCCGCGTAACGAGCTCAATTCTCGAGGCAGGGTTTGTAAAATCCCCAATTTTTTTTCAAGTAGAACCCTAATTTTGTTGTGTTGTGCGTTTGTATTAATTCAATGTTTTGTGTGGTGTTGAGATGTGTATGTTTGTGGAATTAGGAGTGTGGGAGTTTTGATTTGATTGTTGGATTTGGTGAATGATCGTGTAGTTTTAGAGTTTTTTGTATTGAGGTTAGTTTGTAAGAAAGTTGAAACTTTAAGGTAGGTATTCTTGATATCCGACTTGTGTGTTTTGGCTCTTGTGTAGGGAGTGTTTAAGAAATTATATATCTGGTGTATATTCTAATCTTGTTATCTTGTTCATTTATAGTTGTAGTTCTCAATGCTGGTGATAACAACGAGCATTTCCAGTAACTCATCGTAATTACCTTCCTGTTGCTGGAGGTGTTAGCAGCCACACATGCTATTGCAGTGTATCAGCCCTTGAACTTACTGTTTCAGAGAGTTCCTCCACCTCTATAAAGTAATTATTTTGTAATCTCAGTAAGTTATAAATTTATTTTTTCTGTGGTTTTAATACATAAAATTCTGGTCATGATTTACTTCTTTCTTTAACTTAATATGTATTTAACAGGAAGAGAATTGTGTCGGGTGTCCAACCAACAGGATCTATACACCCTGGGAATTATCTTGGAGCGATAAAAAATTGGATATCACTGCAGGTAAACATGTTAATTATTTATGTTTTTTTGGTATTATAGTGTGATTTGTTCTATTTTTTGTGGTTAAATTTGGTATTTTCTGTATGATTTGAGATCAAGATGGTTGTAGAAATTGGTTAACTTGTTGATGGTGCTAATAATTTTTTTTGATCTATTTTAGTGAAATTTTGATGGGAGTCAATCCATGGTGGCCGGAGAACTCACCCAGGGTACGTTCATGGTGGAGGGCTAGGTTAGTCGGTAGTCAAATGGCCAAAAGTACACTAGACTTTGCATACAGAACTGCTTCGATTCAGTTTTCAACTGGTATCTGGCCAAAAGTTAAAAAAGCCATATATGTGGTTGAGGACAAGAAAATTTTAGATTAATTTAGTGTAATTGATTGCTTTATGATGTTCTTTATTTAATTTGTTAAATCTGTGCACCGGTAGTTTCAGAAAAAGAGAACTCGTGTCTTTATAGACATCCAAATGAAAGCTATGAAGTCACTCTTCTAGCAAAAGAAGTTCCTTTTGAGCTCCCTGAGCCAGCTCTTGGAGTAAACTTTGCAAGAGATGGCATGACCACAAAGGCTGACTCTCACTGGTTGCATTTCAAAGTGACTGTTGGATGCTCTCCATGACTTGAGCCTGGCTAAACGCTTATAAAAGGTATCTACGTACGTTTTAGTTTACCCATGATGTAAGCTGGTACTTTGTTGCATAAGTTTCTTAATGTGTTGAAACTTTAAAGTGTTTTATGATTTGCTGGTTTTGTCGTTTGTATTGTTATATTTGTTTTATTAAATTAATCAACTAGGTTCTATTCTATATGGATTTTTCTTATTTTAAAGAGGGTTCAACTCTTTTGTAGCTCTTGTGTAGTATGCATTTATTTTTATTAACAACTCAAGTTACAATTTTGTATTTAGTTGTACTTCAAGATACCGAGTTAAATTAATCAACTCAAGTTACGATTTTCTTTTTTACAAAATGAACTTTGACTCTATTTTGACAATTTTCTTTTTTATTTTTCTTAGATCGCTAATAAAATGACTATTTTTTTTTCATCAACACCTACGGTTAATGTGTGGAGCTGAGGTGTATTATACATATTTTGTTTTACAGGGTGGTCTGTACAAGTTTGCCTTGAAGGAGAGACCAAGAAAAATTAATCAGAGTATTTTCGTCATAAGGTAATCTTTTTATCAACATTTTGTAAGAAGCATCTTTTTTCAGTTTCAAGATATTTAAAAATATCATGTATGTCGGAGTAGAACTTATGGATCAATATTTTGGGTAATGTGCAGGTTTGAGATGCAAGTAGGGAACAATTATTATTCTACACAGGTCAATTTATATATTTAAAGCTTATGAATGATATGATATAAGTGTGTTCACAGTTTGGTTTTGACGCTTTTTAAGTCAAACCATAACCAAAATGTTTTTAACGCTTTTTGTACATTGAAAAC
This sequence comes from Helianthus annuus, assembly GCF_002127325.2. Classification (NCBI taxonomy): domain Eukaryota; kingdom Viridiplantae; phylum Streptophyta; class Magnoliopsida; order Asterales; family Asteraceae; genus Helianthus; species Helianthus annuus. The sequence continues at coordinate 144,811,399 of NC_035433.2, forward strand.
AGAAGCCGAGCTGTTGTTCAAAATAAAGAAGATATTAGCAAAAGAACACCAGGTTACATATTAAACAAAATAAAGAACAAACAGAACACAAATAAAGAAAATGCATGTATAACCCAGGTGGGAGTTTAAACTTATAGATTAATCAATTTAGTTTTGGCTCATAATTGCAAGATTTCCAATTATCACAGTGGGCTTAGGCTAAAATAAAGAAGTCCAATTTATCTAAATAGTATATGTAAAATTAAAAATAATTATACATATCGAGTTTAAACGATGGTCCGGCCGGTTTTTGGTAAACTGCAAACCAAACCTTTCATTACGGGTTGAAATATTCGAAGCACTTAGGTTGTTAATTGAAGCGCGTGGGACGCTCAACTTTTTGGCATCTGATTGCTTTACACGTATATTTTTTTATTTGCAGTCAATGTGGTGCCCCTTTAGTGGATTTACTCGGATTGCTGCTTCTTTTGAGTAAGCACATGACCCGTCTATGTATCACCTCTGTTTCTATTTATCATCTCCATCTGCCTTTTAAACCTCAGATTCAATTGCTGTAACTTTTGCTTCCTATATGCTTGTTGAAATCATTAAACTTTAAAGTGACCTCAGTTTGACGTGTATTATTATTCTTGTTTAGGATTTAAGGTTACAACGATTTGTGCTGTTTAAAATAGGCCTGCAAGTTAGCGGGTTCTTATTAACTTTCAAGAAAATATAATACACAGCAGTTAACAAGTATGTATATTTTTTGTGTATATTTTGTTTGCTTTACTTTGATGATCAGCTATTAATTTATGATCTATCCCCTTCAGCTCCCAGACGAAGCTAGAGAGCTCGAGAAAGAACTCAGGCAGATAACAAAAGCAAAGAACGAAGCTGTTTGTGGCCAAGATTTCGAAAGGTACTGTGCTTGTTCTTGTGAATTTTATAGATGTGACAACTTGACCCATTTACTTTTGAATGGGTTGATTTAGGGTTATGTTTTATGAGTTAAGTTCCCGTAAAAATAAAATAAACGTACGAAACGTACGAATTGAAAGAAAAGTAAAAAAAGTGACGTACGAATTGAAAGAAAAGTCAAAAAAGTGGCGGTGTCATTTTGGTAATTTTGGTAATTAGCAACTTCAAATTAGAAGGTTATTTCGGGTCTTTCACCATATTTCGGGTACATGTGTTTCACCATATTCCTGATGTGTTTCGGGTACACGTGTTTTGAACATATTCCTGATGTATTTCGGGTACATGTGTTTCACCATATTTCGGGTTCCTGATGTAGAGGTTTTACCCATATGACCCATTTCTTTTAAGCTACTTATGACCCGTTAGAGATAAAACATAACCCAGGTGGACCTACTTATAAGAGTCAAAACTGTCTGATGTGAAGTTTCTGTTCTTTGTTGTGGGGCGTAGGGGCAACCATCCGATATCAACCAATATTATACCATCTTCACATGGTGGAAACGAATATGGAAGGATTGCATGATGGTTACAGTTTGAAATTTTATATAGAAAATATGGACTCTAAGGAAGGAATGTTGTGATGATAACTGGTAGTTGAAGTATGACTTATGGATGTGCATTCATAGTGATTTTTTTTATTTAAGACTTATGAAACTGGTCTACAACCGGCGGTTTGGTTCGGTTCTAAAACCGGTTATAAAAAACTGATTTTGGTTTTTTTCTCGGTTTCAATTCTAAAACCAGTTTTTTGGTACACCTCTAGGAGGAATGACCGAACAAAACATTTTGAAAGTAATCTAGCAGTAGTACTTCCCTGAACACAAGAAAGCTTGATGAAGAGACTGAATCTCTCCCGTTAGTTTTCGCATGTCATTTCGTCCTTTAAAGTTTTGTTGTTTTTATGTTCAAGTTAGTTAGTTTTTTGTTCATGTTAAGCATGTAGACATGTTGGATGTTCAGACCACCCGAGTTGTATTGATTTATGTAATAGGCAACATATAATGTATTGATTTTACATATTCTTGTATATTGATAACTGCCGACAAATGCATTTAAATTTTTTTCCATTTTCTCTTTTTCTCGATTGTTTAATTTCTCTCTATATTCACTTTTATTTGTTTAACCTGCTAATTCTCTGCCAGCAAGAAATGTTAATTTCATTACCCCATATCAATAACTGAAGCCATTTTGTGTGTGTGTGTATATATATATATTAAAAAAACCTTCATATTTACATTAAACCGAGTCAATTTCTTCTGATACTTGAAGTTACAACAATTTTAAAAGGTTGAAAATTTTAAACCTTTCATATTTACATTAAACCGAGTCAATTTGTAAACCGAGTCAATTTGTTTTGATACATGAAGAAGCAGTCGGGGAATTGTGCACCAACAAGACCACTAAAGCATGGATCGGTGCATGTGGAAATGCCATTCGCGGACATCAAAAAGGCTGAGATCTGCCAAACTCTTGAATCTGAATTGAAAAGGTTTCATAGTCAAGACGATCTTACTAAATAAAGGGTGACAACTAAGGGGGGGTCTACTCATGTTTTTCCATATCCTGAGCTCACTTTCTATCGCCTCCTTTGCTGCATCAGCCATTTCAGCCATCTTTAAAGCTTCAGCAAGTTCAGCCTCAATATCCTTAGTTTCTTCCATGCTCCTCTCAAGTTTCTGAAGTGTTAGTCTCTCTTTTTTCTTAATTGTTTCCACCGAGTCAACTCAGCCTCAGTGTATTCATGTTTAACTAATGTAGATATTATTTGCGTATGGTTGTGCTTTTGTTGACTTGGCGCAGTTCGGTTTGTTTAGATCCTTTTAAAACTCTTTAAATCCCCATGACCGGTTTTGAAGTACCTTAGCCGAAAATTTAGATTTTAGTTATTACCCAACTGAACTGAACCTTCTCATGCACACCCTTAGAATTACTAACATGTGAGGTGTTTTCTGTTGCATCGTGAATTTGGTTTTGGTTATGGCTCAAAACCGAACCACCCCGTACATAGCCCTAAACTCACCAACCTAAGTGATATGTTTCCCGCCGCATCGCGCGGGTAAACGACTAGTAGATCAAAATATATAACAACCTATTAAATAATTAGTTGGTAATTGTTGATGGGCCTTATTACCCTTATTAACTAATTAGGGTTTCCTCTGGGTGCATATATAAGGAGACTTATGTAGAGGTTCTAAGGTTAGACACATAACTTAATTCTTCTAATAACATCAAATCGGCCTCCCTCTCCTCAACCGATACCCTTTTCGGTTTCATCATCACCATCATTAGATTGCACCCTAAGGAGGAACCAGACCAAGCTGACAATCTATCATTTCAAACACTATTGTTGCGTCTCCATCTTGATTCTCTGCTGGCCTGTACTGCTGCAATCAAGTATGTTATTCATGTTTTCCATTATGTTTAAAGCAGAACTGATCAACATAAGCAAACATCAAGGATACCTGAGAAGACGACAAAGACGAGTTGAAATTACAGTGTTCGGAGTGGTAACAGTTGGCGGTTACCGATGAAGACGAGTTGAAGGTTCTGCTCCGGTGGTCAGAATATCGCCAGAGTGGATGGAATATCGCCGGAGAAAACGACTTTAATAAAACAGGGTGTAAACTGTTAGCGAAGGAAAGAACAGGGTGTACAACTGAAGTTTACTATATACATATGGCTAATATTACGAAAATGCCCATATACATATGGGTATGATTACGAAAAAACCCTTTTGGTAAGGTTACAATTTTACACCTCAGGGGGGTACATTGATGCAATTGGCCAGACGCAGGGGGTAAGATAACAATATTTTCAAAATAGAAGGTAAGGGTGTAAGTCGGCGTTAATCATAAGGGTCAAATTACAGTTTACTCCATAATATATTTCAACCCAATATATAATTGATTTTTTTAGTTAACATTAAATTTATCAATATAGTATAGAGTTGTTAATAAAGCGGACGGTGAATCGATACTTAGGGCATGTTTGGCTAAGCTTTAAAACAACTTATTGATTTATTGGTTTTTTTTTTAAAAGCCAATAAGGCAAAATAATGTTTGGATAAAGGAAAAGGACTTTTCAAAATAACTTTTTGGTTAAGGTGAAAATGTCATTTTAAAAAACTAGAATATCCTGACTTTTCAAAACTTTTTTGCTTATTAGCTTTTCACACCACATAAGCTAATCCAAACATTTTTTTTTAAAACTACTTTTCAAAAAGTCATAAGTCAATAAGTACGTTTAACAAAAAGTTCTTTTTGATTTAAATAAGCTTAGCCAAACATGCCTTTAATTCAGGGGCGAATCTAGGCAATTTTTGTGGGTTCCCAGGAACCCATTCGGTTTAGAAAAAATGGGAAAATTAGTGAGAACCTAGTATGATTTAGAAAAAAAAAAGTGAGAATTAGTAAGAATCTACCAAAAAGAACCCAGCGAAAAAAGTTCTTAGATCCGCCACTGCGTTAATTGAACCATCTTTTCCATTAACTGATGTATTTATAACCTAAAACCAATATGTATAGAAGCTAGAAGCCGAAATATCGGATATAGGCTTGATATGTAACCCATAGCATTATAGCCTAGTAGCATCTTGGGGTGGGATAAGGCTTAGGGACCCCTAGGTCCTGGGTTTGATTCTCACAAGGGGTTTTTTCCCAGATTTATTGGGTTTCCTCCTAAATTGGTATATATGCATTATTGGTTAGGGGAGATGAATATGATCGGGTTGTTCCGCTGGTAACACGATAATACTCCAGTGATCCGTTAGTGACCCAAATTTATCGTTTAGAAAAAGAAAAAGAACAGATTAAATATGTCTTTAAGTTAAATTGTAGAGTTCTTAATATGTGCATCCTTCATTCATGTCTTAATGTAGATTAATTTAATAAGGAATACGAAATGGACAAGGGCTGGGGAGGGGGGCCTGGCCGCAATTGACCCACCAATCTATATTAATACTTGTTTAATATTATTTTAACGGTAAAGTTAAAATTATGACCCAAACTACCCATTCTAATTGTTAAAATGGGCCAATTGGGCTTTTCCTTAAGCTATAAAAACAATGTAATTTTGTCTCAAATTTAAAATAAACTATAGAAAAAAATGCAGGTTATTATTATTATTATTATTATTATTATTATTATTATTATTATTATTATTATTATTATCTATTAAAATTGTTATCTCTAGGTGATGATTCTTAAATGGGTTAAATCATCTTTAGGTTTTCTAATGCGGTTTCATCGGTTGTGTGTGTGGTTGTAAATGTAAGAGACTAAGAATGAAAATAGTCTTATTTGTTTCTCTTACTAGGTCATATTTACGTAGATAATCAGTGCTAACATAGGTTGTGTCGATTGTTAAAACTAAACGAGTCCTAGAGAATCAAAACAGTTTTGACCAAGATGCATCAATGGTGTTACAAACTAAAACGCGTCTTTCATGATTAAATGCAAATCATTTGACAAGACAAATCATGTGATAGATTTTGTTCATGAATTTTCAACCATATATTCGCTAAACTATACTTTGGCTATCTGTAATTAAATAAAGTTTGATACAAATTCATAGAACGAAAGTGTAAACAAACATGTGAAAAACAAAAGAAATACTCATTCCAAGTCTAACAATCAGTATGGCATAGGCATAAATCAAACAATGTTTTATCAACCTGAGCAACACTCCTATAGTGGATAGTTTTAAAGATTTTGCTATGGTAATGTCTTTCTTGATTAATAAAACTGAACTTATAAACCTGTTACATTCACAAATAAGTTGTCATATAGATCAAGAGTTGCTTATCTCTTAAAACATGAAGGGAGTAAAATGTCACTTACTACATATTTAAGAATTTTTCTATTCACACCCACAGTACATGTTTTTTTTTTTTTTTGAAAAATAAACTTCATTAAAAACAAACCTCCGACCCAAATGAGTAAAAGACCAAACAACCAAACGACCCCCGACCCAAACGGGCAAAGGGCCAACAATTACAACATATACAATGGATATTTATACCAATCCGCCCATTTGAGATAATTACAAGAAAATCTATTTTTAACCCAAACAAACTCTCTAGATTTTATCTCCCTATGATATCGTGCGAACTACACTTTTTCTTGTTAAAAACCACCTCATTCCTTTATTTCCAAATGCACAAACAAGAGATAATAGTCAATCCGTAAATAATTTTTTCCGCATTCTGGTCACTTTTAATGTACTTGTGGATGTCTAAGATATCTTTGAACTCAAAAAGGAAAATCGGTAGAATGTTGCACCAATTACTGAAAGGCGACCACACCCTGAAAGCCATCGAGCAAGCAGTGAACAGATGTTCCACCGACTCCTCGAACTCGTCACAACATGGACACAAGATCGAGTTAATGTTTATATTCGTTCTTCTTAAATTATCTCTCGTGGGGAGCCTATTAAGGTTGCTTCTCCACGCCATGATGTTACATTTTAAAGGTACCCATCTACACCAAACAAAGTTAGAAGGATGATTATTACTCCCTGTTTGTTTATGTTTATGAGATTGGAACCTAAAATATACCCCTCCCAAAGTGTTTAAAGGATTTGCGTTTGCGCACTTCATTAGTAATTGTTTCAATTTCTGTAAGAGAATGATTCTATTATTATCTTAATCTGTTATATTGGAAATTTTCCTGACTTAGGGGACCCGGGGTGGTCCGTGTTCGGCCACCCCATCACGCGTTTTGGATGTCGCTACACCGCCGCCACCTATTTGAAAACGCGTTATATTATTAACGCGTCAAGTGTATCACGCGTTGAAAAATCAAAAATCCGACCGTTTGATTATGACCGTTGGTTTCAAACGGTTACTTTTAAAAAAAAAAAAAAAAATTAATCCATTTTATTTATATATATATCCACATTTTAAACCATTTTTCACACACCAAACTCTATCTTTTAACCAATTTAAACCCATTTCACACAATTTTTTATATCTTTCTCAAATGGAATTCCCTACCGATTCGACGTTTCCGATGTCTAGCGAATCCGAGTCGTCTTCCGACAACGACACGCTAAACTATTTTGTGTCGGTGTATAACGAGCTTGATGCCGAGTCGTCCCGCCCAAAGAAGAAGATGGTCGACCGTGATCGTATACGTGCCAACGAAGTTTTGATGAACGATTATTTTGTGGAAAACCCGCTATACAATTCCGAAACGTTTAGAGATCGTTTTCGTTTACCCAAAGAATTATTTTTAAAGATTGTTGGAGACATCGAGGCAAGCGAGGGATGGTTTCAAGAAGGTTACGATGCGAGGGGCAAACCAAGTTTCACACCGATTCAAAAATGCACGTCCGCAATTCGCCAACTAGCGACAGGTAACCCACCCGATCAATATGATGAATACCTAGCTATGTCTGAAAGAACTTCACGTGAGTGTTTGCAATTTTTTTGCAATGCGGTTATTAAGTTGTATTCTAACGAGTTTTTACGAAAACCGACGAGCCACGACATCTCTCGTATTTATGCCGCACACGAGGCTAGATGGCATTTTCCCGGGATGCTCGGTAGCATCGATTGTACACATATCGAGTGGAAAAATTGTCCAAGAGAGTTGCGAGGAGCGTATGTGAGGGGAGACATCAAAAGACCAACCATCATACTAGAAGCGGTGGCGTCGAATGATTTATGGATTTGGCATTCGTATTTCGGTGTCCCAGGTTCAAACAACGACATCAATGTGTTGCACACGTCGCCGTTGTTCCAAAGCGTAACGGATGGTACCGCACCTTCCTCTCCTTTCTATGTTAACGGTCGACATTACATACGAGGCTTTTATCTTGTGGATGGTATCTACCCGTCTTGGTCTGTTTTTGTGAAAGCTCCATCATTTCCCGTCGAGGCAAAAGAAAAGGCGTTCAAAAAATTACAAGAATCGGCAAGAAAAGATGTTGAGAGGGCGTTTGGTGTTTTAAAGGGTAGATGGGGTATACTACACCGACCGGTTCGTTCGATGACCAAGAAAGCAATACATAGCATAGTGTATGCGTGTATCATATTGCACAATATGTTGATCAAACACGACGGACGTGCAATATCCCCGGATTGGGTACCGGATCCTCCTACACAAGTTCAAGTCCCACAAGATATCAATTTACAATTGCGTAACGAAGAAACTCACTTTCGGTTGAGATACGATTTAATCGAACTAGTAGGTTCTCTAGGTTTGGAGTTTCCGGATTCGGACGAGGAGTAGGTTTTTTTTTTTTTTAATTGTATGTTTCTAGTATGTTAAATTCGATTAGGTTTTTTTTTTTTTTTTTTACAAATTGTATGTTTCTAGTATGTGAAATTGAAGTAGTATGTTTTAAAATTAATGAAATTTTTAATTTAGTGTTTTATTTTTATTTTCTAAATTTAAAATGAAAATTAAAAAAATTGGGAGGGAGTGATGGAATTCCATCACTAGTGATTCCACCCCTAGTCAATTTTTATCACTAGTGATGGAAATTGGATTGATGACATGGCATTAGTTGATTGGATAGTGGGAGTGATGGAATCCATCACTAGTGATTCCACCCCTAGTCCCCTTATGCAATAAAAAATGCTGGTCGGTTACTTTTAAGTCATCCAATCATGTAAAAAGATGTTCCACAAAAATATTGTTGCTAAATCCACAATTCAAATGTATCAAAACAGTACAATAATAGAATTTTATATTTTTATAATAAATACGCTAAAAGTATTTATTTTATATGTAACACAATTTCATTAAACATTACATTACATTACAATAATATAGAATTTCAAATATATCAAAACAGTATCAAAACATTACAATAATATAGAATTTATTTTAAATCTACATTTCAAATGTATCAAAACAGTACAATAATATAGAATTTTATATTTTTCTAATCAATACGCTAAAAGTACTTATTTTATACGTAACACAATTTTATTAAACATTACAATAATATAGAATTTATATTCTTATAGTAAATATGCTAAAAGTATTTATTTTATATGTCATCAAATTTAATTTAGTATTTTCTCACCATTTACATTCCCAAACTATAAACTAGCAACATTTTATTGCTTTATGTAGTTGCAATATATGTATTGGGAGTTTTTTTTTTAAATGTATTTTTCACTTTTAATCCAAAGGGTTTTATATTTTTGCAATTTAACCCATTTGAGTTTTTTAGTTTTAACCCAAAGCTTTTTAAATTTTCAATTTAACTCAAACACTTTTTTATTTTCAACTTTGGTGCCCTATACTTTTTATCTTTCGCAAGTTTTTCGTTTTACGTTTCGTCCCAAAAATTTTGCGAGTCAACACGCAGCAACGTGCGTGTGGGGTTCAATTTTTTTCGTCTGTTTTTTACCATTGAGTTCAATCAGATATGTCGAAACGCATGTTTTCATATAGTTAATGCATCACATAACTTTTGGACTAATCCATTCGATGTTTGTGACGTACCGCACCGCAACACACGTGAGTCTTATTGCTAGTTTTTATATAATTCACAAGTTTGTTAATTTATTTTATTATTATTATTATTATTGTTATTATTATTATTATTATTATTATTATTATTATTATTATTATTATTATTATTATTATTATTATTATTATTATTATTAAAACAGTGGTAGTTCCTTTAACTCCTAGAGAGGCACATGCTTTTTAACATGCAATTGATATGATTGGTATGCTAGGAAAGTTGATGATTGAAAGAAAGGAGTTTAGCACTGAAAGTTTTTAACTGTAGAATCCAGAAATTTATAGAAATTTTCTTAAATGGTTGAAGTCCTAAATAATAATCATATTGATAAGAGCTTTACGTGTCCCATTTAAAAAATATATATATATTTTACAAACTATACTTTAAGATCAAGTTTCAAAATCAACATTAGAGATGTACATTTATCAATATCATAACAAGGTTCAGAAATTAACTTGTCAATCTAACATGAACATAAGAATTGACAACTCTTCATCATCTTTTACTCTTATCATTTCATGTTTTCCTTTTATACTTGGATGAACCTTCATGAGAATTCCCATACTCTACATACTTTGACATAGCTAAGTAATTACTAGGAGTGTTTAAATTTAATTACACAGATGGGTTCTGTGGTTTATAGCTAGTTTCAACTTTGAGTACTAACTTTTTTTAACAGGTTTAGGTTTTATGGTTTCAATTTTGTAACACCTTCGGATACTAACACCAAAATTATGATTAAAATACCCTTCCATTCTTTTTAATTTTATCAATGTAACACATTTGGGTACTAACACCTAATTTTATTTAAGTTTAAATCAAATTTACAAAATCTATTTTTTTTTTCATCTTTTTATTATATCTCTTAATTAACATAAAATCTATTTATTTTTTTATTTATAAATATAAATTAAAAAAGTCAGAAAACGTCCGCTCCATTTTGTATTTATTAATAATATTAGAAAATAATACTAGATACATATCAGACTAATATTATGAATATATAAAAACTCTTTAAAATATAAATTAAATAATGAAACAAATGATATAATAAGTATCTATTAAAATCCATAGCAATCTTGAAAACACACGAATATTATATCTGAAAACTAGTTAAATTAATATATAAAGATATGTAGCATAATCGAGAAAAACTGTTTAAAAATAACTACAACTAATTTAATATATTTTATAGTAAAATCGTAAAAATGTATAACCTAATCTGATTTGTTTGTTACGATCAATTACTTGGCACATTTTGAGACGCTGTGATTAAACAATGACGTCTCTGTTTTATTTGTGTATCTATGTGCTTAGGAAACACTTTAGTTCCGATGAGACACAGTCTTTTATTATTATTGATATTGGTTTATATTATTTAATTTAATCCCCATATATTTAAAATTACAAAAATTAAAACTAAGTTTTATACATTATACACGTGTAATACACGGAGTTTTAACATAATATCTTAATAATAATTTATTTGCACATTACCAACTATTATTATACCTATTGAATTTTTAATTATTTAAGATTTTGAGCAACTTCTATCGTGCTAAATTATTTATCATTTCTTGAAAAATATATATAAATATTTACTTATAAAAAAATAAATAAATAAATAGATTTTATGTTAATTAAGAGATATAATAAAAAGATGAAAATAAAAAAATAGATTTTGTAAAATTGATTTAAACTTAAATAAAATTAGGTGTTAGTAACCAAAAGTGTTACATTGATAAAATTAAAAAGAATGGAATGGTGTTTTAGTCATTATATTGATAATTTTAGTGTTAGTACCTAAAGATGTTACAAAATTGAAACCATAAAACCTAAACCTATTAAAAAAAAGTTAGTACCGAAAGGTGAAACTAACTATAAATCAGAGGACCCATCTGTGTAAGTAACTCTTAAACATATATATAATGTGTATTGGTTACCTAATTCAATTCAAACAATTTCACTAATAGTATTTAAAGCACATGGCAACTTCAATTCTAAGTCCGCCCGTAGTGGGGCGTTTTTTTTTTAAATTTTCAAATAAAACGCCCTATAACGCCCCATAAGCCACTACACCCGGCATTATAGGGCGTTATTTTTTAAAAAATTTTGGTCCGGCGTTTTAATTAAAACGCTTAAAATGAGAGGGGGGCCACTTTTTGACCGTTGACAACGATCATATTATTTATTTTTTTTTAATTTAAAATATTACCCACTATATATATATTACCCCACATTCTCACCTTTTTTATAAAAAAAAACCCACTTTCTCTCCTACTTTCTCTCCCACTTTCTTCTAATTTTTATAAAAAAAACCCCACTTCCTCCTATTTTTTTATACAATCATGCATCCATACCGCCCCCCTTTTGGTGTCCCCGCAAGACCCACGAACCCGAACACAACCCAACCGCAAACCCCGTATAACCTTTAAGACATGGACCCGAGTTTTTTAACGTACGCGACTTACTTGAATGGCGCCCCTCGGTTTGTTCCTCCCACTTTCGGCTATGGTCAAGCCGGCGGGTCTCAACCGTCACAACCCGAACCCGATGTCGAAGTCGTGCCGGAGACGCAACCCGAACCGGTGCAAGAACCATCGAAACGCGGCAAAAGGTCGCATAAGAAGAAGGAAAAAGACGCACCTCGGCGTACAAAAAATATCATTAAATGGACGAAGGAAGAGGAATTCACGTTGACTCGGGCGTGGCTCGACATTTCGGAGGACGAAGATACCGGTAACCATTTTATATATATATATATTATTTTACTTATTTTGTTACTTTATTTTTTAACATACAACTTATAATTTTTTTTTTATTTGTAGCAAACTTTCAAACGGGCCCGGTTTTTTGGGATAGAGTTCGTGCACTCTTCTTTAGCACGTGGGGTCAAGGCGAACATCGGGACCAAGATTCCATTTCTAGCAAATGGACCGACATCAACAACAAGTGTCATGCGTTCCAAGAAGTCTTCCAACGAAACTACGATAATCGCCCAAGCGGTGAAGGTGACGTCGGGGTTTTAACGAAGACTTTGGAGGAGTTCGAGAGGACAAAATGCCCTTTCACGTACTATAAGTGTTGGGAGCTACTACGAAAAAGTCCAAAGTGGGCGGTAGTTAATCCAATGACGTCTAGTAGTAGACGTCGGGCTAAAAGGTCAAAAACATCATCCTCCGTTGACCCGTCAACTCCGACATCGGATGCCCGCAATGTTGATTTAAATGAGGCGGTGGACGTTGACGAGGGAATTCAAGAAGAGTTGGTCCGACCCACCGGTAGAAGAAAGGGAACCGGGAAAAAAACGGTCGAGTCGTCTTCCGATCTCGAGTTAAAGGAAGATTTCGAGGAGATGAACCGTCGTCTCCAAGACATTCGCGACCTCGGCCACCAACGTTATGAGATTATGAAGGAACGAGTGGCCGAAACCAAAAAAATTAACGAGATGCAAGAGGCGAGGCAAATGGAAAAGGACATTGAGTTTTTGTCCAAACCTATCGACCACCTACAAGGCGATGCGTTGATCCTTGCGCAAATACGTCGCCAAAAAATTAGAGAAAAATATGGACTCTAGATCATGTTATTTTTTTTTTAAGTTTATTTTTTTTGTTTCGGCTTTTTTTTCTGTTTTTTTTTATTTTCTGTTTTTTTTTCAGTTTTATTTTTATTTTTATTTCAAGTAATGTAATTTTTTTTTAATTAATGAAGTTTTTTATGTTTTAAATTAAAATAAATAATTGTGAAATGATTGAATGGGGGTTATTGGCATAATGCCCCACTACACCACTTTCGCTATAATGCCCCATCGATGATTAGGACGCCACGTGTCGGATAATGCCCCATAGTGGGGGCATTATAACCCACTACCACTACACATGGTCTAAGACCATAGGTAATGGTTAATGCCCACTAAGGGGTATTTTTCACCACATCATCATCATAATGCCCTTTTAAAAAAGGTGTAATGGTTAATGCCCATTTCATTTATTATTTTCCATTATTTTTCTTCTCTTTGGGCATTATTATAGAAATGCCCCACCCTCTTCATGCCCTTATAATGCCCAAGGAGGTGGTGTTGAGGGCATTATCAAACCTTTTCATGCCCTTATAATGCCCATTTAATTGATCAAAATCATGTTTAAGTCAAATTAAAATTTTCAGTGTTGGTAAATTTCATTTCATTTGGAATAAAAGACGAAATCCTTTAATAGGGCTATTAAACATGCTTAAGTAATAATTTGTGGGTCTTGCAACAATTCTTTTAAAATTACATATTGGGTTGTTGTTGACCCCTTTAACCCAAATTACCCACAATCATCTCCGACTCTTACAAACTTTCTAAAGTTAAAAAATTACCTTAAGTTCTAAAAGTCAATCGTAACATTTCTAAGACATTATAAAGAATATAATTATATTGTAATTCTACTAAGACATGCCTTTGTCCCCCTGGCGTTTGACACGTTCGGCTCCTTGGCGCCGGAGGCAGTTCGATTCTTGTCTAGAGTTCAGCGTGTGGTCCATAGCAACTTTTCGACCCCTCAGGGGCGAGGCTTTGTTTTTAGTAGATTAGGGTTTTCTGTTCAAAAAGGGATGGCGGCGCAGTTTGTTGCTCGTCTACCTGCTATCCTTATGTAATTTGCCCTGATGATTCGAATGAAATTATTGATTTAAAAAAAAATTATAAAGAATATGATTATATTGTAATTGTAATTATTACATTTATATCCAAAAAAATTCAAATAGTAAGCTTAATAGGTGTCTTTCAAATAGTAAGCTTAATAGGGTGTCTATCTTACCAATGGGATGATGATGTATTGACAAAGACAAAACCTATAAACAACTTAAAAGGAGGATGTGTTAGGTTCAAGTACTACAAAGAAAAGATTTAAAAAAGAATATCAACAAACACAGTGTCTATATATACCTTTGATGATGTCATAATACGTTCCACTTGTAAATATGTGCGTAGCCTTTAAGAATATCAACAAAGCATGCACAAACACTCCATGTTGTGAAGAGATCCATTATATAAATAGCAGGTGACAAACCGATGACTAATAACTTGAAAAATCACAATTTACTTTTTTAATAATGTTCTTTTTATCCCTCAATTTGATTTTTGTCTGAAAACTTGAGTCATCAACTTTTAAAAAATATTTAATACGCGTTTACGTTTACTTAATTTTATTTTTTTTTCAACGATACGATATTATTTTTCTTTTTTTTTTTGAAAACGAAGTTGTATTAAAAATAAAGTATTTTTCTAACCATAAACTGTACTAAGTGTCGATACCGTACCGAACTGAAACGGCACCGACCAAACAACATCAGTACCAATACTGATATACTCATTATCATATTTTTCGATTTCAGTAATATTTCATTTCTCATTTTTGATAATTTCTATATCGACTATCGGCACTGTACCAATAATGTACTAAAGTAATACGAACCACACAATATCAGTACCGCTACCTTTATTCATTTTTAAGGTTTTTTGCTTCAGTTTGAGTCTATTTCAGCTTTGCACTACCCGAACCCAACCAATACTATATTCACAATGAAGATCACGGGTTCAACCCTGTTACCACGCTGTTTTAAAAGGGGTTTGTTATTATTGATATTTATTTTGTTTTGATTAAATCTAATACCATTATAAATAAACTTTACAATTTTGTAATACATATATGTTTCTTGCAATATCACGTGAAGAATGTCCACTAATTGTACATACAAGTGTTAATAAAGGTTTTATTTAAAATGCCTCATAGATGTCTATAAAGGACATGGCTTGATCCCCTACCAACAATTCAGGGTCGTACCTTGAGGCTTTTAAATCTAGGCAACGGCCTAGGGCCTCTAAAAAATAAGGCCTTCAAATATTTAAAAAGCTTTATATAGCATGTGTATTATGTATTAGGCCCAAACAGATAATCAATTTTTAAATAAAAGAGCCTAATTCCAACTCCAACCAATATGCAATTCGTATTTAATTTAGATGACCATCGTTATTCTCACTAACTGTAACATCGCACATGCCCATTTTGCTCAATGGTGTCGCCGATTAGGGAAAATTAGACGTGAAATTAGGGGAAATTAATGGTGTCACAAGGGTAATCCAGTTTGGTTAATGGCTATTTGTTATAATAATCTCTATATATTGCGATTCATTTAAAAACTGTTCTCCCTAAATTTCTAAATGATACTTTGAATCTTTGAATTTTGATATTGTGCTTGTGATTGAGACTTAGAAGGAAGAAAGCAGAACCGATGTTTTCTTTATACCCATTCAAAATTCCCCACTTTTGTAGTTTGCTTAGGGCCTCCAAAAATGTTAGAACAGCGTGGGTTATATATTAAGGTGCATGTAGTGGTAATGAGGAAAAGTATCGGAGACTTTCAGCGAGTATCCATCGCAAGGAGGGGCGGTGTTCCAGTGCAACCCGCACACCCATTTTCTCTGCCTAGATTTCTGTTCTCTCAAAGACCATTGGCTCAATCTGTGAGTACTTTTTCACTTTCCCGAGCTCAGGTCCACATAGAGCGAACAAGGTGGCCTTGGTGCTTTGGTAGTGGACTTCATACAACCAGCCTAAATGCCAAATCATGTTATCATCAAATACAAGTTCTAATAAAGGTTTTATAATGTTATGAGATGTCGTACTAGAATACATTCCCCGTTAACCATATGACGCTTTTGCATGGTCCTATTGAAATGAGACATTGACATACTAGGTCATTTTCAGTGGCACCAAGAAAGTCAAGTTCCTAACCATGTGGGTGGAACTTGGAAGAAAATCATGTTGTAGTGATCTTTTAAGAGGCATATATGTGGATAATTTTGTACCGGAATTGAAATGATTGTGTGTAGTTTTACATACCACAATTTATAGAAAGTGACAACACTAATTAATTCATTGAAGGTGTCGTTAGGAAACTTAGACCTACATATCCATAAGACCTTGACATCCTTAGCACAACCTTAAAAGAACTAATCTAACCGTTCAAAACCTAATATGACTAATTTAGGCCCATCATGCCCCGTTAAATAATATGGTAACTCTTAGAACTTAATTCTAAAACTTCTGTTAATTTTTAACTTTTCTAAATAGAGTTTAAACTTATGGTTAGAGGTGTGTTAATGTAAATTTTACTTACACTTGACGTAAATGGAAATATTTTTATATAAGTATTAGAGGTTTTCGAACATGGCTTGTGTCTACATCATAAAGGCCCGGCAAGCTCAGTTCAAGCTTAATCTAACTTTAATTTTCAGGGTTATTGGATTTTAATAATATTAAATTTCACCTGTTGGCTGATAATAATCACAACTTTAAAAATTATCTTCAACGATCCTAACTTGTAAAAATTTGGCCCCAATCGATCATTTTCTAACTGCAGTGCATTTGAATCTATTAAGGAGACTACATATGCACTTGAATCTATTGAGTAGATCAAATTCTTATATGTTAGAAAAAGATAGATGGGGGCCAAATTCTTACAAGTTGGGACGTTAGAGTGATTTTTAAAGTTGGGATTATTATCGGCCAACCGGAGAAACTTGAGATTATTAAAATCTAATAACCCTAATTTTCAAGTTAAGTTGGAACCATGTCAAGCTCGTTTGTGTCCTTAGTTGAAAGTTAATACATTGCAAATCCATGCTTTCTTATAAACTTGTCTAAATTTACATATCCAAAACTTATAATATAATCAGATTATACAATTAACAAATTATCCAAAACTAATAATCTAATATAAACTCATTAAACACAAGATCAAGACTTTACTTCCTCTAAAGATGAAAATATACAATTAACAGATAATCAATAATACAAAGTGTTGGAAGGCTGGCTTGATCTACTTTATGAATCAACACGTCTTAATCGAGTAGATACTCATTTGTCCACTATGATATATATGATGGGATATCTGCCATTATTTATGTTTTGTTTTTGCTTTTAAAGGATATGTAAAACACCCTTATTTGAACTAATTATTAATCAATAGCAACTAAGCAATTATTAAGTTCAGCTGAACCCACTATGAACTAATTAACCTTTTCCATGTTCATCACAACAAAACCTCCCAAATCATCCATCTATCTTCTTGTCCACCTTCCATGCATCACTGGTAGGAAAAGAATAAAATAATAAACAAATAAGTCATCTCATCTTAACCAAATTTCCATTATTAATTTGTCCTTTTTTCACTTTCGCTCAGCAAATGAGCTCAAGAAATTTAAGTGACTATCTTTTATTTACTGTTCATGCTGACTTATGATAATCTATAGGGGTGTTTGTCATTATATTTTGAACAATATTTCCAGATTATTGTGTTTTCAAACTACAAAGAGTCAGACTTTAGCTTTGGGATACAATAAAATAGAATAACTATCTCTGGGTTTATTTAACATGAACCAATTTTAAAAACACTCCAAAGAATTTTTCATATGTTTAAAATTAGTTAATCCAAACAAGTTTAGGTGTGTTTGACCGCTTAAGGTTATATAATAAAACAGTCGCACGCCACCCGCGCCATAATTAAGCTAAACAGGATTCACTTGCCCTACCTAAGCTTATATAATCCTTAGCAAACAGTCGCACGCCACCCACGCCATAATCAAGCTAAACCTTGGCTCTGATACTAGTTTTTATGATCATCTAGACCATCAAGCCATCATATATAAGCTTAAAAAAGGCCCTAACTATTTGCACACCTTGGCAGACTATCTACACACTTACGGTTTACATACGCTGCGTAGAGACCAATACGCAGCGTATAGGGTTACCTCTATACGCTGCGTATAGGTCTCTACGCAGCGTATGTAAAGGGAAGGTACACGACCAGTCAGTCAAACCTAGTACCATGTCAAATCAGTCTGACATACGGTGCGTATAGATCCATACGCAGCGTATGTGCATAAAGTAAGACGCTGCGTATAAATCTATACGCAGCGTATGTCAGACTGATTTGACACTGATACGATGTTGTCTAGGTACGCGAATAAAGCAATACGAGGAGTAGAGAGCTATACGATGC
This sequence comes from Helianthus annuus, assembly GCF_002127325.2. Taxonomy (NCBI): domain Eukaryota; kingdom Viridiplantae; phylum Streptophyta; class Magnoliopsida; order Asterales; family Asteraceae; genus Helianthus; species Helianthus annuus. Next base: position 144,829,888 of record NC_035433.2, read on the forward strand.
GTATTTCAGTAAATTTAAAAGTCTATTTATTCATGCATCTCTGCTTCCCTTCGACTTCATCTGTTCTTTCTTTTCATCTTCTTCTTCAGTAACAATTTATACCCAAACCTAAATCATTTGTTCTGTTTTTTGTTCAATATTATTAAAATGTCAACATTTTGGAATCAGAATTATTTTGGTAATCGCTATTCTAACGACACATGGGGAGCAAATGATGCCAATGAGGAGGAGGAGGTTGTGTCTGGAGTCCCTGTTGATCAAAAAACACAGTTGCCAGACTTGAACGAGACTCCCACTCCACCTGTTGATGAACCAAATTACCCGGCGCATCAAGTGTATCCGGATTACGGATACGGGTATGAATCTTCGTACGTGCAACAAAGTGGATACGGTGCTGAGAATGCACCTGTTGATGAACCATATTACCCGACGCAGCAATCGTATCCGGGTTACGGATACGGGGGGTGAAGGTGGATACGGAGGTTACGGTGGATACGGGGGTGAAGGTGGATACGGGGGTGAAGGTGGATACGGTGGATATGGGGTGAAGGTGGATACAGTGGATACGATAGATATGAGGGTGAAGGTGGACACGGAGGCTACGGTGGATACGAAGAATACGGTGGATACGGTTATGAGCCCCGCAACACACCTATTATTTAGTCGACGTCGTCCGTAAGGCGCGTACGAGCCTAACGTGCGTCGAAACTAAGTTCGTCGTTAAAATATATATTTTTTTTATTATTTAGTCGAAGTCGAACCGTAAGGCGCGTAGGTCCCTAACGAGCGTCGACAGAAAACTGTTTTTTTTTAAATAGAAAATATTTTTTTTAAACGTAAATTGTTTTTTTTTTAACAGAAAACTGTTTTTTTAAACAGAAATTATTTTTTAAACCGAATTTTTTTTTAAACAGAAAACTGTTTTATTTTAAAATACATTAAACTGTTTTTTTAACAGAAAAATAGTTTGTTAAAATACAGTTGGGGTGGGTGGCTGCGGAGCTGTAGGAGCGCCGACAGCATGACGGGTTACCTCCACGACCTTTCATTACGGATGCGCAATGGGATCTGCATCAGCAGCAGGAGCAACAGCAGGAGCAGCAGCCATAGTATTTTATCATTTTATCATTTTGTTATGTATGCACAAACTTTTGCTGTATATATCAAACTTTTGGTGTACACATAAAACTTTTGCTGTAAACGGTTTAACATATTTGAACAGTATCCGGGTATTTCCACTTATTTAAGCTATAATATTTTAAAGTTATAGTATTTGAACCCTATATACGCTTTTCAAAATTTTAACATTATACGCTTTTCGACGACATCGACTAAATAAATTAACGACGACGTCGACTAAATAATAAAAAACATTATATATTTTTAACTCGTTATATATTTTAAGCGAATTAACGTTGTAACCGGGTGAGAATTTGTACCACAAATAGGCTGAATGTTGAAACAAAATCTGAAAGGTTATATACGTTGCGTATAGAGCAATACGCAGCGTATATAAACCTTGTAAAAATAACCCCAAATTTTCAGATGGTTTATATACGCTGCGTAGAGAGCTATACGCGGCGTATATAAATCTTGTTTTCTGTGCAATGATTGGTTATTAGGCACTGAGATCCATGGTTTATCTATGCAGTGTATAGGTCAATACACAGCGTAGAGGGTCGTAGAGGGTTAACCCTATACGCTGCGTATTGACCTATACGCTGCATAGTTAAACCCTAATTTTACTAGGGTTTGGTGTGCCAATAGGCACACCCCTAAAAAAATGTTCCCTATTAAAACCAAATGATAATAGATGGAGTAACTATTGGGACACCCCTTAAAAATGCTCCCTATTATATATTATCAATTTGTAATACTAGGTTGTATTTTGTGCTTTAGGTGAGTTTTGTACTCTTTCATGTTGTACAATTTTAATTAGTGTTTGTACAAGGTTTGTGTTTGTCTATTGTTAAATATATAATAAACAAGTATAAATTTAGCATAATATACAAATTAGACATATAATAAAAAAGTATAAATTTAGCATATGTAAAATATGATGCTTAGAATTATTAAGACTATATTGACTTTTTTAATATCTTTATAACTTTTAAAATACGATACTTTTATAAAATCCAAGTATATCGTTGCGATGCATCTATTTTTATCAACGTTTCGATACTTTTATAAAATCCGAGTATACCGGTACTGAAAAACGAGAAAAGTGGGTACCGGCACCGAATACACCGGCCGTAACATGGAGCTCATGTATAATGTTTAGGGGCTGTTTGGTAACTTTTGAATGGTTAAGTGATGAATCAGTAAGAGGTCTGAACTATTAAAAGTTTAAGCAGTATGAGGTCTGAATTATTAAGAGACAGTATAATGCTTAACCGTTCAAAGACAAATGTCTGACCAATTCAGATTAGAGGTCTTAACCATTGAGACTCAGTATAATAATTAATCATTCAGATGCAAATGTCTGAACCATTCAGATGCAAATGTCTGAAACATTCAGATATTTACTCACGAAACAAACAGTATGAATTATTAGTGTTGAAACAGTAAGAGGTCTGAACCATTCAGACCCTCATTAAGAGGTAAATAAATAGCCCCTTAATTATTAACTAACCCATGCCGGCTGAATTTGTAAGCCCCGGCCGCAACGCGGCGGGGTCTTACATCTAGTTAAAACCAAATGAGAATAGATGGAGTAACCCACCAAACTTATATGTTACAACTGGACTCTCTATATATTTCTTTTACCAAAGTAAGATGTGGTTTTGCAGCCAACAAAAGTTTGTTTTAAGTTTTAGCATGCCCATAATATTTAGTTTTTATATATGGTCCAGGCATTTTTAGTATCATCTAAAATTTAATCTGTGAAACTCACGTAGACAAATGCGTTAAACCTAATAACCTATTAAGCTCTTTTTCTGTTTCGTGTTTCTACTTTTGTTCAGCAAATAGCAAACGGAATTTAAAGTTAAAATCATTGCTTTTTTAGGGATAGTCCAAAAGTTATAGCTTTAAACTGATACTTGCTTATTAAGTATATATGTTTCCCTATTCTTGTCTTGGCATGAAAAAATTACATGTAATCATTCCACCAAAAAACTTGCTAAGCTACATCAAAACAAAAGGTACACGGGCAACAAGTTGCGCCGCCACCCCTTTTATAAATTGGAAACCCTAACCTTTCAAAAACAAATCTCTGTCCTCCCGGGGTTGAACAATTGATGTGTACCCGCTTAATTGTATACCCAAGGACTATGAAGTGATACTTGCACAATCTCGACTTCAAGGGAAGTCGAGGCGGGTGGGATCAATAATTCAGCTCTAGTGTTTGTTCATGAGAGGGCATGTCAAGAAAACTTGTTATCTTCTTATTTATCTATGGTTTAAGTATTTCACAATCAAATGTTAAAATTCTTACTTTGGTGTTATATATTATATATCATTGGAAGCACATAAGAGCGGTTTGATTAAGAAGTTTGGGCCCAACCGTATGCCCGATTGCCAAGACATGTGTGTAACCTAATATTTCGCTTTACATGAACTGCATTTTTATTGGCTAATCTCACTTTGTACGCTTTACATGAACTGCATTTTTTATTGGATAATCTCACTTTGTAAATGAAGTGGCTTTTGATCAAAGGGTACTTAGCCTGAGGATCATTAATTAATTAATTATGTTTCAATTACATGATTTATTAGAGTTCTTTGCGGAAGATGATTAGGACTATCTAGGTAGTTTATTGTGAAGAGGCATTACTTTTTAATTATTATTATAATATAATATAATACAAGTCAACGAAAGATTAAGCCGGAATTTGTCAACTAATTACGCTTTCGCAAAGTGCTCTCAGTCTGCACCCAATAATGTACTTTAAAGGACAAAATATATGGATACTTTTGGTTTTTAAATTTGCACATAACTATTTAGTAAATTCTTAATCACAGTTCATTTTGTGTAAAACATTAAGCTTTCTGTTAAAGTTAACATGACAATTAATTAATATAAGAGTTTAATTGGTTTTGCTCCCTAAGGTTTTACAAACATAACAATTTTTCTCCAAAAGATTAAAAACATCGATTTACCTCCAAAAGTTTCATAAGTTATTTTAAATTTATCTAGACATCTAAGAGCATCGATTTCCTTAGTAATTCTAACCCATGTGTCTATCATGTGATAGACATCTTGATCATCTTCTCTCTCATTTTGACTAAACTCAAGAACCCCTACACGACCCAAATCCCACGTATTGACATATGTTTGTTCGTTCGTTCCAAGGAAAAAAAAAATGGGTTCCTTATTTCATTCGATCCACCACATGAGAAGCACCTGGGTTAGGAATGTTGGAGAACATATATCTTCATTGGAATAAACACGTATGTCAGTGAGATTTGGGTTGGGTAGGGTTTCTTGAGTTTAGTCATTAAGAGAGAAAATGACCAACACATGACAAGCACATAGGTTATACTTAACAAAGGAAATAGATGTTAGAAGTCTTGATAAAAGTGAAACAATTAATGACACATTTGGAGATAAATCAGTATTTTGAATCTTTTGAAGAAAAATGCTTATCTTTTTCAAACAAAAAGAAGCAAAACCAAATTACATATATAGAGGAGGAGTTGGGTAGAAAGTGGGTTTTTCCTAGAAAGTCTTGGAAGCAATAAGAATGTAACACGTGGCATGGAGGGATTTTAACTAAAAGGGCACTTGTGTAATTTGACATTTTATTTTAATTTTGGAATTTTATCTCTCATTAACTAACAATGCTTATAATTATGGAAACTGTTTCTCCAAGATTTTTTGTATTTCGCAACCTTCCCCTTTTTCGTCTTCGTCATCATCAAACACTTCTTAATCTCCACCATCTCCGAGTTCATCATCACCATTCAAATACTGTTCGTATCATCTCCGTTTTCTTGACGATGTGTTTTAACAGCAAGCAAATTAATACAGTTGTGTTTTAGCAGCAAGAAGATTCGTACAGTTGTGTTTTAGCATTCAGATTCATACAGTTGTGTTTAACAGCAAGCAGATTCATACAGTTTTGTTTTAGCATTCAGATTCATACAGTTTTGTTTTAACAGCAAACAGATTCATACAGTTGTGTTTTAAAAGCAAGTAGATTCATACAGTTGTGTTTTAACAGCAAGCAGTTTCATACAGTTGTGTTTTAGCATTCAGATTCATACAGTTGTGTTTTAACAGCAAGCATATTCATTCAGTTGTGTTTTAGCATTCAGATTCATACAGTTGTGTCTTAACAGCAAGCAGATTCATACAGTTGTGTTTTAACAGCAAGCAGATTCATACAGTTGTGTTTTAGCATTCAGATTCATACAGTTGTGTTTTAACAGCAAGCAGATTCATAGAGTTGTGTTTTAGCATTCAGATTCATACAGTTGTGTTTTAACAGCAAGCAGATTCATACGCTGTGTTTTACCATCCATGTTGGTAATGCTGGAGGATTTCTTGACGTTGTGTTTTAACAGCAAGCAGATTAATACGATGTGTTTTCTTGATTTGTTTCTTCATGAAGGATAGAAGGAAGAGAGAGAGAGAGAGAGGAGGAGAGAGAGAGAGAGAGAAAGGGAGAGAGAGAGAGAAAAATCGCGTGAAATGTAGGGTGGTTATGGAATGACAATTATTTCCATATTTAAAACAAGCTAAATGACATACCTACCCTTGATTAATTAAATAATCATATTTTTAAGAAACACATATTACCAAAATGCCACCAAGATGATCTCAACCATTAAACACACCCATTGAATGGCCCAGATCACTTCCTAGACTTTCAAGGAAAAACACACTTTCCGTAGGATCCCCACTCTACATATATATATATATATATATATATATATATATATATATATATATTGAACGGTGACTTTCTTTTTGAGTGACCCAATGTCACACCGCCTAATCGGCGGCCCTAGCCAAGTCTGCCCAGACTTACGTTGTCTTAACCGGGCCCGCGCTGGGTTGGCCAGACTTGGTTACGGCGTTCCCCCGGAAACCGTACTGCCTCCACACGAGTTGCCTCGCTGAAGTAACAGCCGGATGAAAACCGGGGTGCGGCTCAGGATCGAACCCCCCTCGGTGGGTTTGTCACCATCATTGCCCAATATCTACCCAAATATGACACAAGTGGGATTTGAACTTGAGTCTCCATTGGAAAACTCAAGTCTCCTACCACTAGGCCACAAGTGGGGGATACATATATATATATATATATATATATATATATATATATATATATATATATATATATATATATATATATATATATATATATATATATATATATATATAAGTATATCATACATTACGGCTTAACATACTTCACGTACGACAACTGCGTGATTTGTTCTATAACATGCGTGATTAATGTTTTCTATATGCGTGATTTTTGATTTTTGAGTTATAACGTGCGTGATTTTAAAATGAACGTGCGTAATTACCTGTTGTACGTGATGTACGTTAAGCCGTAATGTACGTTAACCATCCTATATATTGATCGGAGTGTCGCGCTCCGGTCAAAGATAATATTTATATACCCTAATTACCCTTAACAAATAGCTAGTGGTAGCAAGGGGTCGAACCACGAAGAGTATGTGGTTTGTGTGTGGATTTGATTGAATTATGAGTAGTTGTCACTTTTATGAAGCTTGCTATATTGTTTTTGTATATTTTTGTTTGAGTTGAAGATGTGAATTATAACTACTAAAAACAAACAATTGCAATGATGTAAATAAAGGTTTTGACAAGATAGAGAAAACAAGGTTCACACCCGGTTCGGTTATTGCAATCCTAGGGTTCTTACAAGTTTTAGATTTAATTCACTTGAATATGTTATTAACGGATTTCTATCATCAAAGCTTAGGTGCCAATTGTTATCAACGCATACACGGACTACAATGCACTTCGTTACTTCGGACAAGTAAAACCTTTTGAATGACAAGGCATAATTGCACAAACTTATTTCGCAAAGTCAAATTTCATAACTCACTCGAAAATTCACAAATATAGTTCAAATGCAAGACAATTGTCAATCAATTCAAATACAAGTCAAGTTGTCACAAAACCAAACTAAAGCATTGTTCAAACCCTAGACTTACAATAACCTACACCGGGGTGAAACCTCCAAGAAATTAGCCGCTCATGGTGTAAATAGCACGATCAACGGATGTACGAGACTTGAATTGGGTCATCTTGGAGCTTGAAGATGGATGGTTGAATGATTAGGGTTTGGAATGGTTGGTGGTGATGAATGGATTGAAAGTGGAAGAATGATTGTGATGGTGATGAACTAGGGTTTTGATTCGGATGAGAATTCGGGTTGTTGGATGGATGGTAGATGGAATCGAGATCAAGTGTGATGAAAGATGGCTCCAAGACTAAGTTTCAAACTCCAAAAATGTGTAACTCCCGTATTAGAATCAATGAGAGCCAATGGAATTCGAACTAGATATCCTTTGTACCAAAAATCCCGTTTCGCGAAACCGACACCCGTCGCCGACGGGCCTGACACCGTCACCGACGGGCTCCCAAAACTGCTACTTGGCCGACGGCCTAAATGACTGGTTACGGCCAATTCTGACTTACGGGACTTTCTGGGGCCCGTCCGGGACGGGTATACCCCCGTCGCCGACGGCCCCTAGAAATCCAATTCTCCATCGTTCGCTCCTTGCACTCCCGGTTGATCCGTAACGCATCCCGGTGCTCCGTTTTTCGACCCGGTGACCCGTAAAGCTCCCGAAAAGCTCCTTAAACTTCATCAATCCTGCAAAACACATTCTTGATTAAAAGTAGGCTATTCGAAACTAAAACTTTCATAAAAACGTTAAGTTAAACAATAACAAGCACCGGTTTCTAACCACGTATCACATCCCCACACTTGTCTTTTGCTTGCCCTCAAGCAAATCTGTTTTTTTACTTTCACGTGGGTCGAACAACAAATGCACATCCCATTCCCGAGACAGAAGTTAAGGTCTATTGTCATACAAAAGTTCAAACTCTTTACACATTTCACATATTTACCGGTTAAGTGAACAATCACATATACTAATGGTTATCCAAGATTAACTCGCCCGTAAAACTAACAACTCATGCATATCCCTCACAATGTGCTCTCCACTCGGCTTAAAATTTTCGCTAACATATGTGATGTATTAGCATTTCAACAATTAATCGCTCAAAACCGATTAGAACACGTACCCGCATAGGCTTGCAACTCAATCATTCTCCACTATCGAACACAAATACTAAGCGCAAGTCAAAAGGTCTTTGAGGGGTTGTAACGGGGCTAGGCGTAGGGTAGGAAAGAGGATATTTTATTGAAGTGGCTAAAGTGATGAAAATTCGACCTTTTATTACAAAATACTATCCTAAACAAAAGCAAACTATAAACATCCACTATGGGCAAAAACTTTCGCCTTTTATTCAACAAACTACTAGCACATCTTTTTGTGTTTTTCTCAATGCTTTTTCATTCTTTTTCGCAACATTTTCTGATTTTTTTTTAAATAATACAAATGAATCACAACTATACAACTTGAGTTCCTATAATCGAATTTTCATCACACGGGTTTAAAAAGAAAAGGCTTATGGCTATGGCTACGTGGGTGATCAAACGAAAGGTCTAGGCTCAAAATGGGCAACTAAGGAGTTTGTTCGGGTAAGGATAGAAAAATGGTTTAAAGAGAAAAAAGGTTTACCTAATGCCTTAATCATTCTCGTGCTTGTATTTGGTCTATAGTCTCAAATGTATCAAAAGTTGCAAGTTCTACAATACGCGACTAATGGCCCACTCAAACAAAGAAACATGTGAATGTGCATCTATGATGTATAAAGGGCTCAAACCTCACGTATAAGGGTATGATATGTGATATGCATACATTGCTAGTTCCTTGGGCGAATTATTCTCAAATAACCACCCGCTAAATACCCGATATGCTTATTAATTTGAACTTGACCATGACAAAAGACCAAATGGTTTGTGACATCCTTCGTTGACTTGGTTACTTGTGCTTTTTGAGATTGCTTTGAAAACAAGACATTTTTGAAAAATTTTTGAAATTTTCCCCCATCCCCACACTTGAGGTAAACATTGTCCTCAATGTGTAGTATTTAAATGAACGGGTCAAAATCGCAAATTTTTACTACTCCCCCATCCCCACACTTGAGGTACATATTGTCCTCAATGTGTAAGAACTAGAGTTTTTTTAAAGCACAAGGGATGTGACACGGCTAACCTCCCCAAAATTACACCCCGGAAAATAAAATACAATTTACAATCCACTTATTTGCTACTAAAAATCAAAGATAAAAAGAAACGTATCCACCTGGTTTTTCGCTAGTTCCTCATGTGCTCTTCATCTTTTCAACAAAGCGGTCGTCTCACGAACATAGTGTACCTACAAATCTTAACCTTTGTGTAGAAGCATGTTTCTCACAACCATCAAAATTTGTTAGTTACCTAGTTCTACCACTTTTATGAAATTATTACCAAGCCATACATTATTTTACTTTTGACTTTATGTGGAAAATATTTTACAACAACAATAAACCTAACTCACTTTCGTAGGAATCACGACGGCATTTAGCATATGCACGCAAGCCCTTTAAACCTCCCGATAGCTCGGGAGGACGAGTCGGTCTCGTGAGGGTTATATAGGGAACACACCCACAAAGTTCATTTACCTAGACATAAATTAAATAAAAACGAAAAGAAATAACGGAATATAATATACAACAACAACAACATAAAACATACCATACCTCTACCGCTGATATCTCTCGTTTGGATCCATGGGCGGGTTGGGTTGGTATGGATAACCAGTGAGGGCCTCGAACATCTCCCTATAGTTATCTAAGGGGTTTTGCTCCCCTTGGGGCGGTGGTTGGTACAGGATTGGAACGAAGCTAGACCCTACCGCTTCGGGCCAATGCGGAGTCGGGTCGGATGGGCCTTGAGGATAGGGAAGATCGGAGTAATTTGTCCACCCCGAGTGCTCGGCGTAGGGGAGGCCGACTTGGTAGTCTCTATGGTGTCGCTCCTGATCATGCAACACTTTGGCGTTATTAAGCGCCATCTGTTGAGAGACGTACATGACACTCCAACGGCGGCGGTTCAATTCTTCTTCTTGTTGTCGACGCGCCGCTTCCGCTTCTTCCCATGCCCGCCTTCGGGCTGCTTCATCCTCCTGTAGCTTTGCTAACTGTTCCATGTGTGATCTTTGCATGGCTTGGAACAGTTCTTGCTCTTCCATGAACTTATTCATTCTTTCACGTTGGGCTCCTTGAGCGTCCCAGTATTCTTGCATTGAAGCTCCGTAAGACCCTTGCCAAGCTTCTCTCCTTTGATTGTATTCCCGACCTTCTCCTATACACGCGGAGACATTATCATATATCTCCTGTTGCCCCCTATCAAAATTTTTGTAAGAGGGCACACGTCTCCGAGTCACAAAACCTGCCACCTCTGCGTTAATCTCTCTGTGTGGCCGCATGTATCGTTGCCTCGGTCCTTGTGCCCCGGAAGGTTCAGCTTCCTGCTCCTCTTCTTCCTCCATCTCCACATCTTCTTCCCGCATGGGTGGTGCCCCAGAAGTACGGACCTCATACTTGTTCCCCAACTCATCGGTCACAACATACTTATTTCCCGAGAACTTGACCTCTATCTTCCAATTTTTCTTCATGTAAGCCACGTTAAATTCCTCCACTGGCTTAGAGACCCATAGTGCTTCCAGGGGTAAACAGTTTTGCTGCACAATCATGGCACTAATGAGGCGAGCATACGGATTCGGATGAGAATTCGGGTTGTTGGATGGATGGTAGATGGAATCGAGATCAAGTGTGATGAAAGATGGCTCCAAGACTAAGTTTCAAACTCCAAAAATGTGTAACTCCCGTATTAGAATCAATGAGAGCCAATGGAATTCGAACTAGATATCCTTTGTACCAAAAATCCCGTTTCGCGAAACCGACACCCGTCGCCGACGGGCCTGACACCGTCGCCGACGGGCTCCCAAAACTGCTACTTGGCCGACGGCCTAAATGACTGGTTACGGCCAATTCTGACTTACGGGACTTTCTGGGGCCCGTCCGGGACGGGTATACCCCCGTCGCCGACGGCCCCTAGAAATCCAATTCTCCATCGTTCGCTCCTTGCACTCCCGGTTGATCCGTAACGCATCCCGGTGCTCCGTTTTTCGACCCGGTGACCCGTAAAGCTCCCGAAAAGCTCCTTAAACTTCATCAATCCTGCAAAACACATTCTTGATTAAAAGTAGGCTATTCGAAACTAAAACTTTCATAAAAACGTTAAGTTAAACAATAACAAGCACCGGTTTCTAACCACGTATCACATCCCCACACTTGTCTTTTGCTTGCCCTCAAGCAAATCTGTTTTTTTTACTTTCACGTGGGTCGAACAACAAATGCACATCCCATTCCCGAGACAGAAGTTAAGGTCTATTGTCATACAAAAGTTCAAACTCTTTACACATTTCACATATTTACCGGTTAAGTGAACAATCACATATACTAATGGTTATCCAAGATTAACTCGCCCGTAAAACTAACAACTCATGCATATCCCTCACAATGTGCTCTCCACTCGGCTTAAAATTTTCGCTAACATATGTGATGTATTAGCATTTCAACAATTAATCGCTCAAAACCGATTAGAACACGTACCCGCATAGGCTTGCAACTCAATCATTCTCCACTATCGAACACAAATACTAAGCGCAAGTCAAAAGGTCTTTGAGGGGTTGTAACGGGGCTAGGCGTAGGGTAGGAAAGAGGATATTTTATTGAAGTGGCTAAAGTGATGAAAATTCGACCTTTTATTACAAAATACTATCCTAAACAAAAGCAAACTATAAACATCCACTATGGGCAAAAACTTTCGCCTTTTATTCAACAAACTACTAGCACATCTTTTTGTGTTTTTCTCAATGTTTTTTCATTCTTTTTCGCAACATTTTCTGATTTTTTTTTAAATAATACAAATGAATCACAACTATACAACTTGAGTTCCTATAATCGAATTTTCATCACACGGGTTTAAAAAGAAAAGGCTTATGGCTATGGCTACGTGGGTGATCAAACGAAAGGTCTAGGCTCAAAATGGGCAACTAAGGAGTTTGTTCGGGTAAGGATAGAAAAATGGTTTAAAGAGAAAAAAGGTTTACCTAATGCCTTAATCATTCTCGTGCTTGTATTTGGTCTATAGTCTCAAATGTATCAAAAGTTGCAAGTTCTACAATACGCGACTAATGGCCCACTCAAACAAAGAAACATGTGAATGTGCATCTATGATGTATAAAGGGCTCAAACCTCACGTATAAGGGTATGATATGTGATATGCATACATTGCTAGTTCCTTGGGCGAATTATTCTCAAATAACCACCCGCTAAATACCCGATATGCTTATTAATTTGAACTTGACCATGACAAAAGACCAAATGGTTTGTGACATCCTTCGTTGACTTGGTTACTTGTGCTTTTTGAGATTGCTTTGAAAACAAGACATTTTTGAAAAATTTTTGAAATTTTCCCCCATCCCCACACTTGAGGTAAACATTGTCCTCAATGTGTAGTATTTAAATGAACGGGTCAAAATCGCAAATTTTTACTACTCCCCCATCCCCACACTTGAGGTACATATTGTCCTCAATGTGTAAGAACTAGAGTTTTTTTAAAGCACAAGGGATGTGACACGGCTAACCTCCCCAAAATTACACCCCGGAAAATAAAATACAATTTACAATCCACTTATTTGCTACTAAAAATCAAAGATAAAAAGAAACGTATCCACCTGGTTTTTCGCTAGTTCCTCATGTGCTCTTCATCTTTTCAACAAAGCGGTCGTCTCACGAACATAGTGTACCTACAAATCTTAACCTTTGTGTAGAAGCATGTTTCTCACAACCATCAAAATTTGTTAGTTACCTAGTTCTACCACTTTTATGAAATTATTACCAAGCCATACATTATTTTACTTTTGACTTTATGTGGAAAATATCTTACAACAACAATAAACCTAACTCACTTTCGTAGGAATCACGACGGCATTTAGCATATGCACGCAAGCCCTTTAAACCTCCCGATAGCTCGGGAGGACGAGTCGGTCTCGTGAGGGTTATATAGGGAACACACCCACAAAGTTCATTTACCTAGACATAAATTAAATAAAAACGAAAAGAAATAACGGAATATAATATACAACAACAACAACATAAAACATACCATACCTCTACCGCTGATATCGCTCGTTTGGATCCATGGGCGGGTTGGGTTGGTATGGATAACCAGTGAGGGCCTCGAACATCTCCCTATAGTTATCTAAGGGGTTTTGCTCCCCTTGGGGCGGTGGTTGGTACAGGATTGGAACGAAGCTAGACCCTACCGCTTCGGGCCAATGCGGAGTCGGGTCGGATGGGCCTTGAGGATAGGGAAGATCGGAGTAATTTGTCCACCCCGAGTGCTCGGCGTAGGGGAGGCCGGCTTGGTAGTCTCTATGGTGTCGCTCCTGATCATGCAACACTTTGGCGTTATTAAGCGCCATCTGTTGAGAGACGTACATGACACTCCAACGGCGGCGGTTCAATTCTTCTTCTTGTTGTCGACGCGCCGCTTCCGCTTCTTCCCATGCCCGCCTTCGGGCTGCTTCATCCTCCTGTAGCTTTGCTAACTGTTCCATGTGTGATCTTTGCATGGCTTGGAACAGTTCTTGCTCTTCCATGAACTTATTCATTCTTTCACGTTGGGCTCCTTGAGCGTCCCAGTATTCTTGCATTGAAGCTCCGTAAGACCCTTGCCAAGCTTCTCTCCTTTGATTGTATTCCCGACCTTCTCCTATACACGCGGAGACATTATCATATATCTCCTGTTGCCCCCTATCAAAATTTTTGTAAGAGGGCACACGTCTCCGAGTCACAAAACCTGCCACCTCTGCGTTAATCTCTCTGTGTGGCCGCATGTATCGTTGCCTCGGTCCTTGTGCCCCGGAAGGTTCAGCTTCCTGCTCCTCTTCTTCCTCCATCTCCACATCTTCTTCCCGCATGGGTGGTGCCCCAGAAGTACGGACCTCATACTTGTTCCCCAACTCATCGGTCACAACATACTTATTTCCCGAGAACTTGACCTCTATCTTCCAATTTTTCTTCATGTAAGCCACGTTAAATTCCTCCACTGGCTTAGAGACCCATAGTGCTTCCAGGGGTAAACAGTTTTGCTGCACAATCATGGCACTAATGAGGCGAGCATACGGATTCGGATGAGAATTCGGGTTGTTGGATGGATGGTAGATGGAATCGAGATCAAGTGTGATGAAAGATGGCTCCAAGACTAAGTTTCAAACTCCAAAAATGTGTAACTCCCGTATTAGAATCAATGAGAGCCAATGGAATTCGAACTAGATATCCTTTGTACCAAAAATCCCGTTTCGCGAAACCGACACCCGTCGCCGACGGGCCTGACACCGTCGCCGACGGGCTCCCAAAACTGCTACTTGGCCGACGGCCTAAATGACTGGTTACAGCCAATTCTGACTTACGGGACTTTCTGGGGCCCGTCCGGGACGGGTATACCCCCGTCGCCGACGGCCCCTAGAAATCCAATTCTCCATCGTTCGCTCCTTGCACTCCCGGTTGATCCGTAACGCATCCCGGTGCTCCGTTTTTCGACCCGGTGACCCGTAAAGCTCCCGAAAAGCTCCTTAAACTTCATCAATCCTGCAAAACACATTCTTGATTAAAAGTAGGCTATTCGAAACTAAAACTTTCATAAAAACGTTAAGTTAAACAATAACAAGCACCGGTTTCTAACCACGTATCACATCCCCACACTTGTCTTTTGCTTGCCCTCAAGCAAATCTGTTTTTTTACTTTCACGTGGGTCGAACAACAAATGCACATCCCATTCCCGAGACAGAAGTTAAGGTCTATTGTCATACAAAAGTTCAAACTCTTTACACATTTCACATATTTACCGGTTAAGTGAACAATCACATATACAAATGGTTATCCAAGATTAACTCGCCCGTAAAACTAACAACTCATGCATATCCCTCACAATGTGCTCTCCACTCGGCTTAAAATTTTCGCTAACATATGTGATGTATTAGCATTTCAACAATTAATCGCTCAAAACCGATTAGAACACGTACCCGCATAGGCTTGCAACTCAATCATTCTCCACTATCGAACACAAATACTAAGCGCAAGTCAAAAGGTCTTTGAGGGGTTGTAACGGGGCTAGGCGTAGGGTAGGAAAGAGGATATTTTATTGAAGTGGCTAAAGTGATGAAAATTCGACCTTTTATTACAAAATACTATCCTAAACAAAAGCAAACTATAAACATCCACTATGGGCAAAAACTTTCGCCTTTTATTCAACAAACTACTAGCACATCTTTTTGTGTTTTTCTCAATGCTTTTTCATTCTTTTTCGCAACATTTTCTGATTTTTTTTTTAAATAATACAAATGAATCACAACTATACAACTTGAGTTCCTATAATCGAATTTTCATCACACGGGTTTAAAAAGAAAAGGCTTATGGCTATGGCTACGTGGGTGATCAAACGAAAGGTCTAGGCTCAAAATGGGCAACTAAGGAGTTTGTTCGGGTAAGGATAGAAAAATGGTTTAAAGAGAAAAAAGGTTTACCTAATGCCTTAATCATTCTCGTGCTTGTATTTGGTCTATAGTCTCAAATGTATCAAAAGTTGCAAGTTCTACAATACGTGACTAATGGCCCACTCAAACAAAGAAACATGTGAATGTGCATCTATGATGTATAAAGGGCTCAAACCTCACGTATAAGGGTATGATATGTGATATGCATACATTGCTAGTTCCTTGGGCGAATTATTCTCAAATAACCACCCGCTAAATACCCGATATGCTTATTAATTTGAACTTGACCATGACAAAAGACCAAATGGTTTGTGACATCCTTCGTTGACTTGGTTACTTGTGCTTTTTGAGATTGCTTTGAAAACAAGACATTTTTGAAAAATTTTTGAAATTTTCCCCCATCCCCACACTTGAGGTAAACATTGTCCTCAATGTGTAGTATTTAAATGAACGGGTCAAAATCGCAAATTTTTACTACTCCCCCATCCCCACACTTGAGGTACATATTGTCCTCAATGTGTAAGAACTAGAGTTTTTTTAAAGCACAAGGGATGTGACACGGCTAACCTCCCCAAAATTACACCCCGGAAAATAAAATACAATTTACAATCCACTTATTTGCTACTAAAAATCAAAGATAAAAAGAAACGTATCCACCTGGTTTTTCGCTAGTTCCTCATGTGCTCTTCATCTTTTCAACAAAGCGGTCGTCTCACGAACATAGTGTACCTACAAATCTTAACCTTTGTGTAGAAGCATGTTTCTCACAACCATCAAAATTTGTTAGTTACCTAGTTCTACCACTTTTATGAAATTATTACCAAGCCATACATTATTTTACTTTTGACTTTATGTGGAAAATATTTTACAACAACAATAAACCTAACTCACTTTCGTAGGAATCACGACGGCATTTAGCATATGCACGCAAGCCCTTTAAACCTCCCGATAGCTCGGGAGGACGAGTCGGTCTCGTGAGGGTTATATAGGGAACACACCCACAAAGTTCATTTACCTAGACATAAATTAAATAAAAACGAAAAGAAATAACGGAATATAATATACAACAATAACAACATAAAACATACCATACCTCTACCGCTGATATCGCTCGTTTGGATCCATGGGCGGGTTGGGTTGGTATGGATAACCAGTGAGGGCCTCGAACATCTCCCTATAGTTATCTAAGGGGTTTTGCTCCCCTTGGGGCGGTGGTTGGTACAGGATTGGAACGAAGCTAGACCCTCCGCTTCGGGCCAATGCGGAGTCGGGTCGGATGGGCCTTGAGGATAGGGAAGATCGGAGTAATTTGTCCACCCCGAGTGCTCGGCGTAGGGGAGGCCGGCTTGGTAGTCTCTATGGTGTCGCTCCTGATCATGCAACACTTTGGCGTTATTAAGCGCCATCTGTTGAGAGACGTACATGACACTCCAACGGCGGCGGTTCAATTCTTCTTCTTGTTGTCGACGCGCCGCTTCCGCTTCTTCCCATGCCCGCCTTCGGGCTGCTTCATCCTCCTGTAGCTTTGCTAACTGTTCCATGTGTGATCTTTGCATGGCTTGGAACAGTTCTTGCTCTTCCATGAACTTATTCATTCTTTCACGTTGGGCTCCTTGAGCGTCCCAGTATTCTTGCATTGAAGCTCCGTAAGACCCTTGCCAAGCTTCTCTCCTTTGATTGTATTCCCGACCTTCTCCTATACACGCGGAGACATTATCATATATCTCCTGTTGCCCCCTATCAAAATTTTTGTAAGAGGGCACACGTCTCCGAGTCACAAAACCTGCCACCTCTGCGTTAATCTCTCTGTGTGG
Organism: Helianthus annuus; assembly: GCF_002127325.2. Classification (NCBI taxonomy): domain Eukaryota; kingdom Viridiplantae; phylum Streptophyta; class Magnoliopsida; order Asterales; family Asteraceae; genus Helianthus; species Helianthus annuus. Next base: position 144,847,368 of record NC_035433.2, read on the forward strand.
CCGCATGTATCGTTGCCTCGGTCCTTGTGCCCCGGAAGGTTCAGCTTCCTGCTCCTCTTCTTCCTCCATCTCCACATCTTCTTCCCGCATGGGTGGTGCCCCAGAAGTACGGACCTCATACTTGTTCCCCAACTCATCGGTCACAACATACTTATTTCCCGAGAACTTGACCTCTATCTTCCAATTTTTCTTCATGTAAGCCACGTTAAATTCCTCCACTGGCTTAGAGACCCATAGTGCTTCCAGGGGTAAACAGTTTTGCTGCACAATCATGGCACTAATGAGGCGAGCATACGGATTCGGATGAGAATTCGGGTTGTTGGATGGATGGTAGATGGAATCGAGATCAAGTGTGATGAAAGATGGCTCCAAGACTAAGTTTCAAACTCCAAAAATGTGTAACTCCCGTATTAGAATCAATGAGAGCCAATGGAATTCGAACTAGATATCCTTTGTACCAAAAATCCCGTTTCGCGAAACCGACACCCGTCGCCGACGGGCCTGACACCGTCGCCGACGGGCTCCCAAAACTGCTACTTGGCCGACGGCCTAAATGACTGGTTACGGCCAATTCTGACTTACGGGACTTTCTGGGGCCCGTCCGGGACGGGTATACCCCCGTCGCCGATGGCCCCTAGAAATCCAATTCTCCATCGTTCGCTCCTTGCACTCCCGGTTGATCCGTAACGCATCCCGGTGCTCCGTTTTTCGACCCGGTGACCCGTAAAGCTCCCGAAAAGCTCCTTAAACTTCATCAATCCTGCAAAACACATTCTTGATTAAAAGTAGGCTATTCGAAACTAAAACTTTCGTAAAAACGTTAAGTTAAACAATAACAAGCACCGGTTTCTAACCACGTATCATATATATATATATATATATCACTACTAGAAAATTGGGTATTTGCGACTGCATTTACGGTCGCAAAACGGTCACAATTGCCTTGTTGCGACTGGTTTGCGATTGTAAATGTGGTTGGAAAAACACTTGTCGCAATTGCCTAATTGCGATCGTTTTGCAACCGCAAGTGTAACTTGCGACTGAGGTTTGCGACCATAAGATTGGTCGCAAATATTGCGACCGCTTTTGATTTGTGTGACTTTTTATGTTGCGACCGTCTTGCGACTGCCTGCTTTTTACAAACTTGCGACTGTTTTGCGACCGCTTGTCTTGCGACTATTTTGCAACCGCTTGCTTTGCGACTGTTTAGCCGTTTTCAGTTGTACCTTCTTATAATATCATATTTATTAAAGTTCAAGCATTCATCGAATTTTCAAAATTATATAAAACATCCGACTTAAAACATCAAATATGGTTATCCCAACAAAATACATACTCAAAATAAAGTCTTTATAAGCTAACTCGATGATTATATCTTTTGAAACCTAAGTTTTAGCATTGATTCAATGTTCGTCATCCTTTCATTCATAGCCTCTTTCTCCGCCTTATCTTTTTCTTTTTCCATCACCAACCCTGCAATAATTCCGTTCAACCTTTCTTTCTCTTCTTCTTTTTCTTTCACTATCTCTTGGATGATCACGTTCAACCTTTCGATCTAAAACACAACCAATGCAATGTTTTAAGATTAAATATATAAAAAAATTAGATCTAACACTATACACATACGTACTGTAGGCAAACTTCTAGCTATAACCTAACATCATACTAACTAAAATAATGTTCAAGACTGGGGATGAACTGAACTCAAAATCGATGGTCCAGTTACTTGTTGAATTCCACATATTAAAAGGATTTTGAATTCTTTTTAACTAAGCTTGTTAATTTTCATACTTTACCTGTTAAATAAACTACAACCAAATTGAGCTATTTTATGACCTGTTATCAGCCTCTACATCGCCGCCATTAGTTACTTTACATTTTTACGTACATTTGTCAACCAAAATGTAAGTTTTCTTTCACCAGTACTCATTTGCAGGGTTAAAATAGTCATTTGTCACCCTGAACACTTATCAAAAGGTTTTGTTTATTCAGGACCCGATGAAAAACAGTTAATTGGGTTATACTTTATATGTGACAATTTTGATCAATTTACCGACTAGTTGGTCGATTTAGGTTGTGCAATCTCAAATGTGTACAACTTCTTAGTGTGTTTTTATTTCAAACCGCTTAAATATGGGTCAACGGGTCAAAAAGTTGTCCAAATGGTATTGTTTTGTGCATACAACTTCTTCGTTATGCCGGGGTAAAAGAGATGTTACATTGTGATTCATAGTATGTTGCAGTTTACCAGTAGTTTAAATAGACAATATACGAAACCCTAGTCCTAAGCAGTTAATATCGTCGATATATCGGTTATCGGTCTCCTGGTAAACTTCGGTGCAAAATATTGGGTAAAAGAGATGTTACGTTTTGTCTACGTCATTACCATTCTAGCCTACACTCCAGCCTACCAAACTTTCTGTTTTATTTCTAGCTTACGGTCTGGGGTACGGATCTGTTGGTAGCCTACGGGTCTGACCCAAATTGTGCGGGTTTACCAGAATGCTACAGGAAAAATAAACATACCTCGTGGTCTTCTCTGTCACGTACATATGGGTCACTAAAATTACTTAACCCATACACTTTGCCCTTTTTCTTTCCCCGGGCTGCTCGGAACCATAAGCCTTGGTCAAATATTGATTGCTGGATACAATCCTCCCCATACTTCTCCATAAGATATCCCTTGTATTTCTCCTATTGGAATGAAAATGTAATTGTGAGTCAAAAATAATATTAAATACTTTGCTAACTACAACTAGGGTCTCTATATATCATTATTTTAAGTTTAGACAATTAATAAAATTATCACATATTTTTCAAGCTAAAGACAGTTTTAAGGGGTTAAGGAAGCTCCTGAATATGGAGCTTACCAAAGTCTCTTGTGCCCGATCGTCAACCCACGCCAATTTTTTTCTTGTAAATTCCCTTCTAAGTCATTGTCCTCCAAATCAACGTCCTCCAAATCAACGTTCTCAACTATCAAACTTCTATAATCGAGTTCTTTATCAAACGGCCTATTTCCTTTTCTGAGATGTGTTTGCTTCCACATCTCAGAGTGTGATGGTTCACGACCAATTGTCTTAGCCTACAAAGGTAGTATAGTATATACATATATATAAGTTAACGAATAATTGTATATATTACCAGTTAAAGATGATGATTAACTTCTTTTACCACTTTTTTTTGGTAGTCACATACGTTTGTGACCCAAGGGTATGTTTGCCCCCTTTTGATTCGCTTCTAATGTTTTTGTTTCTTTGAGACTTTGCTTTCCATTCGGGCGTATTCGAGATTTCAATCATTTGTTTCCATGTCTCCGTTTTGATCCATGGTGGTTTAAAATCAACAAGACCAGACATATCGTCTTCAACTTGTACACCTTTTCTTGTTGCTATTGCTTTGGTAGCATCTCGTACCCTACTCATCATATTAGGGATTTTACCAGCAGTGGAGACACTGAAAAGTGATTTCCATGCCAAAAAACTCGTAGCAGCTTGTAACTTTGAAAAAATTGTAGCCTTTTCGCCCTCCCACAAAGGTTCATCAGCAGCTTCTAACATGTCATAGAATCTTTTTGCTTCTGGATTCGGGCCATGTCCTTGCAAAGTACTTGAAGTATAACCGCATGAATACAAGTTATCTAACACCATACATTTGCAACCATCATCTTCATTATCATCATCACCGTCATCACCATCAACTTCCATTGCAGTAGAAAACTGTCCATCCTCACGACCAGACTTTTCACCATGTTCACTCCATGTTTCATAGCGAAGCATGAAACCTTCCTTGTACAGGTGTTTTTGAACAGTGGCTCTATCTTTGTAGTTTATATTTTGGCATTTATAAGAAGGACATTTTATGTAATGTCTTGTCTCACCATGCATATTCACCCTCGTGTCAACAACCGCTTCTTTTGAAAATGCGAAGTCCAAAAACATATCCACATTGTCACAGTATTCAGAACTAAGAAATCCTTTACTATCGGTCTTTTCATACATCCATCCCCGATTGGTATACTACGCCATTACTACTCGACATAATGCAAAGTTAATTTGGGTTGTTTGCATATATAAAGCAGGACAAACGGGTTATGTTAACATATTTCCACAAAAGTGACCCATACATACAGACCTAGATGACTATGTGACCTCAGGTTGGTGATAGTAGGTGTAAAAAGAATCAGCAGCTAGAATCTTATGTAATGTCAGGCTAGTTAAAGAATCAGCATCTAGAATCTTATGTAATGCATTTTGGACCATCAAATATCAACATACTCTTTGCTATGAAAAATTTTTGACCATCTAATATCATAAAATCGAAAGAAATTATTATAAAATCGAGAGATTGCCTATGAAAAACAAACTGATTTGAATCTAAACAGCACGAATTCGTAAGCGATTAATTAAAAATGAAACAATTACTTAAATATGAGTGTTTTAAACAAACAAAAATGAGAAAACACATGTAAATGATAACTCAAACAAAACAACGGAAGTCAATATAGGATCTATTGCTTACAGTCAACATATCGATTACGATCAACATACACGTACATATACACATATTCAAACCTAAAACAGATTCATCTGAGAGTAAAACAGGTCTAAAACACTAAATTACAAATAGATCTACTAAAATAGAGATAAATTACACACTATATTGACTAAAATTGTTAAGCAAGAGGTGTAGAATGTGACTGACCTTAACAAATATCCGCAGACGAATTCTCTAGTAGATGATCTCCGGAATCAGATCGCCAGAGACGCGGATCTGTTTTGACTTAATTGCCGGAGTCACAGTTTAGGCGGATCTGTTTTGACAGAAGAGATGAACGACTTTATCATCAATCTTTCGGTCAATTTTACTTCGTAAAGTTGAAAAAGTTAACAGAAACCCTAAATTTTATCTGAGAGTGAAAATGAGAATTGTAGAAGAGAACTGACCGGTGAATGATGATTGGCTGATACAAGTGCGACGAGTCGGTGACCGGTGACCAGTGACCGGAGTCGGAGTTGAAGTTCTCCGGTTATCGGCGGTTCTGCTGTTCGAAGACGAGGGCACGGTTCTGCAGTTCTGCTGCTTTTAATTGAACAAATGGTTATTGTCATTTATAACCCATAACTTATGACTAATGCTGCTTTTTACCCTGAACATATTAATTTAATGTTTTTTTTTAATTTGAAACTGATATGAATGCTCCAACCTTTAATTTAACGTTGAATTAATATGTCCAGATATGGTGAAATAATCGAAGAGGAATTTATGGAGTAAGAGTTCGAAAAGGTGAAACCAAAGCTGACAACAAATTAAAATGGTAATAGATTTTCCTAAAAAAAATCCTCATTTTATTTATATGTGTTATTATCTTATTTTATAAAAAATGGCAATAGATTTTCCTAAAAAATTCCTCACTTGAAATCCACGAACTAAGTGTAAATGGGTTATTATATATTTCTCGTATTTCCGACCGCTTTAAACGGTCGCAACTTTTCCTCTCTTCTATTCTTCTCGTATTTGCGACTGGTTTAAACGGTCGCAACTTTTGTTTTTCTTATTTTTCTTCTATTTGAAACCGTTTTCCGACCACTATTGAACTGATTTGTAACCGGTAAAATGCGGTTGCAAAATTTGCGACCGCTTTGCGACCGAATCTTGGGTGGTCTTCAATTTTGCAACGGTTTTGGTTTTCATCGCAAATTGGTCGCTAATTTTGCGACCGCCTTATTTTGGTCCCAAAATTTGGTCGCAATTGCCTAGTTTTCTAGTAGTATATATATAGTTAACGAAGGGCGATGAATATTAACTTTATTTTTATAATAATATAAATCATTTTATTTTTTTATTTAATATATTATAATACTTTATTATTATATTTACTTTTAATAATATATTTTTTTTCTTTTTTAAAACCATATATTTCCTTTACCATTTTTTTAATAATTCTTTTTTTCTTTTTTAGAACATATATTAATTTATCGATTAATTTGATACCTTTTTAATGATATACGTTTATAACTTTTTTTCTAAAACTTAAGTTGTACTTGATTTTTTCCCTACATTCTGTTACAAGTTTTGTTAAAAACGAAGTTGTACTCAAAATAAAGTATTTAGTTGATATTATAAAACGGTACGATTATAAACTAAATCGTTCTAATGGTCTGACTTTCTAAACAACATACTTTATTTTCAAATCACGTTTGTTTTATATTATTATTTGCTCGGTTTCGTCACAACGTGCAACTTAAAAAAGTAGTTTTACTATAAAGAGTGTGAGAACATCCACAATAGGATGGGATAAAAACGTTTATGTATGTGAACAATCGAATCTGTTCCACATCATATTTCCACAATTACACCCATAGCTTAAAATGTTAATTTTCCCTCTAACAATAAAGGCTGACAATGTTAAAACATGGTTGCAAAATTATTAATTTTTAATAATCATATTATTTATCTCAATAAACTATTTATTTTTAAAATTTAGTATTCCTTAATATAATAGCGATTATAAATAATAATAATAATAATAATTATTATAATAATAATTATAATAATAATAATAATAATAATAATAATAATAATAGACTCTATTGAAGTATTATGTTTGAAATTCAAACAATAAAATATTACAATAGCTAGTTAAACAATCCACTAAACATACCTTCAAGAATTAAATTAATTTTAAAGTAATATTTTCCCTAATTTCTGACACTGTTTATCATGCATTGCATTGCATGGTAGGGTGGGGTCACGTACTTGTATCCTTATATATATATATATATATATATATATATATATATATATATATATATAAAAGTTCGTTTCTTCATACATGTTCATTCCATAAGTCCTTTTGACCATAACTCCTTATAAACATAAGTCCTCACAATTACAATAAGCTCTCACCAATACAAAAACACCATTATGATGATTATAATATAAACATTACGACCTATCTAATAAGTTTTTTTTCACACAATATATACCAACAGACTTCCTCTTGACAATAGCTTATAGATTGTCTTCATCTTCATTCAGTTTGATGACTTTAAGTGTTTGGATCGTTTTAGCTTCAATAGTTGTTGTCATCAAAGATGTATCAACATAAAGTTATAGTTGATGAAGTTTCCTAAGTACTGCAATCCTCATCACTCATGATTTTGACTGTGGCTCGAAAGGCGACAAGGAAAGAAACCGGTAACAACATTAAAGGGAGTAATTCAAACTTAGTAATAAGGGAATAATTTGTAGAAACAACGAGAACAAACACAAATTACTTAAGCCCCAAAGTATATTACTCTTAGTAGATAAATGGCCAAGTTTACAATGAAAACCAACACACACAATTGGTCATGAGAAATACAAATTATACTTATAGGATTATGCCCAACACGCATTTTTTACAATGAAAACCAACACACACACTTGGTCATGATAAATTGCCAAGTTTACAATCAATACAAACAGTTGATCTCATAAAGACATGCTAACACTAAACTATTACATGACTGGTAACCAAAAATAAACAAACATGGATATAGCATTGTTAGTGGCAGTTGCAATCTTGCAAAAATAAGTCTATAGTGAAATTTAGGCGGCACACTAACCAGTACTGACATGCAAATTTTTTCAACAAAGTAAACTTCAATACCACAGTAGCAACCGAATCTTCAGTATTTAGTATGTACACTACCATCAAGTAGTTATCGGCAGCAACCTTGGGATACTTTGGTAAAGCATCAACTTTAGGATACCCAACAAGCAACTCCAAAGAGGTTAACAATGATGAAAATAAGCCTGGTGATGGAGAGTTGAATGCCGATCTTGCTCGTGGTTGTTCTTTCAAGTCTTTTAAAAGTTGCAAGCCACCTCCACTAGACTACTCCTCTTTTCTCCCTTTGAACAAATTAAAAAGCCGATGTGTAGTTTCGATTGAAAACATATCAGGATAAAAAGCCGATGTGTAGTTTCGATTGAAAACATATCAGGATATAGAAATTGGTTCGTTTGTGGGAGGTGCTAATTATAAATATAATTTTTAATATGCATTTTACAGATAAAAAATAATAAATAAATATCGACAACAAGAACCTATTACCGAAAAAATTTATAATCCCACCAATACCCTAAGACCTAGTTAGACTAGGTAAAACGTATCTTGGGGATGGCCTTGAAGAGGGTAACGACAAAATTCAACGAAATTTGGATTCGAAGCTAAAATCTCTGTTACGTGGAAATCATATTTTTTACTATCGTCTCACCTTCAAAAAAGTTTTTGTAGAACTTAGTATTAAATATACATGGTTTTCCACATCATCTTTACAATATTGTCATTTCATTTAGGGTTGTGAACGAATCAAACGTTCAGCGAACAGTTAGTGAACCGTTTGGCGGGAAATTTGTTTATATTCGTTCGTTTAATAAGTAAACAAACACAAACCGTTAGGTTAAACAAACGAACATGAACAAAGGTTGTGTTTGTTTGTTTGTTTATGTTCGTGAACGATCGGTAATGTATTTATTTATGTTCACTCGTTTATGTTCATTTAAAGGTTTCATATGTTGTATTTTTGTTTAATTGTTTTTAGTCTTTTTAAAAAAAAAATTAAAACCCTAGCTAGTTATACTCTATGCCTCCCCCAACATTTCTTATTTGACCATTTCAATTTTTTTTTGTGTTAAAGATTCAAAACTTCTTATTATTGTCTTAATCATGTTTATGATAATTACGTCAACTATGTTCAGATAATTACGTTAACTGCTTATTTTATTTTTATTTTTTTGGTGGGTTTTTCGTAATCTTTGTGATGAAAAGTGCATATTTTATTTTAAAATGAATATATGTGCGTGTGTATTTATTTATGTTCATAAATGTTGTTTGTGTTCATTTATATTTATATTTATATTTATATTTATATTTATATTTATATTTATATTTATATTTATATTCACAAACATTTGTTTGAGTTCATTTACAATTAGTAAATATTCGTGAACGGTTTATAAACACATCAATTTTCTTAATGAACGAACAAGAAAATATCAAAATAACTAAATAATGATTGGATATCTTGAAAATATTTTGACCTAAAGTAAAGGTCAAGTATAGATAGCTAGAATACATTATGATATTTATCCTTTTGAAAATTGAGTTTGATTTTGAGTTTTTTTATAGGTACAACTTGAAAAGTCACCTAAATTATTTCTTTATACTTCTTTGGAAAGAATAAAAAAGAGTGGTGGAAAGTAAACTTAATAAAACTCCGTACTCGTTTTGAGTTTTCTATTAGAGGCTTCAAAGCGAAGTTACACACGATTCTACACCTTTTTAATACCCTAAATTTAATAACGTTTTAATAAATAATTCATGTGATAGTGCTTAACCTTTTTAAATTTTATCAAATTTATTTTTTAACAACTTCCGAAATGAGTTGCTTTACTTTATTTTGTAGATTTAGCAATCATAACTTTGGCATTAATCAATTAATTATAAGCTTGATTTCTGAATTCAAAATGCGTTATGGGGATATTAGTTTTTAAGTGTCGATTATTATATTCTAAACTTGCTACTTTCGGTTTAATTATGTCGAGTAAAAGAATGTGAACTTAACCAACAAATTATTGCACTTTAATTAAACCTGGTTAAAGTGGTAATAATATTTAACGCACGCTCGTAATTATTGATATATTATGCGTTATGTCTGAAAAGTATAAAAATAAGATTATGTATGAATAGCATCGAGATTCTACTTTTTAAACTTTATGTTCTTTTTCTAGATTTAAATGATTAATACGTTAAACAACAATGATCAAAAAGGATTTGTTATGCACAACTATACATAACTATTTATACATATAGAGAGAACCGAAATATATTAGTACTTAATAGATATAATGGGTATATGAACATTTGGAACGAATGAAAAGACAACTAAAAATATGTATAATATTTAGAATTATTGCATTTATTTAATATATATAATATTGGAATAACGAACGTGTTTGATTTTCTTGTACTTTCCCAAGAATAACCAATTGCTTTGAAAATATGTACGAACTATATATTATATATCAAAATGATATTGCAACTGATATTATTGATTCCTTGTTGTCGACACTCGTTAAGAAATTTGCTCGCACCATGAAAAGCATGAAGTAAAATTATTAAGGAAAGGCACTCCTTAGTGTAAGTTAACCATGTATAAATAACACAAAGTTTAAAATCCTCATCAGAACCTATAGAGTCGTACATACTAACAATATATATGATCCCATATCATTTCATAATCACTTTAAACGATACTATAGCTCTAAACAAAAATACCGATAATAGGATAATACTAACAATATATATGATCCCATATCATTTCATAATGTATCACTTTAAACGATACTATAGCTCTAAACTAAAATACCGATATTAGGATAAATTTGTTAACTATTTTATCTAGTATTTGTTATGTTAATTCTAACTAGGTTTAAAGAAGTTCGCCGCGTTGTGGCGAACTTCTTTTGTTATTTAGTCTGTAATTACATATGTTTTAAAATCACTACAAGCGTGTTGCGAACGGAACTGCTGACAAAAATAAAAAAAATGTAGAAAAAAACACTATAATATAACCAAAAGAAAATCAACCAAAAAAGTTGTATGGTAACGATGTTGTTCGTATGAAACCCGTGGTCAGAGATGAGCAAATTGTTCTGGGTACCGGGACCAAATTTGCCGAACCGAAAGATCTTAAGTACCAATTCGGTACCGACTTTTGGCGTTCCTGATACCAGTTCACTACCATTTTTTACCATCATATACTGGTACCGTAACCGATATTTTCGGTATCAGTACCGATTTTGTATCGGTTGACACCGAGCTCATGTAAGTGCAGTTCCTGCCAGGTAACTGTTGCTTATCAGTTCGGGTCAACCAAAGCAGAAGTCCAAGTTAAAGTCAACCATAACGAAGAATTCAAGACCACATGAAGACCTGCATTGATCAAGGGGGATAGTTGTTAATGCACTTTGGGTGAAAAGTGCATGCCTTCCAATTGTTAGGGTCTTTAGCGTACATGTCTTGAAAGTTAGTCCCAAGTTTATCCTAGGGACAACTTGTCCAAGTTTTAGGAGAACTTTTGTCTGAGTTTTATGTGTAGAATTGGTTTGTCCGAGGTTTAGTCCCTAGCCTATATATATGTGTGTATTGTATAGATTAGGGCAACTCTCGTAGCTTGGTGCACCTCTCCCACTCGTTCATCCTCCTGGTGTGAATTCTAGAGAGAGAGAGACTATGTGTTAGTGAGAGAAAGCTAGGGTTTAGATCTTTGTGATCTAAACCAGCTTGTAGATGATGTATACTCCTTTGGTTTGTGTAATCTGTGATGACTGATTCATCAATAAAGAGATTCATCTTCTACATATTTCTATCTTGTTCATCATATTTTGTTTTTCATGTCTTGAATCAAGTGCAATGTTTGATGTTCCTCATTGATCCGGTGCTTTCAGCTCATCCCTACCCATGAAACTAAAAAAAGAAAAAAATTAAAAGTTGAAGAAAATCAACAAAAAAAAGTTGTACGATACCGTTGTTCGTACGGAAATCGTGATCAGGGATGAGCAAATGGTACCGAGTAGCAGCACTGGATTTCCCGAACCAAAAGATTTCCAATAGCAATTCTGCACCAACTTTTAGCATTTTTTGTATTAGTGTTGGTTTTTACCTTCATGTACTAATACCGAACAGGACCGTCCCGATATTTTCGATACTAGTTTTTGTTCGATACCGGTTGACACCAAGCTTATCACAACCCCTGATATTAAAAAAAGATTAAAGTTAAAAAGTATTCGTTTATTAATATATAGTAATATTAAAATAATGAAAGTATTAAAAAAAACTATATATTATTATAATATTAAAATCACTATTCATTTCAATTCGTTTATTAATATATAGTAAAATAGTTGTAAACTAAAATCTACACTTTCTATAAAAGGAGAAAACGCGATGACATAAGAAAAGCTGATATGTCAGCCATAAAGACTCTCCAACAATGTCTTTCTTATGTCATTATTGTATCATAAATCGGAACATATAAAATCACTTTAAAATACATTTAAAACGCTGCCATCAAAATATCTGCCGATATTCATATATACATGTATACAAAATTCAAACCTCTGTCATCAAAATCTCTGCCTAGATTCAAAATTCAAAATTCTGGCTGCAGATTCAAAATTCAAACCATATACATATACATATATAACATACATGATTCTGGCTCCACATTCAAATTTCAATTCATCTCTCTCACTCATATCCGCGAGCAATCTCTCTCTCTCTCTCTCTCTCTCAAATGCAGAGCTCCCATATTCAGCCGGTTAATCTCCGATTATAGATCTTTGTACTACACATAATTGTTTCAACATCATTGTTCCAACATCGTTGAAAGTATTTTTTTTTTTTTTTTGTAATTTTGAATTTTAAATTTTGAACTTATCTACTCTAATTCTCGCTTTATATTTAATCTAATCAGAGTTGTTTGAAATTCATACAATCGTCTGCGGGTTATTTTAGGTTTGTTGATTATTTTAAAGTGTTGATAATTTTTATTTTAAAGTGTTGATATATTTTAGCTTTGTTTTCTTCGAGCGACCAGTGGTAGAAGCATCTGTTTGCCATCTAGATTTTAGAATATGTTAATATGGATATTTATAGTATTAAATTAAATACAAAGAAAGATTAAACACTTAAATATACATAAAATATTACACGCTACAATTAACACTTGCTAGGATTTTGTAGACTCTCTCCTTTTTTTTTCATGCAATTTCATTCTTCCTTTTGTTTTGCAGAACCGCTAGCATATCGTAGATTTTCTGATCCTGTTTCAGCATTTGTATGATAAACTCTTCTGCGTGTCGCAGATTTTTTGATCCCGTTTCACACACGTCACAGAATATGACATTGAAATTAGCTAAATCTCATTACTTTTAAAAGCGTAATGAAATTGACTAAATCTCATTACTTTTAAAAGCGTGAAAATTAATTACATCTTAATATATTTTATATTATGTATATGTGACAACTGTGTTCTGTAATCGATGTACAATGTAAAAAAATGTTAATTATCAATAAAACAATGTGCTTTGGTGTTATTATATGTGTTTTGGTGTTATTATGTGTGTAATTGTGTTTGATGATTTTACGATTTGATTCGATTCCGATTTCAAGCTTTAAATCGCTTTCTGGAAGGTTATACGCAAACAGGTGCGTAAACGCAGTCAGTATAACACGATAAACACTCCAGAATAGTGACATCGGCTTAACATACCTTAAATAACCTCCACATAACTTATAAATAAGTTTTGGATGGTTTGGTGTGTTGAAATCAAGTTTATTCGATCGCAGGGACTATTTATGTCAAACTGCGAAACTATACCGATTTGTATAGAAACGAACATTCCGGAACTTGATCATAAGTTAAACATACCCTAAATATCCTTTACATATCTTATAAATAGGCTTTGAGAGGTTCGGTATGCTAAAATAAACTTTATTGATCAATGGGAACTAAAAGCGTCAAAAAGTGCATAAGTTTGCATTTTCGCGCATATCTTACGTTCTGAATATATCCGGACGTCCAAAAATTTATGTAATCATTAAAATATTTTATTTTAGTGATTGGCATGATAAAATTTCATTCGTCGCTTAATTTGGATCGTTTTTGCGTTCGTTACGACTTTCGTCGTAATTTACCGAACAACGCAACCGTACGACCAAACGAGCCGACATCCAAGATATTTTTGAGCACATTTTAAGTTCCATATACTTTACCTTCATTTTAGAGCTTTGAAATGGGGTTAACGGGGCTTAAACGGGGCTTAAACGTGTCAAAAATGCATCAAAAACCAAGTTTGGGGCTTCAGGGACTAAATCTGCCAAACTTTGAAAGTTGCTGGTCTGCATGGTCCTTACGGACCATATGGACATATGCTTACGGTCCGTATGCAGTCCCCAGCACATCAGAATTGCAGAATCATTGAATCTAGCCTTTACCACCCACTCTATTGGTTTTTAACCACTGATTCATGATTCTAGGGACTGGTTTTTGAGTACCCATGGTATTCTAAACTATGTGCCCAAATGTAAGGCCTAGATTAAAGCTCAAACTTCGAGAAAGGATTCTAACGGTTTACCGAATCCTATAAATACCCATGCCATTCATTTGGTTTCTGCACACTTGATCTGAATTACACTCTAAGTTGGAGCCTTACCTGAGTGATTTGGATCAAGATCTTCCTAGCTTGGACCCTTTGTAAGCATTCTTTCGTTCTTTACGCGTTTTAAGCATGAAAGTCAAACTGTGTTTGACTTTCAGCTTTGACCAGTTTATGGTCAACACAAAGTTCGTTTGAACTTTGCAACGTGAGCGTAATCACGATGGTTATAGTCCCGTGTGACTATACCTACTGATTACCACGTTGACTAGGCGTAGTGACGAGTCGTAGTTTCGGCCAAAATGCGTATTCATGCGTATTTTGTAACCAAACTATTCTTGGGTATCAAAATCGTTTGTTTTGATATCAAAACCTGTTTTCTAACTTAACTAAACATGTTTTAACATGTTTAACTCGTCACTTTTAGTTTAGTGCTTGTGTAGAGTCGTAAGTCAATCGGACTAAACACCCGCTTAGACTTTCGAACTAGACCCGTTTGGTCGATCATTAGGATCCGACCAAGCATGTTTAGTGACCATAGTTGTATAGGGAATAACCTTCCGAGGTTATACCTTATGGTCACTTCGTTTAAGTAGTTGTATGATAGGTAGTTTATATGCCTTAGGTAAATGACCAAATTACCCTTTTCATGCATAATTGAATTTTAAGCATATGTAACATAAACTTTTGTCACTTAATTGATTATGCAACATGTTTAGGCATATAATACTTGTCAAAGGACTAGTTAGACGTCTCGAACACGCGTTTGCGCGAACGACGCGTTAAAGTAGCGTAAGCTACCTTAATGGGTCGCAATGGGTCGAAAGCACTTAGGTTAGGTTCCGATTTAGGATGTTGGCTTTGTTAAACCATATCACATGAGTTCCAACACTCATTTGGTTTACAAGACCTCATTCTATCCGATCTTCCGATTTAGATGTCGATTGTTTGACTAGTGATTCGATTACTAGGTGCTGCTTGATTTCTCTGGTTTACTTGAGTTGTTGAAGTTCTTTTGTTTGAGGATACTTTGCACTTCATGTGAGTACATAGTTCCCCTATTTTACTGTTTTCAATTGTTTTAGGGTGATTCATATGTTAAACGATTTTCGAGGTTTAAACGATGGTTTCAAAAGCGATTAAAATGGTTTATATTAAATTAATAACGATTTCGATAAAGTGAACAAACTTGTTGGTGTAGTTACATAACGAATGACTGACGTGATGTCGTGGTCACAATCAAATTTAATCCCAATAACAACTATATAGATAGTGGCAAGTGGGTATCGAACACAGGGAGTTTGTGGAATATGTGTTATTTGAAAGTTTGTCTAATTTATCTAAATTAATCTAATTGCAAAAGAAATAAAATTCAAGAGTTTATGTGAGTGAGTTGATTTTAGATTAAATTAAACTAAGTAAATTGCAAGAGAAAAGTTTGATTGTAAGCAAATTAGAGACAAATGACTATCTTGAGTTTCCGGTTTGTTTCAACTTTTGTGTTAGCATTCAACTAGAAAGAACTACATAGACATAGTTCATGTATAACCAATTGCAGTGATGAAAGGGAACTAAGTACTCAGATTCCGAGAACGTGAGGTTGTCACCCGATGATCAATCAACCCTTACCCAAACCTAATTATACCCATGATATCTCGATTGCCAACGGCACCAAGAACGTATGGTTTCTAATTAGTTCAACATAAGAATTAACAAGCTACTAACAACCAATTATGCACCATAACAATCAATTCAAATAAAAAGGAATTGTTATTCTAGAAATATGAATAAAAACACAGAAGTCTTCCACAAACCTTTAACACAAGATAATCATCCAAGTACTTAGCCACTCATGGCTTTAACTAACATCATAACAAAGTGGAAAGGAAATATTGTTCACAAGTTTCACCAACAAGAAGTAGATAGAGATTTAAGTGAAAGATAGTTCAAAGATAGAAGATTAGATAATGTTTTCTTTGCTCCAAGTCCCTAAATATAGCCTCCAATTCGTTTCTTCCAAATAGTAACCGACCAAACATGATTAAGCTCCATAAGTCTCCATAAAAAGGCCAATTAATGCGTAGGTTACACTTCTGAATCAGTCGGCGCCGTAAGCTACGGCAGACCACCGTAGCTTACGGCGGTCAGCAAGGTAAAAGATCAACATACGGCGCCGTAAGCTACGGTAGGTGGCGTAGCTTACGGTGCCCAGTTATTCCTTACGGCCATGGCTCCCTGTCTTACGGCGGTGCTTTATTCAACAAGGTGAGGGCCGTAAGCTACGGCCAGGAACCGTAGCTTACGGTCCTGAGCTTTACTTCCTTCCTTGTTCTTCATCCAAACTTCACTTCTTTCGCTCTTTAACTCTAGCAGCTTCTAGCATTCCCTCATACCTCCTAAAAGCTACATTTTGGTAGCTTTAACACCTGCACAATCCAAGATAAAGTGGTTATCTAGTTCAAGCAATTAACCGAATAAAGTGTAGAATATGCATTGTATTAAGCCTTTTAAGGGTTGTCCTACGGACCACCCGTCAATGACATTCATTAGCATTGATCAAGCCGACCGATATTAGGTTATGGTACCATAGGATATGAAAAATCCCGTTATCATACTGCACCCATGGTTATGTGTGGGGGTTGTGGGTAACGACTGAATCTGATGATAGTTAACTTACCCTTTGGTGGTTTGTTAATGCGAGAAGCGAGATAGTCGAGTTACGAAGGTTTGAATGTTATTAGCGAGACGACCAAAAAGTAGTTTTCACAATTAAAACGAGGATGATTTAAACGAGTTAAACGATTTTGAAATAACTTAAACGAGTTAAACGAATTGGGTAAACGATTGGTTTTTTGTTAGTGATTAGATAATGGGACGGGTGTAATGTGATGAAAACATGGTAGATACGCCGCTGGTACTTCTTATATATAAGTGTTTTCCTCATATTACATACCGTGGCGTTATTTAGTTCACTTGGGTAAACGAGGTTATCACGATGTCACATAACGATGTTTTCGAAATGATATAAACCATACGAGTTTTATTAACGAGTTTTACGAGATGTTTTTACGAATTGGTTTACTAAATCAAATGTTTTTGGGGTTAAGAATCATGGCTACGAATTTTTATAAACTATAACTAACTTGATTTTGAGTTGGTTAATTATGTTGCAATACACTTTTCAAAACGAGTTTTGTATTTTGACTCTTGTAGTCTAATAAAGTACTGCAACATATAAACGAGCCATGAATCCAACACTCTTATAAAACCTATGTGCTCGCCAACATTTCTTTGTTGACTTTGTTTTTACATATGTTTCAGGTGTTGTTGCGTGATGATTGATTTATAGGATGCATGCGTCACATAGGATCTGGACGAGGCCTTAGTGACAAAATAACAGTAATAGTCGATATGTAACTCGTTTGTTTTGTGTTAAAACAATGTAAATTACTTAATGAATCAATAAAACGAAACTCTTTTTGTATCCATGATTGTGAAACAATAATTCTGCCACAACACTCCCCGACGTTTCCGTTACGGTTTGTTGTTTTACGTGGTCGGGGTGTGACAGTATATAATTGCACTTTATATATATATAAGTATAAAACATATTATTACTTTCACCCACATTTTATTAACATGCTAACAATTATGTGTTCGGAAAAGATATCCTTCCCAGGTGGTAAGATTTCAAGTTCCGTGATAACAGGGCCGGCCCATGGGCTATCTAACTCAAGCTAGGGCTTTAGGCCACATATTTTATAGGGCCTCCAGCCAAAAAAAAATTATATAGCCTATATTGCATTTGGGCTTATAAACAAGGTGTGGTATTAGACGCCGGCCCACTTCTCACCAGCATTTGGACCACTAGTCTTGGTTTAACAATTCAATTGAGAATACAGAATTCTTGAACGACAGAAAGAAAGGGAACTGTGCGTGATTTTGGGGATTGGGGAACGACAGAAGATTATCTATCTAGGGCAATCAATCGGCAGCAAAGGAAGCGCGTGAAACTGCCAAAGCCAATCGAATCCATGGAAACAATCATGATTGATATGGAAGCTAGGTTTAGGCGCCGCACAAATGGAGATATGAGAAATTGTAGCGCCGATTTTAGGTATCCAATCTTCTAACGTCTATTTGTTAACATCTTTTTGTTGAGTTTACCCTATATATGCAATAATCTGTTTAATTTATTCTTCTACAATGAAACCATTTTGCAATTTTGTTCTTGATTCTGAGTTCTGGCAAATTAACAATCAGATTTCAAAATCTAAAATTACGAATGGTTGTTGGCGGACGGCTGTTTTACTGTTCCTGAGTGGCAGATTGCTCACATAGCAGCAAAGGCGCGGAATCTAACTTCTAAGGTACTCGTGCACTACTTGCCCTAAATCCTAATTTGAGATTACTGTTGATTTTTTTATAATTGAATTCTTAGATTAGATTTTGTGTTAATTGTTGATAATTGTTAGATTTTCGAATCTATAATGTCTAATAGATATAGAAAGCATGAATTGGGTCATTCTAAGAGAAAAAAGAAACAAAAATTAGAAGCTGAGATGGAATCATTAAAAGGATCTTTATTAAAATATGTAACAACCGTGAAAGATAACAATAGTGATGAACCGTTAAAAGTGGATGACCTTAGTAACGATGAACCTTAAATGTTGATGAACATAATAGCGATGGACCTTTAAATGTGGATGAGCAAAATAGGGATGAACCTTTGAATGTTGATGAAAATAATAGGGATGAACCTTTGAATGTTGATGAAAATAATAGAGATGAACCTTTGAATGCTAGTGAAAATAATAGCGATGAACCTTTGAATGTAGAGAAACTATAAATTTAGATGATCCAACTGAATGGAGTGTTATTAATGCTAATTTAAGAGATTTTCTTGTAGAAAATGGACAGATAAAGATTTATGATTATGATTTTCCAAAAGATGAATATTCTAGAAACTTTAGCTCTGCTTTTTATATGCAAAAAATGGCAAATGGGGAAAAATACGAAAGAAAATGGTTGCTTTACTCAATAAAGGTAGATAAGGTATTTTGTTTTTTGTTGCAAATTATTTGATGTGAATTCTTGTAAAAGTAAATTAGCAAAAGGAGGTAGTAAGGATTGGAGAAATATGAATGATAAACTAAAAAAACATGAATCAAGTAAAGAACATATTATGAATATGAGCAAATGGTTTGAGTTAGAAACAAGATTAGCGAAAAATAATACAATTGATAAAGAAACTCAAATTCTTATAAATAAAGATAAGGAACATTGGAAAGATGTACTTAAAAGAATTATTGGCGTTGTAAAAACTTTTAGCATGAACAATATACCATTTCGTGGAGATAATGAAAAACTTATGAAAAAACAATGGTAATTTTTTAGCTATTGTTCAAATGATTGCAGAATTTGATCTCGTAATGAAAGAACATGTTAGACGAATAAAGAACAAAGAAATCTACAATCATTATCTTGGTCATAATATGCAAAACGAACTAATTAGTTTATTAGCATGTGAAGTTAAAAATAAAATTGTTAACAAAGTTAAGGAAGCTAAATACTTTTCGGTTATATTTGATTGCACACCCGATACTAGTCATAAAGAAAAAATGTCAATTATTTTACGATGCTTAGATATCTCATCAACACCGATTGAAGTTAAAGAATATTTTTTTGAATTTATAATAGTAGATGATACAACTGGTAAAGGTCTATTTGATGTTATGGTTGAAGAAATTAGTAATATATGACTTGACATAAATAATATTAGAGGACAAGGCTATGACAATGGTTCAAATATGAAAGGAAAGCATCAAGGTGTTCAAAAAAGATTGTTAGATATTAATCGTAGAGCCTTTTATACACCATGTGGTTGTCATAGTTTAAATTTAGTTCTTTGTGATATGGCTAATTCGTGTACAAAAGCTCGTGAGTTTTTTGGAATTATACAACGTACTTATACAATTTTTGCTTCATCAACCAAAAGGTGGAAAATACTACAAGATTGTTTACCAAAATTAACTCTAAAACCTTTATCACAAATACGTTGGGAAAGTAGGGTAGAAAGTGTTAAGGCAATTAGATATCAAGCGCCACAAATAAAAAAGGCACTTATGAAATTATATAGTGATGATGATGCAAAAGTTCTAAGTGAGGCTAAATCGTTGGCATATTTTGAATTCAATAAGTTTGAATTTTTATTAGGAATGGTTATTTGGTATGAAATTTTGTGTGCTATTAATCGTGTTAGCAAGAGCTTACAGGAAAAAGATATGTGTATTGATAGTGCTATAAAAAAATTAGATGGCCTTTTGTGTTATTTTGAAAATTATAGAGAAAATGGATTCGAAAATGCTATTATTGATGCAAAAGAAATCGCTTTAGAGATGGATGTAGAACCTATGTTTCGTGAAAAACGTATCATCCATAGAAATAGACGATTTGATGAAAATGTTGCTAATGAAACTAGTAAAACTCCTATTGAATTATTTAAAACCGATTACTTTTTATATATAGTAGATCAAGCTATTTCTTCAATTAAGACTAGATTTGATCAATTTAAAATGTTTGAAAGTATTTTTGGTTTTCTATTTAGTATAAAAAAGCTGAAATTATTGGATGATAATTCTTTAAAACAACATTGTATTAATCTTGAAAGTTCTTTAAAATATGATACTAGTATAGATATTGATAGTTTAGATTTATTTGAAGAACTAAAAGTTCAACGACATATGATACATTTAGAATGTGACAATCCTATTAATATACTAAACTATATTAACACTTTTAACTCTTTTTCAAATGCTTATATTGCTTATATTATGTTAAAACATGATACTGTTGCTTCCGCCGAAATGAGCTTTTCTAAATTAAAATTGTTAAAAAATTATTTAAGATCTACAATGTCACAAGAAAGATTGAATGGATTAGCTACTTTTTCAATTGAAAACGATTTGTTAGAAGAAACTGATTATGAAAATTTTATTAAAAAGTTTGCATCTGTCAAAGCTAGAAAAGTAAACTTAATCTAAACTTATCTTTACACATATAACAAATATATAAGAGTACAAAAAAATAAAATTTTTAACTCCGCCAACTATAAACTTTTTAGTTTATTTTGCCGGTCCCAAGCCCGGATAAAGGAGGGGGTTTTTATTAAATACAAATAGTCTTTTTATCAAGGCATTAGGTTTGTAAATAGGGTACAACAGGTTTGTTTTTCATTCTTAACTGTATAGCCAGTTTTTTTTTTTTTTTTTTTTTTTAAGGACTCAATTTTGTACTTCGCTTAAGGCCATCAAAATGGTTGAGCCAGCCCTGCGTGATAAACAAAAATTATTGATTTAAAAATAAGATTAAAATGCATGAGTTAGCCCTTCTATAATAAGTAAATTAAAACTAAACTATAGAACCCTTATATTTGTTGTAGAATGATTCCATTTAAGTTTTTTAAATTAGTATAACAGTAAAGTTTGGATGCCAAGATTCATTTACTCTATAAGCAGATAATATATTTATAACAGATATCATATATGTTGGACAAGTCTAAAGATGAACGAAGTTTTGGATATCGAAAGAGTGAAGATCATATGTGTATAAATCATAATGGTATTATGATCTTTCACTTTTTTATTTCAAGTAGGCTGTATAATTAACTTTTGGTTCATTTCTAATATGAAGAAAAGAATGAGATAGAGATACATTGATCTCTTACATATATACCACATACATACACATCGTGATAAATCGCCTTCTGACTTTCTTGTTCCGTGCCATAAAAGAGAACACTATAAACTCGGTGTTACACTCACATTAGAGAGTTTAGCTTTGTTAGAACCATCGCTCCAGTTAAAATAGACGTTAAATCTTGTAAAACACGAGTCTAAACCTTTTATGTTTTGTTCGTAAAT
Source organism: Helianthus annuus (assembly GCF_002127325.2). Taxonomy (NCBI): domain Eukaryota; kingdom Viridiplantae; phylum Streptophyta; class Magnoliopsida; order Asterales; family Asteraceae; genus Helianthus; species Helianthus annuus. Next base: position 144,869,501 of record NC_035433.2, read on the forward strand.
TTATTGTTATACCTTTGTAGCAAATTCTTAAAATTAGCCCATTCTAGTTATTTGATCTTTGATGATGAATCTGGTTTGTTTTCTTCCTAGTTATATGTATTTTACATATTTTTGTAATTTATTTTTTTACTCAAACTATTATGTTGAATTTAACATATTTATAAGAAAATAGTAGAGGTTTCCCTAGCTTCGATCTAGTTGTTATTTTGCTACTTTATTTGTGGTTGAGTTGTATCCAAGTAAACAGAAGATACGTTCATGTGTTGTTTTGATGGTGATATTATCAACAAAGTGTGATCCTTATCATTTCTATTAAGCTTTGTGAGAGTTGTAAGAGAGAGAAAAATAGGTCATTTATAAGGATTTATTTTAATTAAATTGGTCTCTCTCGTAATACTCCCAATATGACCTTAACATGTCACAACGAAAATGACAAGATTAATTGATCAACATCAATCTGAGGGGCTTTGGGTCAGTGATACTGATGTGTTAGAAAAAATGTGGCACTTCGTAAATAGTGAGAGTTTAAATCATGTAATGAAAAAAGTGTAGATTTAAGAGAAAAAATTTATAGAAATATAAGTTAATGGTAATTAAATTAACGGAAGTTAAAATATATGGAATTAACATAATTTATTATTATTATAATACTAGATATTTTTTTAATAATTAATTCACAAGTAAAAAAACAAATTGAAAGTAAATGATTAGTTACATTCTATTCCTTTTGATATGGTAGATTTAATGGCTATATACAAATAAATACTAGTTGGAAGGCCTGTGCGTTACAGCGGGTGTCCCGACTAATATCAGATTCAATTATGTCTATTACGAATCACAACTGATATTCAATACATGAATTTATGTAAGTTCCGTATATTTTCTATTGTGTACCTCAACAACGGCATCAAAGGAAGATAGAATTTGAACTTTTACACATCCATTTTCATCGTAAAATTCTAAATCTCTACTACATCAACTTACATTGAAAGTCAACAGAAGTCTACTAAGATAAAGAATGAACAGACAGATTTGACAAGATCCTCAAAACGTTTCAACTCTTTAACACACTCTGAAACTCTCAAATTGATTCAATAAATAAGGTTCAGATCTCAAGCACACTGGCATCCATCGAATTGATATTGACCTCAACTACACATAGAATACTTCTGATTAAGCGAAAATAAAGCATAAAAACCCATATATAAAGTAAATATTAGAATATCATTAAACAGAAATATAAAGCAGTTCAACAAAAATGAATGTCACCCCCAAATGTCAACCAGAACATAAAAATAACCTACAAAAGTTGAAGACAGTCATAATCCAAATTGCAGATACTTTGAAAACATATTGTAGACAAAAAACACATCACAGCCTCCTTCCTCTTCTCCCACTCTTTCGATGAGTGTTATCTGTTGGAATTGGTGTCACGTCCTCTGTCATCATCAAAACATACAACTTACTTATCAGTTACTCCTTAAACATAAATAAAAGTTCTTCAAAGAGCAAAAATAACAAATACAAAAATTCGTATATAAAAAAATAAAGAATATAAGCATACCAATATGACCAATCCTTATCCCAGAACGAGCAAGAGCTTTGAGGGCAAACTGTGCACCTGGACCAAGTGACTTTGTCTTGTTACCTCCAGTTGCCCGTAGTTTTATGTGGAGGGCATTGATTCCAAGCTCCAGTTGTTACAACAGAAATTTGTTAGTTGTAATGTATCAAACAAAAACAAACTGCTATGATTACCATATAGCAAGACACTAAAAGAAACAAGTAAAAACCTTGCATCTTGTTGACACATCTTGTGCAGCAAGCATAGCTGCTTATGGAGACGACTCATCTCTATCAGCCTTTACCTTCATTCCACCTAATGAAAAAAATAAAAGGATAGTAGATAAATATTAAGATACAAAAACTATAAACCAAACACTTAATAGCATTTGAATTACAGTAAATATCTTGTGGAAAAATATTAAAACTACAAACTACTAACCACTTTCGAAAAAAAATCTATTGAGAAAAAGCCTAGACAAATAAACTTAATTCATGTTCTCTTTGCAATGGATCAGAAAAACAATGTGCATGTAATTATATCTCCCAGTATGAACAAAAAAAAACATTGCTCGCAAAAAAAATTGAACATACAACACATGTTCCTAGCGGAATATATATTATATACACATGAGTGTTTTTAGCATTTACTTAAGGGTTTTAACTTCAATATCAGTTACGGCTTTTGGTTTGTATATAGATTAGTGCAAGGCTAAACGCTTCAAATACTAATAGTTAATTTCCTCATCAATTCAATAAATGATGGCCTTGATGATCATTACTTATTAGTACCCATAACTTTTTGAATTATTTTTATTTAAAAAGGTGCCAAAATCCCTAAAATGCCCCTAAAGTGTCTTAAATTTTTTGGACAATGTACAAGTTTACCCTCACTAAAATAGCTTGGCTCTCTTGTACATGTTGCTTCAAAATATGTACACAATGTAAAATTACTATAAGGGTAGAAAACCTATTTATAGTCCATATAAATCTATTTATTATATTTATACATACTATTAAATCATGAAAATCTCAAATGTTGCATGTCTAACATTTAATTTAATCAATTAATTTCTTTAATTATTATAAAAGTTTTATTTAATTCCTTAATTTAATTCAATTAATGGAAGACATAAGTGGGCATGGATTCCATGGATGAAATGTCTAGATTGCCCTCAAAGTGTCTTAAAACTTTGGAGAATGTCCAAGTTTTTCCCCTCTAAAATGGCTTGCTTCATTTGTACATGGTGCTACAAGATTTGTACCTAGGCAAAATTACGAAAAGGGTAGAAAACCCAGTTCTCTTAATATAGTATTATAGATAATTATATTAGAATGTTATCCATGATTACATTTATCTATAGAATCTACACTAGGGGGATGTTCAAATTGTTCGACCATCGACGTTTACTCGATGCTCGCTCGAAAAATATTGAAATTTGCTAGTTCGATTCAACTCGATTGAAAAAGACACTCGATTCGGACCGGTTCGGTTTGTAAACTAATGGGCATGAGCAAAGGACCGCTCGGTTCAGTTCGACTCGGTTGGCTTGTTTTATATTTTAATATATATATATATATATATATATATATATATATATATATATATATATATATATATATATATATATATATATATATATATAGGGTAAGGTTCATGCGAGAACCACCCTTATTGCGAGAACCGCGAGAACCAGTGTGAACGGGTGGCATTATTGTAATTACATGGAAAACTTAAAAACACCCGCTTCCTTCGTTAAGTTACAGATATCAACGGACGTCAAATAGAAAATAAAATACACAGCAAATAACATCTCACGTCCGATAAAGTCACAGCGATTCATACGAACAATCCACTCTAATCCATTCTTCGAAGGCGATTTATACGAAAAAATATTCTTCAGAGAGATTTATACGAAAAATCGATCCTGTACGCTCAACAATATCACAAATCTGTCATACAAATCGCCGTATCGTCATACATCCGAGGAATTAGGGCTAATTTGAAAGAATTCGTCGATTTTTGATGCACAATTAGGGATAATCTGCACAACTAGGGCTAATCGGATTAGCGATTCATCACAATTCATCAATCGTCGGAAATCAAGCGCCAATCCGCTATTTTGTAAGTGTATTCGATTAAGTTAATACGACTGTTATTATTAGACTCATATTGTAAGTGTAATCGATTATGCTAACACGACCGCACTAGTTTGCAAGTGTATTCGATCATGTTAATATGCCTGTTATAATTAGATTCATACCTGTATTATTAAGAACTGTGTTTCATATAATGGATGTTATACACATGATGATGATATACAAGTGACTTTGATATGTTCAACTTATTAGATTCATGTCTGTATTAGTTTTATATAACCGATGTTATACACATGATGATGTTATACAAAATGCGTTTGATATGCTCGGCAACACGAAGTTCGAATTGATACATTTATAATCTAAGTTTGTTTCTAAGTTAATGCACATGTGCATAATTATCAACACATATGTAGTTTGTTTGATTTATTTAACATAATATTAAGGTAAGTTTGTGTAATGAACATTTGTGCAATTGTGCATTACTCGTCGCCAGTGTACACAGAACCGTGTATCAAGGTGTTTCACATACACGTGCACATGTGCATAGTGTACACAGAACCGTATATCAAGGTGTTTCACATATACGTGCACATGTGCATAGTGTACACAGAACCGTATATCAAGGTGTTTTACATACACGTGCACATGTGCATATTTGTTTTTTTTTATTTCGGCATTATGTAATTAAAAACGACACTATCATAATTAATAATAAAACATGATCATAAAGTAACATTGTGAGAAATACAGATACGTAGTGTTAAATATAGAAGTATCAAGTACATATGTATATATATATATATATGCACATGTGCATATGTTGATATGCATGTGTGTACATGTTATTATGCACATGTGCATATATTAATATGCGATTGTACATATGTTAAAAAACGCATATGTACATATTTTGTATGTCGACGATTATAACGACTATACATGTGTACATATTTTTTATATGTGCATATGTTGATATGCACATGTGCATATTTTGTATGCTTATGATTATAATGACACGTTACTTGTAGATAATCAATGGAGAAAACGCAAAAGAAAGTAACATTTTTACTGAGGTCAAGAGATGAAAGATCAACAAGGATGCCTGACGCGGCTGAAGATGAATACAAGAACGATAAGCCAAAAGGTATAGTTTGTTAGTTATATAGTTTTTTTTTATTGTTATTTTAGAGTATGGGTACATGCACATGTGCATGAATGTTTTTAAAAGTATTTTTTTTATTGTTTAACCGTTACAAATTGAACTGTAGGCATATTGAAAAGGAAGAACATAACGAAATCTGAGGATGTCAGTACAAGGAAAAGTAAACGAAAACATAACGAAACAACTGAAGACGTCGAAGGAGATAAAGGTGTTGAAGGAGTCCATACCAGGAATGAAGGAGCTCGTACTAGGAATACAAGGTCCGTAAAATTAAAAAGCACGCCAGCGGGAAACAACGAGGTGGATATGGAAGATGTTGATGGTATGTGTTATTAAAATAATTAACCATAATTTAAAATGCATATGCGATTATTTAAAATGCATATGTGATTTATTGATGTAATTTTAAAATGCATATGTGATTTTTAAAATGCATTTGTGCTTCTTTGAAATGCATTTGTGATTTATTGGTACACAAATGTGGGTTTTATAATTATTTTGTTTTTAATTGTCTGCACATGTGCATCGTAATGATTTATTAAAAAGAAAATGTAATGCATTATAAAACAGAAACTAACAGAAAACTACAATGCATTATTAAACAGAAACGAAGAACAGAACAGTTATAACAACGAATAAGACAGTAGACAGAACGGAAAAAAAGCCAGTGATTCAAAGATCTTTTCGGGCAGTCAAATGGCGTTCCATACGTACACGTTTATCACCGCATCAACTTCTGAGGGGGGTAAATGCAATGTCAAACAAACAGAAGCAGACAGTACAAAACATGGGGTTCGGGAGTATATTAAAGATCAAAACAGACAGCATACCAGGAAGACTGGCACATTTTGTAGTAGATAATTTTAACCAAAGAGACATGGTGATTAAGCTGAGTGTAGGTAATATAGAGGTCAACGAAAATGTAGTAAGCGGGTTGTTAGGATTAAGAAACGGTGGGGTTGTGCTGAATTATCAAAGAAAAGAGAGCAAAAAAGGGAGAATTAAGGACAAAACAAAGAAAAGTGAAAAGAATGAGGAAACCAAAAAGCACGACGATGAAGAACAAGTGAACATATTTAAAGGGACAAAGAAAGGGAAAAAAAAGAAAGGGAAAACACGCAAAAAGAAAGAGGTAAAAGGTGAAGAGGATTTAAAAGGCAAAGCAATCGATATAAACGAAGAAGAAGGAGACGACAAAGATGAAAGTCGTGGGACATATGCCATGTGGACCCATTTGTACGAAGGGTGTCCAATGACACCAAGTAGGATAGTTGAAAGAATAGTATGTAATCAAGATGACGACGGGGTATTTTTCAAATACGATTTTTTAGCGTTGTTTATGAACACGATGGTAGAGACAAAGAAAGATGGGACGTGTAGAACCGGTTTTCTCGAGTGTTTAAACGAAAACATCGCCTTGGAAAACGTGAATTGGTGCAAATTTATATGCGACACAATCAAGAACAACAAGGACGGTTGGCAGCGAGACAGCAAGTCCATATATTTCAATGGCGCGCTCACCATTATGGTGGTAAGTTAACTGTCATGTTTGTAAGTTGTATAACGTATTATTATTAGTTTGTTTATATAATTTTGTAATGTATGGTGATAATGCACATGTGCAGTTGATATACGTGGACCAAACCTTATGCGGACATATAAATTCAGTTCGCACAACAAGTCCGTTGTCGTTTTGGACAAAGGACATGTTGAGTATTAGGGAAAAATACGAGATAAAAAATGGGGGGTTTGGGAAAGGATTGTTACGAGAAGGATATATGGAGGATATACTTTCAGGCAGTGTTTCATTAAAAGGGGACGGATCAGGGGCACATGTGACAGATGTTAAAGGGGTTGGTGTCGATGTCCATGTCAAAGACGTAGATAGGGGAGTAGATGATGAGGGTTCTGTCAAGTCGGATGATAACAGCAAAATTCAACCAGAGTCATTTGAGGTATGTATAATAGTTACGATAATTTGAGAATGCACGTGTGCATAATTGGTTATAACGAATAATGATATTTATGAAAAAATGCACATATGCATTAGTATAATAAAAAAAGGTGGATACAAATATTACGTAATAAATAATAGTTAAAATAAAGTTGATGCACATAAGAAAAAATGCACATGTGCACAATGGTTTGGTGGTGTCATTAAAGTTAGTAATTGCACTAGTTTTATATAATGCACGTGTGCATAATGAATCTAAATAATTCGTAACATGTAACGAATATAACAAATAACAATTAGATTGTACATATTAGTTTTATTACATTTACACGTGCTCGTATTCAGGAACATATCGGATTAATCAAACAGTTGATGGACAAGACATTGAGGACGAAAGCATCGTTAGATAAAAAGTTGGATGAAGCATGTTTAAAATATCCAAACAACGAGAATGTCATAAAGCTTGTTAGGCAGTATGACAAAGCTTTTAGCGGCGAACATAAGATGTCAAAACTGATAACTGTTACGGGTACAGCTGATAGTAGCAAAAAAGACAAAGAGTACACCATGACGGGTCATGTGGAAGGAGTGAAAGGATCGATGGAAGGGGCGGGTAAGCTGGCAGAAACGTTGACGGATGCGGACAGAGGTGTCGTTGACGAACAACGGGAGGGAAAACCGCATGATGAAAAGGAAGTGGATTTTTCGATACCAAGTTTCATGTTGTTATCACAAAGTTCACAAAGCTCGCCAAGTCTAGAAGCCGAATCAAGTGTGCATGGGAATGCTATTGAAATGAATGAACCGCTGAACGACGATGAGAAACTGATATGGCAATACTTGTTGACGGTTATGGAAGATAAACGATGGTAAGTATAATTACGAACGTTGTGGTTTTATTACATGATTTGTATTGACGTTATGACAAATTGAGGTACAAACTTGTGTTATAGGGGAGAAAGTAATAAAAAAAGGCGATATAAAGAATGATGACGATGACATAGACGTCCAAGATGAGTTGACGGAGGTGAAGTGGACATTCAAGTAAGTTACATATGCATTACGACTGCTATTACTTGTAATATTAATGTTATCATTGTTAAGATTCATATTATTATTTTTGGTTGATGCACGTGTGCATATACAATTATGCATTATGACATATGGACACCATATGTCATATTAGTTATATTATTATAAAATATTGATCAAAATGCATGTTATATGTTTGATGCACATGTGCATAAAAAAAAACTAATGAAACGTATGTGACGTATGCAGCAACTATATATTTGAAACTCAACATGGATTGTCGACCAGAGCGTTTTGGATAAACACACTTGAAGAAGGAAAGTGGGTCTCTCAGAACGTAATAGATTGCTGGGCTGCACTGTTGAACTATACGGAAAAGAAAGAAAAACCGTCAGGGAAAAGGAGGTTATGGTGCTATACCACAACAATCGTAAGTGTGTCATAAATTATGATTAAAAACAATTGTGAATACGTTAAATATTTTTTTTGTGCATGACGTGTATTGATGTAATATGTGCAGCCAGAGTTTATGCTAAAGGCGAAACAAACAGAAAAAAGGGCGCATGCAACAATAACATCACACCTGAAAGAGGTAGTTGAGTGTGACAACGAGCTGCTGAAGTTGAGAGATTTCAACATTATAATTGTACCAATGATTGAAAAAAAACACTTCTACATAATTTGTTTTGATTTGGATAACGCAACGGTTGAAGTGGTTGATAACATGCATGAAAGCTTCGCGTACTACAAGATGACATCAGGGAAAGGAACAAGTTTTAGAAGTTTAGGATCGCCTTCTAAAGTGGTAAGTATGTATTTTATATTTAGTGTTATAATTGTGAATAATTATATTGATTTATGACAATATATTTATGCATTGCAGAAACATTACGTTGTTGAGTATTTGAAGCATGTCGGACACCCAGCGGCATCACGCATGGTGAACGCAAGTGTGACAAGAAAGAGGCTGGGATGGGAAACAACTGACAATTTTATTGACTGCGGTGTGTTCACAATGCGACACATGGAAGCATATAAAGGCAGTGATGTTAGCTTTGAATGTGGTTTTAGTACCAATAAAGCCGTTCAGAAGATGCAGCTGAAAAATTTGAGAATGAAAATTGCGACAAAGCTGCTGCTGTCAGACGTAAACGTATACAAAGAAACCGTTATGGAGACGGCAAAGGAGATGATAAATGGAATGAGAGATGAAAGGGTGTTGAAGCTGTTAAACGAAGAGGCATCGAAACAAGAACAATGTTGGAGGATGCTTAGCAAATGGAAAACGGATCAGAAATAAGCCGTGTGTGTAGGTTACAACTTATTTCACATTTCATGTTGGTTGTTGTTTGGTTATACATTTTACGCGATTGGTTGGTTAGACGTGGGTAATTGTTGTTGTGGTGCGGGTTGATAACAGTAGGTACTTGGTTAACTTCTTAGTTGACAATTGCTATGTGTACTGGTTGATTTGACATGCATATGTGCATGGCTAGACTGTTTATGTTCTAATACTTCACGTTCTATGTTTGGTTTACATCAGTTGTTACTTAGTTGATAGTTAATTAGTTATTAATTGATAATAAATTAGTAGATAGTTGGATTATGTTATGGTCGATTTGATATGCACGTGTGCAGTGATATGGTTGAATAACCCATATGCACATGTGCATAAAGTGGTATAAATGCATGTTATTAGTTAAACATTTATATGTTTGTTAAAATGTGTAATGTTACATCGATTAATAAAATAAATGTTGATTAATAAAATAAATGACCTGTATGCACATGTGCATACAGTAGGTGCGTAAAAGTGATAAAACACACGGGTCAAAGTTAAATTTTGTATACTTTGTTACATTTGTGTATATTTAACAATTTTTTTTTTAATTTTTTTTAGTAAAATGTACAATGTTAAGCAATATTATATATATATAAACAAGTAGTTAAAAAACGGTATATACAACTTCTAAATACATATGCACATGTGCATATGACAAGTTAAGAATCAATATCAACACTAATATCAACACTGTAAGTCAAATGGGTAATAGTAAAAAAAACAAGCAAAAATAGACATTGGTATTCATAATTAGATAAATCTGGTAACCATAAGTTGTAATACATAATACGTTAATTCAAGAATCACGATCTATAATCAAGAATCACCGATCTATAATCAAGAATCACGAGCTATGTTGGATGGTTTGCGACGTCTAGTTGAACGCCTAAGGCTCTGATCATGTTCAAAAGACTGTTCAGGTGCACGCCTAACATTTGTCCGATCGGGTACTAGATCGGGTACTACGGGGGGGTTTTGCATGGAGACAGGGTGTTCAGATGCATCGTAGTCAGAAGAATCATAATCATCGATATCATCATTGGTGTCATCGTCGGTGTCGTCGAGATCAACACGAGTACCGTCGGAATCGGAATCAGACGAATACGAGGCGGGTAGTCCAGCGGCAATAGCAGCGGCACGTTTAGCTGCTTGTGCAGCAAGTTTGGCAGCTTTGATTTTCTCGCAGTTTCGAGAATCGTGGTCAAACACGTACTTGTTGCATTTGTTGCATAAGCGGGCGGCTTTTTGTCGTTTACCGGCCTTCTTCCGTTTATCTTTAATGTTTTGACCACCGGGACCGATCCGTTGTTTTTTGGTCCCACAACCTTTGTTTCTAATACCTTGCGGAGGATGGACACTTGTGCTTAGATTTGAAGGTATGTTTAAGATGTCACTGATGTTTGCAGTTTTTTGAACGGAACGAGGCTGAGGCTCACACGGGAACGATTCAAATACGCGGTTTCTGATGCGTTTGATCTCGGAAGACAATGAACGTAGCTGATCAGGATTGCGTCTGAGTCGGTTCGTGCATTGAGTGACTAAATCCATTATTTCGTTGTGGATGACAGCAAACTCACTGTTGTTAGATGAGTATATGTTAGATACGCTATGAACAGCTGACGGGAGTGCGTCTCGTTTCCAACGTGAAATGATGTAGTGGGACGGTATCCGTTCAATTTGGTGGTAACGGAATATACAGAATACATGTCGACATAGGTATCCAATACGAGTGAACCCAAGACACGTACAGCTTACTGTTTGTTCAGGTACATTGAGCGACACCTGCACATGTGCAAACATATATGATAAATAGAATAAATACACGAAAGGTAATAGGAGCAAGTGAAAAATTTATAATGTACAATTGAATAAGTTCAATGTATATTAAAAAAATCGATTCAAATACATTCAAATACACTGACTCAAAAAAAATACATTGTTTGATATACGAATAAGTGAATGACATAAGATAAAATTTGATACATGCACATGTGCATAAAAAAATTAGTCAAATAGACAGTTATAATGGATGTAACATAAGACAAGTTAATCAAACAGACGGTTATAATAGATATAACATGACAAAATTTGACATATGCACATGTGCATAAAAAAATAATCAAATAGACATTAGAGAGTTATAAGTCATAATAGATATACTAAGTTATAATATATATACTAATGTTAATATGTAGCAATGGTATATTGGGGTAAGGACATACCTCGAATTCGTTGACATAAGACATGTTTGATTTACAGTGACGAACAGTGTAATTTTTTACGTCCGTCGTCCTAGGACGTTCAATCGGCATGCAATGGAACATTCCCATGTATATTTCTTTTCGAACTTCAAGAAACATGGACCATGTATATGTTTCGGACGCGTGTGCCTCTATGCGAAGACCGGTAGACAAGCGAGGGGTCGACATGTCGCTTTTAAATTCAAGATCTCGTTGTGTGTGCCGTTGAGCATCGATACTGGTTTCAAAACACATTAAAAATTGGACCAGTGTGTTAATTTCTGACGAGTTGACTTTAAAACGCGCATTTGAGCTCTCGCATCTTGACGTAGTCTTCATCAAGCAACACATCGGTATCTCTCTAAAATAACAAGGGACCCACTCATGACGTATAGCAAACATCTCACAAAGCCACGGATGATTGTCAAGGTGATATTCATCCATTAACACATGCCATCGTTCTTCGAATGTTTGTGGCGTGATGAATAGATTCCACACAAGCTTATGTATTGACGAACGAAGAGTGGTATTATCAAGGATGTCGTTTGAAATCTGTAGATGAGGAAACATGAATAATAAAAAGTTAGATTATTTAATCACATTATACGGTTTATTTGGAAGCATGTTATTATTAAAAAATATAGTGTTTACCTTGGACGGAAGTTTTCTCATTATGTGCCACATACACAAACGATGGATAGAGGTTGTGAAAACAGTTGATACAGCTTGTTTCATTGACGCGTCTTGGTCAGTGAGAACAAAAATTGGTTGTTTCTTATGTGCAGCCAGAAAGGTGTTTAGTAGCCATGTATACGACTCTATAGTCTCGTCATATAACATGCCGGCGCCAAAGATAACACATTTTTTGTGATGATCAACTCCGGTGAATGGCACAAAAATCATTTTATATCTGCAAAAATAAAACATATGATATTAAAAAATTATTAATAAATAAACATATGAAAAAGTATGGCATCTTACTTGTTGGTGTCATATGTAGCGTCGAATGCACACACATCACCAAAAGCCTCGTAGTTTCGCAGTGATACGAAATCAGCCCAAAAGAAAGATCGCAACTCATTGTCAACTATGACACAATCAAAATAGAAATCATTAAGATTGGTAACTCGAGACCTCATGGTATGTAAGAGGATATCAGCATCGCGTTCACCGATGAATGCACGTATGTCTCGAGAGCAATTTTTGAAATCTTCTGTCGTGCCACGAACATTTTGAGGTCCACCTTTAAGCGATGCTTGAATGTTATGTGCAACAGTTGGGCCGATTTTGTTAAGACTAACTTTGTGGATGAACTGTTGCTCCTCAAATCCAAGTTTTCTGTTTTGTTTTAACATGTTGGCATGATCGCTACTAATCATGCAATGATTGTGCGCGGCAATGAAACCATATATTGTGTATTGTTCGGTAGCACGATCATATCTCACTTTGATACGCGCACGACACCCGGAGACTGTGAATCGGCTTCGCCTGCGTTGTTTCTTGGATTTATCGTATATGGTTGGAGCATTTTTGGATGGAGCATTGGGGTCAGTTTCTGGGACCCGTGGTTGACCTTCTCTAGAACATAATATATATCTATGAGTGCATATTTTCATGTTAGGATTGTCATGATATTTTTTGTTCTTTGACGTGCCAATACGTGTAGAAAACCCAGACTGTGTAGCATACGTGTTGTACATCATGACAATATCTTCCCAGTGAGTAAATGTACTGGGTACAACAGGAAGGTATCTAGCGTCAACTTGGGGTATCCAATACGGGGTGCCATTAGGTGTAGCATGTATGGCAGTTGTAATTGTTCCTGTAAGATATATTTAATAAATTAAAAAACAGGGAGAAATTATTGATAAATTAAAAAAAGTGACATAATGTTATACAGACGAATAGTATGATGGTAGTTAATATGCACATGTGCATTGGCAGTTAATGTACAAAAAAAGCTATTTTTTTTGTTACAATCATAATGCACAGTTGCATAAATTTGCATTGCGACGTAATTTGAGTTATGATGCATAATTTGTAATATAAGGCAATTAACACAATGAACGCGTGCATATAACATTGATTATTCATAATGTACATCACAAAAACAATTGTAAATGTGCAGTTGATACAATGCACATGTGCATGAAATATCGAATAATCATAATGTACGATATAAAATAGTTGTGAACAATATAAAACAGTTGTGAACATAATACAAATAAGTATATAGTTGAACAAGTCACATTTTTTCATAAAATTGACATAAAATACCTTTAGTTTCAAACCGGATGAATTGCAAGTTTTGATGATCTGTGCTTGTAGGTGCTGTACCGGTAGATGTGGTGTTACCAGTAGAAGTGGTGTCAACTGATAACGATTGATCGAGTAAATTAGCAGTATCAGAGCCTACATTGCCTGATGAAGTAAACATTGAATCCAACGTTTGTATTTCAAACCCATGAAGGGTGTGTCGACTTGCAATTGGGTTTGCAGCAGGTAAGGTAACTGGGTTTGCAGCAGGTAAGGTATTGATATCAGACGGGCCAACAGTAGAAATAGGGTTGACATTGGTATCAGACGGGCCGCAAATACCAGAATCGAGATGTGGATTATATGCAGGAGATGTTGTATGATGATCATCAGATGCCGTAGGTTCAACTCCAACACGAGAAGAGTCAGACGAAGCCATTTGTGACCGAAATCGGAATCCAACCGTCGTAATCAGTATCCCAATCGAAATCCCCCGTAAGATCGCCGCCGTGAAACTCACCGCCGTTGTTTGTCGTCGCCCCGTCGCCGATTAAGCAAAATCTCCAGCGAAACCCTAGATTGGAAACCCTAAATCTTCAAAGACGATGAACGACAGTGAACAGGGGAAGAGAGCGCGTGTTTTTATTGATTGTCAATTAATTACAAGTTTGCCATGTGTTCACATTGGTTCTCGCGGTTCTCGCAATAAAAGGTGGTTCCTAACGGATCTCTATCCTATATATATATATATATATATATAATTTCTAATAAAATGACCAGAGATCGACACTAATAATGTTTAGTCCAAGATTCTATGGCCTATTTAAGTAATTATAATTGAATACCAATGTCAATAGTCCATTGTCCAATACCCCACTTTCCATTTGAGTAATTGAGTCAAAATGTCAAATACTAACATGTAAAGCATCGCTCGTTACTCAAGTCTTAACCCGACATTTGATTCAGAAGGGCATAATCCTAATCAAGCCCCCCCCCCCAATCGGCCATCATTATTTGATTTCTCCATTGCTAACTCGGCAGGGTTTTGCTTCACGGTTCATTCAATTTCAAACTTCCAATAGAACAAGGGACTGCTTTAATCGATCGACGATTCATCTTCCCACTAAGTTAATATCTCGATAGAACCAGATTAGTGTTTTTTAATCTTTGTTATTTGTTAAATTTATACTTGTTATTTGTTCAATTTATACTTGTGTTTTTATTGGATGAAACCTTAGGAACGAAAACTACACTTTACTTTGAAAACTAACGCCCCCATCATCACTTTCTTTTTTTGTTCTGCGACTCTCGGTACTCGTTTGGTGTTCGGTCGAAAGATGATCGGATCTAAAGTCGCTCGTTCGACTTTGGCTCAGTTGAATAAACGCTCGGTTCGATTCGGTTAGGTTCGGTTTGTAAACGAATCGAGTACCAGCAAAGGTCCTATCGGTTCAGTTTGACTCGTGAATAGTCTAATCTACACATGTGTAATTATACAATTTAATAGTTAATTTGTTACATATATAGCATATGCATTTGCATTTGTATGAAAGAATTAAAACACTTTAATGTATTAGCTGATGATTAAAACAAAAAGGTTAAACACTTTAGGTTTTTTTTTTTTTTTTTTTTTTTTGTGTCTTTGTAATAATTTAGTTTTTTAGTAAGCAACCTTCATTCTTGTATATGTATGCGCATACATTGTAATTGTATATGTCTATGTGTTTGATAGTTGGTTGCTCTATAAAATTGTGCTTACATACGTAATCTTTTGTCTCTTAACAACGCTCGTTTGTTCACCCTTATCTATCGAAATCTTTAAACCAAGCCCTTCAATTCTTTCTACAGTGGTCTGTCTTACTCGCACATGACGGTATTTGTAAATATTTACATTTTCATAATAAAACCTAATATTTGAAAGAATGGACGACACATTTTGATGCGATGTCAAATAATAAAACAATTATTGTAAATGGTCTTTTATCTTATACAATAAACCTTTGAAAGAACCAGTAGTACGTATTCCCTTTCTATGTGTTTGATTTGATTGATTCACGCTTTTAAGTTATTTTAGGAGGTGTGAACACGAAATAGAGGAACAATTCTTTTGCACTCAATTAGTTATATTTAGGGGTTTCAAAATGGGTATGTGAAAGTATTCTATTTGCTTAAAATGGAGTTAACATAAAGTTGTTTTTAATATATTTATTGATTAACTATATAATAATCAACTTGGATATGTTTTTTAGTTACATGGAACTAGTGCTATCAAATCAACTATAAAGGAAAACAAAATACAAATATCTCAACAAATTATTTAATATTATTAATGAGGTTCGTTGTGTATATCATGAATATTAGCTAAATATAATATAATTTAATAAAGAGTAAAGTGTAATGTGTATATCATATTATCATGAATATTAGCTTAATAATTTAATAAAGTGTAAAGTGTAATTTGTGTCCTTTGTTTAAGGGGTTAGATCACTGTTTATCTTCGTATTGGAAATTTTGATTGTTGAGTGTCTCCGGTTTAGTTATATGTGTTTACACTCTAGAGCCCTCTCTTTAACACTGATACTTTTTACACATAAATTGTAGTGAAACGTCCATTTTACTCTTCTTCTTCCCCACTTTGTTTATCTTTTAGAACAAAATCTCAGTGGAACAAAATCTTGATTAGAACAAAATATTAGCTGAACAAAAATTTTCGAGCTAGAAACGCTTTGGATGATCTTTTGACCAGTTGCACCGAGTAAGTGTTGGTCGCTTAATGTGGTATAGGTACCGGCCGCAACATTATTTTAACCTGATGACGTTGTAATCGACGTTGAATTCTACCGTCCATTGTGTGTTTTTACTGTGCCTTGATGGCCTTGTGACATGTGTTCGCCGTCTTTGTCGGCTAATAAGTACCTGTGGTGGTGGCTTCTTAGCCGGATGGATTTTGCCTTTTAAAATATATTCCATTAGGGTGATGATTTAATAGAGTTGTTGTTATGGCTTGAGAGAATAGAATTACACGATTGGGTGATTTATTTGGTTTTGTAGAGGGTGGAAATAGGGAGATGAGTGGGGACGGAAGAAGGTAGTGAAAGATAGGGAAAGGTGAGAATTTTAGATTTGGTTTTTATGGATGCCATTTAAATAACACATAGGTGTATATTTTTTAAGAGTAACGACTCTGGAACCTGCAATAGGGAAGAGAGAGAGAGAGAATCAGTGGAGTGTGGTGGTGCGGTGGTAGAAATAGTTTTAAAAAGAGAAAGAGAGTTAGGGGATGGTGGTGCGATAGTGCTTTGGTGATGGAGAGGGTTTTGATGAGAATGGGATACAAATATACAATGGACAAGGGTTTAATGTGTTGTGTGGCGAGATTACAAAAATACCATTCTCTTTAATGTCCAAGGTAACATATAATAAATGGAGGGATACAAACCAAAAATTAGATAAACTATAGGGACTCAACATGCTAGAATTTGAAAGGGGACAAACAGGGATTATGCCCCTAAACCACAGGAACACAAATTACACTTTACTCTTTAATAAAACATATTAAATGTATTTGAAAGATATATATATATATATATATATATATATATATATAGGACAAAGATCCGTTAGGAACCACCCTTTATTGCGAGAACCGCGAGAACCAATGTGAACACATGGCAAACTTGTAATTATACTATACTGTATCATAAAACACGCGCGTCCTTCAATTTTTATTAGGGTTCTGTAAGTATTCCCCTGTTTTTAGGGTTTCATCAATTCACATCGTTCCCAATCCACAATGTTCCCAATCCACAATCGATCCACAATCGGCATCAACACAATCGGCATCAGCACAATCGGCATCAGCAGCACAATCGGCATCAGCACAATCCACAATCGGCATCAGCACAATCGGCATCAGCATAATCGGCATCAGCAGCATCGATACATTGACACGACGGCGTGAACCCGCTGTTCACGGCGGCGTACAGGCTGATGTTTACAGCGGCATATGGCGTCTTCTGATTCATCCCATGTCGATCCTCGTATATCCGATGAACCTCCTCATATATTGTCTAAATATCATCCTCATACAACATCTGATGCCGACTTTGGTGGTCCATCTGATGTCAATACCGTTGATAGTCCCAGAATTATGTCTAAAACTGTTGTAAGTCGACATACACTTCATGGCTTTGAAATTCAGACTCTTTACTCTATGTCTACATCACTTTGACTGGTACGACACCTACAAATACAGAACTTCAAGAGTTATAATTCATTCGATTTGTGACTAAAGGTATTATAATTTGTAAATGATATTGTATTAAATGATATGCACATGTGCATTATACTTACTGTAAATGATGTTATATTAAATTATATGCACATGTGCATTATGTTGATTGTAAATTATATTGCATTAAATTATATGCATATGTGCATTATGTTGAAGTCGTTGATTTATGGATTCTGAACAAGTGCCTTATGGAGAACTATCCAATTATGTGCAGAATGGCAGCAAACAAATGGTATTGGGTGGCAGACAACTACAAAAGAATAGGGGAGGTGAATGTGTGGGATTGGCAATGGAAGAACAAACCGATAACCGGAGAGGCACGGGTGGAGTTTATGCAGCTTTTGGCACTGCTGAGAGACACCAGAATGAAGATGGGTCAAGATGGGTGGGGTTGGCACTTAGAAAATAAGTCGACTTTTAATGTTAAAACCGTTAGAAAGGATTTGTGTGTCACAAGCGGGGACCTGTCGAGTGGCTTTGTAATGACCTAGAACAGCTGGGCTACACCTAAAGCCAGTATGTTAGCATGTAAAGGCGTCGAAGCCAGGTTACCGACAAAGACGGAGCTGGAAAAAAAGGGTAATTTAGACCAGCAACACATTGTGCCCGGTTTGCAAATGCGAGCAAGAAACTGTTGAACACATTCACATTACATGTTTGATGTCGAAAACGCTATGGTGGATGGTCGGAGCATGGTTGGGAGTAAAAGATTTTCCTGTAAGCTGGAGATTTCTAAGAATAAGAAAAAGGTAGTCAACTGCATAGTGATGGCTACATTATGGATCATATGGTCGAGCAGAAATGAGAAGGTATTCAAAGTCGTGCAGATTTCAAATGCTAGAAGACTGGAACAAGTCAAGGAGTGTACTATGTTGTGGATGAAAGTCATAGCCAAAATGGATAATTAGAGCAAAAATGCAGAATTTAGTGACTGAAGAGTGGTACACCAGTGGTGTGAATGTAATAGAAAATTAGGAGTTTATATGTTTATTGTAAGCGTAATTCTCTAGTTCCTGGCTAGAGTTCTGGTTTGAATATATGGCTTCTTGTTCTGTTCAAAAACAATGTCGTTATATATAAAATGATAATGCTCATGTTATATATAAAATGATAATGCTCGTGTGCATTGTATTGACATGGTTACTGTTTCGCACAATGCACATGTGCATACATGTTTACTCTTTCACTCCACATTGTTGTTGTTTTGACCAATGCACATGTGCATACATGTTTACCATTTCATTACACATGGTTATTGTTTCGAACAATGCACACGTGCATACATGTATATTTTTTAATTACATGTAATCCGTTTTCCTTACATATACATCAACATATGTAATGTGGTACCCTACGTAATAGGGTACCACATACGTAATATGATATAAACAAAAATACATTATTTCAAAATATACACATGCATTACCGACATGTTTATTGTTTTTTATTAATACACGTGTGCATTACCAACATTAACACAGTTACAACAAGTAAATATAACACCCTCATCATAAGAATCACATAATCCGATCAACAATCATTATTGCAGATATGCACCACCAAAATATACTATACCAAAAAACATATAACATCCTAAATTAACACATATAACCATCTGTAATACATTATACAATACCAATATGTATGTTATTTCAAACTATGCACATGTGTGGTACCAATATTCCCTCTACCAAACAACATAATACATCATATAAACAACGTAATACATCATATATTCACGAACATGATCATTCGCCTCTGATAACGACAGTATTTTGTTGCTATCTTCACTCTCATGTTCTTAAGTTGCAAGTCTTGAATTTCTTTATCTTTGTTGAATATGCAATCAAACTTCTCACCAATCCCTTTATACATCTCCATATGTCGCATAGCGAACAACCCGCAATCTGTGAAGTAATAAAGGGATTTCGTTTACTTGTTCAATTTTTTCATAGTGATTTTGCTTGCTTGTCGATTTTGCTTGCTTGTCCTCCTATTTATGCTTTTTTTTTTCTTCTTGTGCACCTACATGGGATATATTTAATGTGTTTACATAAATGATATCATTTAACTTGAAAGTAATAAAGGGATGCACATGTGCATAAACTCCCAACTGCATCATCGAATATTAGTCAACCTTTTTTACCTCTTTGTTTAACCGTTGCGTAATCATCTTCCATTGCATCCGACATTTTTTTGACTCTTCATCACTTGATTTCAAAACGTAAGTTACCTTCTTTGATTTTTTTTCCGTCATCGATCTACAATAATAAACAAAACAAAAAACATATGATTAACAAATATACAATCTCAATGAACATGTGCATTAACTTTAACATTATCATTACTATATACAATATGCACATGTGCATCAACATAAATTACATTGTTAACATATTCTGGCAAACTATGCACATGTGCATAACTATGCACATGTATAACAACATGAATGACCTTATTAACATATTCTGGCAAATTATGCACATGTGCCTAACTGCACATTTTCATCCATATAACTGACCTAATTGAAATAATCTGGTAAAATATGCATTTGTGCATAACTATGCATGTGCATTAACATGACTGAGCTTATCAACAGGTTTTCTTCGATGAAAAATAATAGACAAAACAAAAGTTACTTTCTTCGATTTTTACCTCTTTGTTTAACTATCGCGTAATCATCTTCCATTGCAAGTCGCATAATCATCTTCCATTGCATCCGACATATTTTTGACCCTTCATCCATTGACTTCAAAACAAAAGTTACTTTCTTCGATCTTTCCCATTGTTGATCTACAATAATATACAAAACAAAAAAATAACAAAATACTAAAAAATAATATCAATAATCATAAAATTATTTCATTATCCTGTTCCGTATAAGCCTATTCTGTATAAGCCTATTATGTCGCGTTAATGCACATGTGCATTAACTGTATAGATCATACAATTGTCTTATTATCCTGTTCCGCCTATTATGTCGTGTTAATGCACATGTGCATTAACTGTATAGATCATAAAATTATCTTATTATCCTGTTCCGCCTATTATGTCGTGTTAATGCACATGTGCATTAACTATATAGATCATAAAATTATCTTATTATCCTGTTCTGTATAAGCCTATTCTGCCTATTCAGTATAAGCCTATTATATCGTGTTAATGCACATGTGCATTAACACCACATAACTTGTTGACAGTCATAATTCAGTAGTAAAAACCCTATCATTTACCAAATCAACTTCCGTGTTACCAATCATATCCAACATTATGCACATAACAACATTACTTAATAAAAAAATACATAAAACAACACATCAGTACCGCATTACATATAGTTCATCACAACATTATCCCTTCTGTTCACTAAAAAAACATATATATACCACAGTTTTCAATAATTCGTTTATGAAACAACTGTTTAAATGCAATAACCACATAATAACATGTCTGAATTGACGGTTAATAGTTGTTTTATCATATACGACTACAAAACAAGGTGTATAAACTTACAAATTCACGGAACGGTGCAACAGATAATCGATAGTCCGTTAGACGATGTGTGTTCTTCCGATTATCCATATCTGTGCAACAAACCTCGATTATCCCTATCTGTGCAACAAACCTCGATGATTACGATCGTTTTGCCCTAATTTAGACTGGAATACGAATGTGTGATCGATGATTATGTTGTTAATGCACTGACATCGACTAATTTTGATGACAAACTGCTGGTATCTGATATAGTGGAGAGTATATCTTGATTTTGTTGGATGAATCGCACGGATTGATGATGATTGTAGGTTATCAGATGTATCGGACATGAATAAGTGATGTATTGTGATTTAATGTTTGTTTAAAGTCCAAACTAGAGGAGAATCGGGGACGTGATGGATGTGAGGCGGTGATTTTAAAAGTTCTAAGCAGATGATGATGCAGATTGTGGATTGGGAACAAATGTGATGAAGAAATCCTAAAACAGGGGACACACGTGTTTATGTTACAGTCCATATATTTACAATTTTGACACCGTGTGTTTTTTTGTTATAATTCAATATATTTACAATTTTGCCATGTGTTCACATTGGTTCTCGCGGTTCTCGCAATAAAGGTGGTTCTCGCATGAACCTTACCCTATATATATATATATATATATATATATATATATATATATATATATATATATATGACAAATTAGATCAATAAAAGTATTGTATTTGTGAAAAACTCTTTTAACTATATCATATGAATTAAATTAGTAAACACACTCGCACCTACACCCGCGCCACGTAACAGAGCTTTGGTCGATGTTGGTTTGGTTTACCTTTGGTGGGAACCAGTTTAGGACGAAATCAAATTTATAAAATCACATCTCGTTCATACTAAAAAAGATAAGCAATTTCCAAATTTGTGTGCTATTAATTGGTCGTTTAAATTTGAGTGAAAAGATCAGAATTCCCCCCATATTTTATTTACAATATTACTCCCTTTCTGTAAACTTGAAAAATTCCCTTCAACTTCAAATATTTTAGCTAATCACCCAGTTAATTTTTTTTTGAAACGTGAACTTCATTAGAAAAACACCAAACCCGAAAACCGGGACGGACAACCACAAACAAAACAACTACATATTAACAAATTTGCACCAATCCGCCCAATCTAACAAATCTTTCTTGAACCTCTGTTTATACCAAAGGAAACTAACCGCCTTAACATCACTAAAAATCTCTTCAACACTACTTCTCTTGCTATTAAACCCTAGTCAATTAATTAACCACCAAAATCATCAAATTAACCACCAAGATCATCTAATAAACACCTGCATTAACAGATTAACACAACTAATCAAGTAACTAACAGTTGTAATCCTAATCAAGTAATTAAGTGTAGTTGACTTCTATCGTTGACTTCTAAATTACAAGTACAGTTGACTTTTATGCAATTGACTCTTATGATACTCAATACAATCAAACATGAAACATGATACTATATGTACAAGTTTAGTTGAATTTTATGCAATTGACTCTTATGATCCACTAATAGAGTCAAACATCAAACATGATCCTAATGTGCAATTTTTTAACAATGAGAATCTTTAACGAGTTGGGAGAGAGATCTCACACCCTCTCAAACAGAGGGCCCTAACCCCACCCTGGCAAGACTATGTTGTCTAAACCGGGACCACGCTGGCATCAGAGTTTGGCTAACGGTGTTCCCCGGAAAACCATACCACCCACTGCCAGTGGTAGAGGCTTACGCCACCACAAGAGAGAATCTCTCTGGCGTAACGCACGGTGGACTAAGACCTAGGGTGGCTCGGGCTCGAACTCGAACTCTTGACCTAAGGTCTGGGAGAACTAGCCTTCATTGTCTTTTATCCACCAGATGTGACACTAGTAGGGATTGAACTTGGGTTTCCAAGGAAAACACAAGTCTTTCCAAGCAGTAGACCACAAGTGATGGATTCATAATGTGCAGTTGACTGTTATAATCCTCAAATGTACATCAAACATCAAAATGCATATAGAGGATCATAATAGCCAATGCCACAATGTACATCAAACAATCAATGCATATAGATTATCATAACACTCAAACATCAAACATGATCATCATATAAACCATGTATGATGGTTCTATATGAATGCCACTAATACATGATCCTTCTAATTTTCACCATTCACTAAACGCTAAGTCAATTGACTGTGCAGTTGACCTTAAATAGACTATATGCAATTGACTGTGCAATTGAATGTTATGATCCTCAAACATGATACTACAACATAATCCAGAAATAGACTATGTATGCAGTTGACTATACAACATGATCTTGAAACTAATGTGCAAATACAGATGCATATAGAGGATCCTGATGTGCGCTTGACTATTATATATATATATATATATATATATATATATATATATATATGTATGTATGTACATATAGAAGATCATAACCTTCATTCACTATGATCCTAATGACATATTGTACATCAAACACTATGATCCTGCCACTACACAATAGCATTGCAACTACACTATGCTCCTGCACATTAGCATTGCAACTGTACTATGATCTTGCAACTACACTATGATCCTGCCGCTATCATTCAAACAGAACAATTAATTTACATCATTCAAACAGATCCATTAAAACACAGCCAGTCAAACATGAATCAAATTACAATTTAAACGCCCACTATACAACCCAATTCAAACAGATGTAAAACATAAGTCAACCCATCATCCATTAAATACCATACATACTTAACGGTTAGTTACAAACAAAACATGGGTAACCTTGATCATTAACCATTAATCCCTAAAAATGATCAAGCAAAAAAACCCATTACACCATTCTATTTACAAAAACCAAGTTCAAGCTAATTTATATGATCGCCATCCCAACCCCTATAGAACCTTAGCTCCACGTTGGCATTGCCCAGGAACCTGAGCACAATACGAATGTGGATTAGGAGATGCAGGGAGGTGGTTTGCAACCTGATTCCGCCTATAGTTTCACGTAAAACCAACCACATTTCAAAATTACTATAAGAGTCATATCACATTTACATGGTATTTACGTAAAATTGAACTGATGAGTTACATGTAAACATGTTCGTTGTCAATGATCACGCCAAACTGCAACATCTTCAGTTGATTGGAGCTGGGTTTTGAACAACAGGGTTGATCGGATGTGGGTTTTGAACGACGACAATGGGTTTTATTATGAACGCCAAAAGTCGATACCGAATTGGTCATTTAGATCTTTCGATTCGGGAAATTCCGTACCGGTACCAAGTACCATTTGCTAATCTCTGACCACGGGTTTCCTACGAACATCATTACCATACAACTGTTTTTTGTTGATTTTTTTCGGTTATCTTTTAGTGTATTTTTCTACAGTTTTTTTTTTTTATTTTTGTCAGCAATTCCGTATGCAACGCGCTCGTAGTGATTCTATAACATATGTAAACACAGATTAAATGACAAAAAAAGTTAACCACAACGTGTCAACTAAGATAAACCTAGTTTATTATAAAATGGCTTCTATCGTCATTTACAGATTTATTTTTTTTTAAACGTGAATGACATTTTTTTATTTACTAGTTTAATAAAAACTGGCCGAGTTACATCAATATCGCAGGTAAGCGAGCAACAAGCTGCGCCGCTACCCCTTTCTGAATAGCAAACCCTAGCCTATTAAAGATAAACCCCTGCCCCCCTGTTGATGAGCAGCTGCTGTGGACAACCTTTTGGACCCTAGTCAACAAACGGATGGCTTCTGGAGCTAGGGAGCCAAATGTGTCGAAGGCGAAGGGGACAAAAGCATGTTGATTATCAGCACATGCTTTAGCATGTTTATCCACCTTTTTAGATTCCGCTTTCCTTATAGCTTGTCCTGCTACAAACCCGCTTTCCCTTAAACCAGATTTATTTAGTTATTTATTGGTTTTTGGTTCCCGTAAACTTTATATTTCGTAATCTATTTTGTCCATGAGTTAAAAGTTCCATCCGCAAATCGTTAAACGCGGTTATGTTATACTTATTTTGGTTTGATATTGACATGACAATCCCATTCAACAATTTTCTTAATAAAAATAATCGGCCAATAAAGAGAGAATTTAATTTAATTTATTTCATTTTTTATTTCTCATTTTGTTTCTTCTATATAGCATCATGTTTGTAGTAATAAAAGCAATTAAAAAAAAGGGTGTTGTAGTGTTGTTTAACCTTACTTTCAATATATATATATGTAAATTTCAAATGCAAAAATAAACTTAGCGTACGAAACCTTCTAAATGAAGGAATAACAAACTATTTTGTGCATATAGATATTGTACTCAATGATCATTAAGTTTTTTATAAAAAAAAGTTGATATTACACTTTTAACTCAAATCTATTTGACGTTTTACTTTTAACCCAAAAGTTTTCATATATTGCAATTTAATCTCACAACTTTTTACTTTCAACTTTGTTCTCCCACACTTTTCATATTTCGCAGATTTTTCGTTTTACGTTTCGTTTTAAATTTTGCGAGTTAACACGTCGTAACGTGTTTGTGGTTCAATGCTTTAACGTTTCGTTTTACGCTTCGTACTAGATTTTGCGAGTTAACACGACTAAACATATGTGTGTGGTTCACCATTTTTACCTCGTCTATTTTTTTCCATTTGACAGGTTCGTTACAATGTGTGGTGTCCTAAATCAACTTAATTATTATTTTCTATGTTTTACTTCACAGTCGAATTCCTTCACATTAACACACCGTAACTTCAACAATGGTTGTCGCTGGCGGTGATGTGTAACACCCCGAAAACGGGTTTGGTAATCAAACCCCGTTAATACTAAAAGACGGGTAAAGTACCGTTAGTGGTGAAATCTACCCGGTGAGTATTAGGATTTTTAAGTAAATAAACCTAATATTTAATAAAAAGTTAAATAAAGGCCTATGGATAAATAAAGTTTATAAAAGGCCCGAGTTAACGGGACTTAAAATGAACTTAATCATAACTTTCCTGAATTCACCAAGTAGCTAGGAATATTAACCTAGTTAAAAAGGTGTCTTAAAACAATGAAGAAAACATGGGTAATAACCCTTTTTATGAAAGATAAAACACAAGAGACTAAAGTTGTCAAGTGGGCAAACTAGTTTTAATAAAAACAAATAAATAAAACACAACACACACACTTAGTGTGTGTGTGTGTGCGTGGCTCGACCAGAGGAAAGGAAAGGGGAGCAAAACCCTAAAGTGCCAAGAATCATCAAATTGAAGGTCGATTTCAGTCTTAAATCAATGCATGAACACAAATTCGTAATCACCTAAGTGTGGGGATCGAAAGGTATGTTGAATTTTGCTATTTGATGATACTTCAAAATTATGATTAACATTCATGAATGAAATTCTGGCATGAATAATGGGTGTTGTAGTACAATTGATATGAGCACAAGTCTAGGAACGAGCCCTAGATGTAAATTCGTTAATTTAGCACCATAAATTAGTGTTTCGATTAACTAGTTATGTAAGTGCTAAATGGGTTTTGTGGGAAGATGATGAACACTAGATTTATGATCATCAATTTGGTGTAATTCGATTTCCATGAAGTAAGTCTAGGTATTAATATGCATGCTAGACATAAGAACTTATGAATGATGTCAAAACTTGGGCAAATAACTAGTTATGAAATTGATTGTTGATTTTATAGAATATGCCCACAAGGTGTTCGTTGAAATGCCTAAGTGAATGTTTATATGATGAAATTACGAATGAAACGCGTATTGCCTTGTTTGACTAATTACACGAAATATGGGTTAAGACGGGTTCTAATCTTAATGTTGATTTAACTTAATTGTGCCCATTGTATGATTAAAGGTAGTTGACTTTTAGGAGTCAAACTAACCAAAGACAAAGTCAAATGGTAGATTCGACATAAAAATTTGTAAGGTGGAATAGTCGTGAATTGAAATGACTAATCTAACCACCTTGTGAATGATGATAGTTTGTCGCCTAACGAGCTAGGTGGAGGCTTGGGAAAGAAGCGGTCGAACAAATCAAGCACGAGAAGAAAAAGCGTATTCGGATGCGAGGTAAGTATATCTTACACTAGTCATATATTTTAGAATATTCTTTTGTCGTATTAATTACGTAAAAGACAAATACCTTATTGAGATATAGTGTTCCGGCGTGTAGTCGTACGGAACAAGATAATCAAATATGATAAGAAAACATAGTGATGGCTAAAAATGAGTTAAATCGGTAATTCGATCATATTATGACGAATGAAATATGCACTTTTAATGGTTATCATATAAGTTAAATTATAATAACCATTAAGGGCAAAATAGTAATTTGACAATTTGACAATGGTAATTGGTTATTTAGACCAAACGGGTCAAAAGGTGAAATTATCACCCTTTGACAATATCGACTAATGGGTTGTCAAGTTGTATGATTTTAGGAAATAAATAGCACACGGATGCTTACATCGCTATCACTTAGCAGTCACTAAGGAAAGGTATTGAAACAGGTCAATATATTGATCCGAGCCAGGTATGTATAATGATACAACTCATCATGTAGAATTTGAAGTTCTATAAGAGTTAGACAAGGTTAGAACATAGATATTTGGTTATCTTTTAGGTAAACCGAATAAATTTAGTTATGATTATAACGTTTTAGAAACATAATAGTTTCTAAACAAGACTATAGTTAAAAAGTTGGATTTTTGGGTCAAACATGTACTAAAGGTCCTTCGTCGTAAAAGAAGGACTAAAATTGACTAAAACGCCCTCGTAAGCGAAATTGAGCAAACGCACCATAAAGGTCGTTTGGAAATAAGTGATAGGATGAAATAAATACTTTGAATATGTATAAAAAGCGAAAGATGTAGTATATTGGTTCAATGACTCTATAAAGAGTCTTTGCCGTAAAATAATGATTTGAAGGGTAAAATTTGGAATATATGGATCACCACATTAAACCCACCATAAGTACCATTGTGGTGGGAGATTATAGGATGAGTAATGTGGCGATGGAATGCTAGAAGAAATTGAAAGCGATTTTAGGCTCGAAAGTGCTTAAATACCCTTAACGGGTCAACATAGAAGTATTAGCGAAACGGGTTAAAAATGTGTAATAACCGTGATTTGAACCTTGTGCAATAGGAAATGATCATAATAATATGTTTACAAAAGAAACAAGGGCCACAAACAAGTTTGTTAGATGAAATCACGAACGGGTCAAAATTTGGTAAAAAAGGTAATAAGCCGAAGACTTAAAAGTCTTAAATTTTGTTAATCCGGATGTTGGATTTTACCTGCATATGATGGGGGATCAAATTACAAACACATAGGAGGAAACGGTAGGTCAAACGGACGAGCGGATTGAAAGATACGAAAGTTTTCGTGTCAATAAATGGCAAAATAGAAAGGATGAATGCAGGGACCACCGTAACTTACGGTGCCACCGTAAGTTACGGTGGGGATGATATTGATATGGTGGTTGCCCACTGACTTACGGTGGGGGATTTGACATTCAGTGGCCACCGTAACTTACGGTGGTACCGTAAGTTACGGTGGAGGCCAGCTCAAAATTTAGTCTTTTGAGATCAAGAGATTCACGTTGGGATTTTTCTTTCCATTATCAATTACCGGACTTGTTTAGATACGATTTAATTCCCATATGACTAAAGCATTTCATGTTTATGAAATGTAGGTACATTTTGGATGCCGGAAGACGATCAAGCTCATCGAAGAACCGAACACGATAAAGATACATGCTTCCGCACATTGCCTCGGCGTAAATTTTAAACGACAAATTCGATCACTTATGTTGAATAACTTATGATTTGTAAAAATTTTAATAAACTAGTATTTATATAGTATGTGTAGTCTTAACTACACATCTAATTGTTGGTATTTACATATAAAACCGTTAAATAATAACATGGTTGTTACAAGTTGGTATCAGAGCCCTGGTTTAAGAGATTCAAGTATGGTGAGGAAAACCATGCTTGGACTTAAACCTTATGCTCTTGATAGAGATTGGTGTTCGGTTCGAGGCTTGATTGCAAATCCGGTAAGTACATGTATGTTAATGGTTTAGTGTGTTAAAGTGTTGTAAACAACACATAGGGTTATCGTGTAATACACGTTACCCTAATTAAAATGATTGATATAGTTGACGAAATACGCGCGTTGACGCGTATAGTAGAAAAAGCCTTGTATTATAATACGGGTGATTATTGAAGCTGATATTATTAACTCTTGTAAATGTTTCAGTTGAAGGACACTCGCATCTAAAGATAGCGGGAATCTAACAAATTGCGGACTTGACGGAGGAACGGTCCAAAGTACGACAAGTAGAACATGCTCACAAAGGACCTAAATCGCGTAACGATCACGAACAAGGCTAATGGCAAGAGAAGCCTGTCAGGGCAAGCATTACCAGGTGCACATTTTAAATTTAATTGCACAAATGGTAATATGCAACAAATACGTAGAGATTGAAAGTTGCGTATGTAGATTGAAAACTTGGAAAAACCCAAATAGGAAACCTATCTGGGATATTGTTTCCAAGAGAAACAAATAGAGGCATTACTTACATGGGGTGTAATGTGAAAATTATAAAAAGGTCATGTATACCAGGTGTTGATCGCTTACTCTGGCCAAGTAAGTGGTGAGCACGTGGTACCATGAACTTTTTATGACGGACACGCTTACACCCGATGTAGTAAGGACGGGTTGAGTAGGACAAATTAAAAAGTACCCAAATGAATCAGATAAGCAAAATATTTGATCATAATGTAAACGCACAGCCGACTGACGAAAGCGTATTATATTAGTATAATGAGCCCGAGAGAAGGGACAAAGAAACATGTAAAATGATGTAGGCATGTATTGGGAGGGGGTGTACTTACACTCGAACCCGAAGAATATAAACAAGTAGACATGGAAACATGTAAAATGATGTAGGCATGTATTGGAAGGGGGTGTACTTACACTCGAACCCGAAGAATATAAACATGTAGACATGGAAACATGTAAAATGATGTAGGCATGTATTGGGAGGGGGTGTACTTACACTCGAACCCGAAGAATATAAACATGTAGACATGGAAACATGTAAAATGGTGTAGACATGTATTGGGAGGGGGTGTACTTACACTCGAACCCGAAGAATATAAACATGTAGACATGGAAACATGTAAAATGATGTAGACATATATTGGGAAGGGGTGTACTTACACTCGAACCCGAAGAATATAAACATGTAGAATGATCAAGATATGCACTGGGAGGGGGTGTACTTACACTCGAACCCGGAAAATGCGAATATGTCTCTAAATGGGTCGTTTTTGTAAAACGCCAAACTCGAGGACAAAGTCGGAATATAAAGATGCAGAGAGATCATAATGCATACCAGGAAGGTTGCAATAATAACGACTTTGGTAAAACACCCGGTTGATGGGTAGGAATTAAACACATGCGTAGACCGAGAAACGGGAACTCGGATGGAAAGTTAAAAGACTCGGGTTTTAGGGTCATAACTAAAAGATGACAAGATAATGTAAATAGAGTTGCGAATAAATTATGTTCAACTATTTTAAAGTTGAACGGGTCGAATATAATATCATGCCGGACGGCATGAGTAAACACAAGCGGGACAATAGTAACATTAAAAGCAAAAGAATAATGAGCCCGGTAATGGGACATAATCAAATGCAAATGTATGTAAACTGGATAATGGTGAGCATAAGATAAACCGACGCATAAATGACGTGAGAAGTCATAAAGTCGGAAAATGTGTCCGAAAAGAAACGAATGTAGCCTTAGACTACGGTTAAGGTCAAAGATACTATCAAGACGAAAATAAAAGATGTTAAACAAAAACACGGTGCCTTGACACCAAACATGAAATTTTAAGAATGTCATGAGCAAGGAATGATCTACGGGATCAATATAACCTTTGGGGTTATAAACAATGGAAAGGTCTATGAGGATAAAACGACGCACGGGTCATGATTAGAAAGAAATAACGTTTTTACAAATATCAACTATGATAGACGTATAAATAGTAAACATGAAAGATATAAGTCTTGACACTGGCAGGTGCAAGACGATGTATTCGAAAAGTGATGATTCTGAAAATAGAAAGTTGATGTAAAATTTGGCATGACGTGACATGATCACGGTCAAGAAGTGTAATGTGAAGTATAATCACATTAGAGCCGAGTGGCGAATATTGAGCCGAGTGATGAATATGATAAGTTAATTAAACTAGTGGAAATAACGAGATTACGATAGTTCAAGTTGCATTATGTCGTATAAGATATGTAGATGATTAGTAACCAAAAAGATATTATCATACTTTCTGGTAGTACTAACAATTGGATAAAATACGAACAATGCTCAATTGATTATCGAAATCAAATGCATAGAGTTAAACTCAATGAATTATGTAAGAAAAGGTTTCGATGACAAAACCTCTTTAAGGGGGTAGACTTGTAACACCCCGAAAATGGGTTTGGTAATCAAACCCCGTTAATACTAAAAGACGGGTAAAGTACCGTTAGTGGTGAAATCTACCCGGTGAGTATTAGGATTTTTAAGTAAATAAACCTAATATTTAATAAAAAGTTAAATAAAGGCCCATGGATAAATGAAGTTTATAAAAGGCCCGAGTTAACGGGACTTAAAATGAACTTAATCATAACTTTCCTGAATTCACCAAGTAGCTAGGAATATTAACCTAGTTAAAAAGGTGTCTTAAAACAATGAAGAAAACATGGGTAATAACCCTTTTTATGAAAGATAAAACACAAGAGACTAAAGTTGTCAAGTGGGCAAACTAGTTTTAATAAAAACAAATAAATAAAACACAACACACACACTTAGTGTGTGTGTGTGTGCGTGGGTCGACCGGAGGAAAGGAAAGGGGAGCAAAACCCTAAAGTGCCAAGAATCATCAAATTGAAGGTCGATTTCAGTCTTAAATCAATGCATGAACACAAATTCGTAATCACCTAAGTGTGGGGATCGAAAGGTATGTTGAATTTTGCTATTTGATGATACTTCAAAATTATGATTAACATTCATGAATGAAATTCTGGCATGAATAATGGGTGTTGTAGTACAATTGATATGAGCACAAGTCTAGGAACGAGCCCTAGATGTAAATTCGTTAATTTAGCACCATAAATAAGTGTTTCGATTAACTAGTTATGTAAGTGCTAAATGGGTTTTGTGGGAAGATGATGAACACTAGATTTATGATCATCAATTTGGTGTAATTCGATTTCCATGAAGTAAGTCTAGGTATTGATATGCATGCTAGACATAAGAACTTATGAATGATGTCAAAACTTGGGCAAATAACTAGTTATGAAAATTGATTGTTGATTTTATAGAATATGCCCACAAGGTGTTCGTTGAAATGCCTAAGTGAATGTTTATATGATGAAATTACGAATGAAACGCGTATTGCCTTGTTTGACTAATTACATGAAATATGGGTTAAGACGGGTTCTAATCTTAATGTTGATTTAAACTTAATTGTGCCCATTGTATGATTAAAGGTAGTTGACTTTTAGGAGTCAAACTAACCAAAGACAAAGTCGAATGGTAGATTCGACATAAAAATTTGTAAGGTGGAATAGTCGTGAATTGAAATGACTAATCTAACCACCTTGTGAATGATGATAGTTTGTCGCCTAACGAGCTAGGTGGAGGCTTGGGAAAGAAGCGGTCAAACAAATCAAGCACGAGAAGTAAAAGCGTATTCGAATGCGAGGTAAGTATATCTTACACTAGTCATATATTTTAGAATATTCTTTTGTCGTATTAATTACATAAAAGACAAATACCTAATTGAGATATAGTGTTCCGGCATGTAGTCGTACGGAACAAGATAATCAAATATGATAAGAAAACATAGTGATGGCTAAAAATGAGTTAAATCGGTAATTCGATCATATTATGACGAATGAAATATGTACTTTTAATGGTTATCATATAAGTTAAATTATAATAACCATTAAGGGCAAAATAGTAATTTGACAATTTGACAATGGTAATTGGTTATTTAGACCAAACGGGTCAAAAGGTGAAATTATCACCCTTTGACAATATCGACTAATGGGTTGTCAAGTTGTATGATTTTAGGAAATAAATAGCACACGGATGCTTACATCGCTATCACTTAGCAGTCACTAAGGAAAGGTATTGAAACAGGTCAATATATTGATCCGAGCCAGGTATGTATAATAATACAACTTATCATGTAGAATTTGAAGTTCTATAAGAGTTAGACAAGGTTAGAACATAGATATTTGGTTATCTTTTAGGTAAACCGAATAAATTTAGTTATGATTATAACGTTTTAGAAACATAATTGTTTCTAAACAAGACTATAGTTAAAAAGTTGGATTTTTGGGTCAAACATGTACTAAAGGTCCTTCTTCGTAAAAGAAGGACTAAAATTGACTAAAACGCCCTCGTAAGCGAAATTGAGCAAACGCACCATAAAGTCGTTTGGAAATAAGTGATAGGATGAAATAAATACTTTGAATATGTATGAAAAGCGAAAGATGTAGAATATTGGTTCAATGACTCTATATAGAGTCTTTGCCGTAAAATAATGATTTGAAGGGTAAAATTTGGAATATATGGATCACCACATTAAACCCACCATAAGTACCGTTGTGGTGGGAGATTATAGGATGAGTAATGTGGCGATGGAATGCTAGAAGAAATTGAAAGCGATTTTAGGCTCGAAAGTGCTTAAATACCCTTAACGGGTCAAAATAGAAGTATTAGCGAAACGGGTTAAAAATGTGTAATAACCGTGATTTGAACCTTGTGCAATAGAAAATAATCATAATAATATGTTTACAAAAGAAACAAGGGCCACAAACAAGTTTGTTAGATGAAATCACGAACGGGTCAAAATTTGGTAAAAAGGGTAATAAGCCGAAGACTTAAAAGTATTAAATTTTGTTAATCCAGATGTTGGATTTTATCTCCATATGATGGGGGATCAAATTACAAACACATAGGAGGAAAAGGTAGATCAAACGGACGAGCGGATTGAAAGATACAGAAGTTTTCGTGTCAATAAACGGCAAAATAGAAAGGATGAATGCAGGGACCACCGTAACTTACGGTGCCACCGTAAGTTACGGTGAGGATGATATTGATACGGTGGTTGCCCACTGACTTACGGTGGGGGATTTGACATTCAGTGGCCACCGTAACTTACGGTACCACCGTAAGTTACGGTGGAGGCCAGCTCAAAATTTAGTCTTTTGAGATCAAGGGTTTCACGTTGGGATTTTTCTTTCCATTATCAATTACCGGACTTGTTTAGATACGATTTAATTCCCGTATGACTAAAGCATTTCATGTTTATGAAATGTAGGTAAATTTTGGATGCCGGAAGACGATCAAGCTCATCGAAGAACCGAACACGATAAAGATACATACTTCCGCACATTGCCTCGTCGTAAATTTTAAACGACAAATTCGATCACTTATGTTGAATAACTTATGATTTGTAAAAGTTTTAATAAACTCGTATTTATATAGTATGTGTAGTCTTAACTACACATCTAATTGTTGGTATTTACATATAAAACCGTTAGATAATAACATGGTTGTTACATGATGTGGCATTGGTGTTATTCGATATGGTTTTACGCCCCTGTCGCATTGCGGCAGGTTGTGAATAAATAAATAAACTTCATTAAAATGAAAATAAAAGGACATAATTTAAATAAAACTAAAAACCAGAAATAAATAAAAAAATGATAATATTAAATAGAACATCCTAGAAATCCGGTAAATGACTCGTCGGCCAACCCAATTTTTTGCAAGTTCTCGTTTGCGGGCTACAAAGACTTTTGGCACTTCTACTGTGAGATTTTCGTGAGGCGTAATATACGTTTGAAAATCTCGATCTCTCGTCGCTTGCGCGACACTTTCGCGTTGTTCGTTAATCAAGGTCGTAGAGGCTTGGATATTTACTTCTCTTGCCCCAGCCAACTTTTACTCGATCTGGCACCTCTAGTTTTTTTTATGTGAATCCAATATAGAGACTTTTGTGGGTTTTGGTAATAAATGATTTTGGGAGTGTGTGTTTAAATTATGTGGGTATAAGATATATATATATATATATATATATAGTATTTAAAATAATTTTTTATAAGGAAGTGACTGTTGCACAATGGTCAAATATCTCGAAACCATCAAATGGCACACAGGTTTCTCAGCTGGTCAAGCCAACCCGCCAAGGTGGCGTGAGGGTGCTGACACGGGTTCCCATCCCCCTTTAAATAGATTACTCGCTTATTGTTGTGAACCTATGAATCATGGGGTGTATGTAGGGCTGTAAACGAACCGAACGTTCAGCGAACAGTTCGTGAACCGTTTGGCGGGAAGTTCGTTTATGTCCGTTCGTTTAATAAATGAACGAACATGAACAAGAAATTTCGTTCGATTAGTTAAATGAACGAACATGAACAGAGGTCTCGTTCGTTCGATTGTGTTCGTGAACATTCGGTAAGGTGTTCGTGAACACTCGTTCATTTGCGTTTGTTTATGTTCGTATGTTTGTGTTTTAATTGAATATTTTTGTACTTTCATATATTTTATCTATAACTTTTATATTATTAAACTTTTATTTATTTTATTACCCTAACAATTAAACTAGGAAACTCTCTTTCACCTTGTTTATGCACCATTTCCCTTTCATTTCTCATTATTTATATCGGCGAATATAGTCGACCTCTGGTCCACAATAAGCGATTCAAGTTCCAGTGCTACTCTCTGAGCCATCTACCTTTATCCTTTGTCGCGTTCGCCAAATTATTTTTGTTCGTTTATGTTCGTGAACCGTTCGCGAACACGCTCATTTCCTTAATGAACGAACACGAACATAAAATCTCGTTCAGTAAGTGTTCATGAACCATTCGTGAATACATTTATTTCCTTAGCGAACGAACATGAATAAGGCCTTGTTCGTATTTGTTTGGTTCGTTTACCGCCCTAGGTGTATGAAAACTCACATGTTTGGGACAATTGATGAAGAGATAATTTATTAGGTAGATTACTCACATGTTTTGATCACATATTTTCAACGTATACAAATCCAATTGACAGCAATAGTCGTTTTCACCTATTAGGTAAAATGGGCGGTGGAGATAATAGTGTCATGCAGCTGACTGACACTCCCCTATTGGCCCAATAAAATTACGATTTTATCCCGCTTTAAAATTACGATTTTGCCATCAGTGTAAAATTATTTTCCCCCCACTTAAAAATAAAATTACGTTTTGCTCCCATCTAAAAATTTCAATTTTGCCCTGGGTTCAAAATTACGACTTCACCCCGTTTAAATTTACAGTTTTGCCATTAGTTTTTTCCTCTTATAACTACGATTTTGCCATCAGTTCAAAGTTATGTTTCTACACCGACTTAAAAATAAATTTACGCTTTTGCTCCCATAAAAAAATTTCAATTTTGCTCTCGGTTCAAAATTACGATTTTGCTCTATTTAAATTTACGGTTTTCCCATTAGTTTTTTTTTTCTCTCATAGTCACGTTACGATTTTGCCCTTAAATTAAATTTACATTTTCTCCATCTTTTTTATTTGTTTTCCTGGTTAAATTACAGTTTTTCCCCAGTACAAAATTACAGTCATGCCGGCAGCTGCCTGACACTCACCCATTGGTCCATTTAATTTACGATTTTATCCCTTAATAAAATTATGATTTCGCCCTCAGTTCAAAATTACGTTTTCCCATCGTTTTAGTTTTTTTCGCAAAAGTAGAAAACTTTTTTTTAATTGTTTGACTTGATTTAATTTGTTTTCGTGTCAAGGAGCTGCCTAACACTCGCTCATTAGTCCTGAAAAATTGCAGTTTTGCCCTGAGCCGAAAAAAAACGGTCTTATCATCGTTTTAGTTTTTTTACTGACAAAATTATAGTAGTATTTTTTTAATTAATTGAGAATTATTCGACCATCGTCCCACAACACGAACGGGGCATCACCTAGTTTACTAAACATTTATTGAGTCAACTAAACTACCAGGCATCTCCTCCAACTTTTAACATATCTTTACCAATAAAAAAATTACTAAAAATATTAATCAAGTGACTTTGAATTAATCATTTTTAAATCTAGTGTTCAATTAAATTTAGAAGTGGTTGTAACTTGTAAGTGGAGATGTCGAGTACCACGATCTCAAGTTTGAATTTTTTTGACATTTGTGTATATAATGAAAGATTTACATGTGGTTTAAAAATTAAAATAATGCTTTTCAATACAATTGGAGAACTTTGGATTTCACTAGTTTGTAAATAATAGTAACTTTATCCACTGTAATTATATAAATCGTTTGGGTAATAATATAATTAGATGAGATATAATTACTCCACGTATAATTACTCTATAATGATTACAATAAGCTCAAACATATATAGAATTATGCTAGATATCAGGGCCGTCTCTGAAAATCACAAAAAAAAAAAAATTTGACCTTGTTCGAGATAAAAAATTTGGGCCCTACTCGCAAATCTTCATATAATATAAACTCATCAATCATTCAATCAAATATATAAATACTAAAAACCCATAATACGATGATAATTGTTATGAAATAGATAAAACAAATTTGAGGCCTATTCGCAAATCTCCTCACTGCAATCGTGCTGCTGCGACTGAATCATTGAAAGTCGGAATCACTGCGAAATAGCGAAATTCCCTGATCCGATCGAATGATGATCGACGTTTTGTTTCCAGTTTCCCTCGTTCCAATTCCCTGTGCGATATACTATACTGCCTGCGACAGTGCGACGTTTTGTTTCCTTTCCCAGATCTAGCAGGCTCTTATTTTTGTTTAGACTAGTCACTTGGGCTTGTTAATTGGGCCATTTTTTAAACCTTTAAACACACCCTTATTTAAAAAACTTTGGATCTTTTAGCAGCTGCCTTATTTATACAAACATCCGGATTTTTTTTAAATATATATATATATATATATATATATATATATATATATAGGGGTAGGTTAACGTACAAATGCGCTTATCGTACATTACGTACGCTACAATCTCAGCCGTCCGATCATCTTCCCGCATTGAATTCGCATGTTGTTTTTTTGTAACAATTTCGCATGTTGGTTTTTTAACATGCGATTTCATCAAAAATTACACATGTGAAATTGTTACAAAAAACAACATGCCATTTCATCAAAATTAGCACATGAAATTGAATTACCACATGCGAAATTGTTACGAAAAAACAACCTGCTATTTCATCAAAATTATCACATGCGAAATTGAATTACCACATGCGAAATTGTTACAAAAAAACAACCTTCTATTTCATCAAAATTATCACATGCGAAATTGAATTAACACATGCGAAATTGTTACAAAAAAAACCCTGCTATTTCATCAAATTTATCACATGCGAAATTATTACAAAAAAAAAAAAACAACATGCGATTTTCATTGCGGGAAGATGATCGGACGGCTGAGATTGTAGCGTACGTAATGTACGATAA
Source organism: Helianthus annuus (assembly GCF_002127325.2). Classification (NCBI taxonomy): domain Eukaryota; kingdom Viridiplantae; phylum Streptophyta; class Magnoliopsida; order Asterales; family Asteraceae; genus Helianthus; species Helianthus annuus. The sequence continues at coordinate 144,908,515 of NC_035433.2, forward strand.
GGGAACTTGTACAGTACCCTTTACCTATATATATATATATATATATATATATATATAGGGTCAGTATTTAGAGAAAACGGTAGAAAGTGTGCAAACGGTGAGAACACTTATTGATCATCCGATCAAAACAATCTATGGACTAGATTGGCCCGGTGGCATTTTGGTAAATAACATCAATTTTATTACATGGAGGCGCTTCATTAAGCGTAAAAAAGTAAAAAAAAAAAACCATTTCTCACATAAAACGCCATTGAAAAATAAAACGGCAAATAAATACAAAACGCCAATTTTATCACTGCGTAATTTTTTCTGGGTTTTTATTTAAACTCTCTCGCTACAAAAACGCCACAAAATATGAAACGCCATAATATATAACACCAAAGCTTACATACGAATAAATGATAGTTACATTTTTTGTTCTAAAAATAATATCCCGCCTAAACTACGCGTCAAAAAAAATTCTATAAATAGAAACGTCTCACCACCTTCCGTTTATCACACCAAAAAAACACACAAAAACACAAAGTGGTTGCTAAAAAAATTTACAACTCAATGTAAAACGCCAAAAAAATACAACGACGACAAAACATCTTCTCTTTGGTACCCAGTAATGTTCTGCATGAAGTTTCGCTGAATGATCTGTTACGTGAATGTAGAAAGATTTTGCTGCATGAGATGAACAAAATTGAAAAAAGAGGGACTGATGACACCCAAATGTCATTCTGTCATCTTTGTTCTTGAAGAAGGCTTGGATGATAAGAAGAGACCTATACCAGTGTAAATGCTACTTTGGCCTCGATGATTATAATGAAGACGACGGGCAGATAGCATCCACCCACAAACGGTTGATCTATATCTCCAACATCCACAAAGACACTTCAACACATGAACAAAGAAAATAAACAACGCCAAACCCAAAATGCCATTTATTTGTCACAGTTCTTGTAGTTTCAAAAGACAAAAGAGACTGATGACACTGAAGATTTTAATCATAAATTGCTTCTACTTTGTTTTTTTATTTTCTTTATCTGTGGTTTGTTTTGTAATTTCAGTTAATAAACAACAAAAGTATTTTAATAGTATATAATAAAACGCCAAAATGAGCAAATGCTTGTAAAACGCCATAATGCCATAAAAACGCCCCCAAAAAACTACCAAACTATAATAAAATTACTTTGAACAACTACTATTATTAAAAAATAAAAAAAATAAGCGTGAAACAATGTGCAAAGAATATAAAACAAAAAAAAAGTCCAATCGTTATCTAACCGACATTGGAAAACAAAACGCCATAATTACAGCCGTCAAAAGATTTGATGTGTTACACCATAAAACACAGCTGAGTCTAAAAACAAAACACGGTAAAACTGCAAAAAAAAAGTAAAATGAAACGACGGAGAACATAGTTACTAACATTTATAATATTAAAAGCCAAATTCTTGGGAAATTAAATTTATTTAACTTTTTCAAAAAACCATAATTACCTGTCATGCGCGGGGAAAAAAACCAATATAAAAGAAGACCATGAGAACACAAGATCAAACACGCCAAAAAATTTGAGTAAAATGCCACATATTATCCAAAACGCCAAAAACTTTTAAAATGGCTAAGGTTATTGCATGGAGGTTTGAAAGAAAAGAGAAACGATTCATCATAAAGTTCTCTGATAGGAGAAGGGTAAAGGTAAGGACAATCAAAGCCATGCTTGGAATGAACGAAAAGGTTCAGAAGGATATCCTGGCCCTTGGGGTTCCATTGGACAACGATTGTGAAAGAACCAGAACTGTAATAAAAAGATTGAAGAGAAAATTTCCGGCAGAAGATGATGATGATATTGACGACACTCCTATACCAAAACTTAGCAGTTGGGTATTGCATGAGTAAGAAGGAACACTTGAAGTTACTTATAAAAACGGGCTGCAATATTCAAGGCCAATGGAAAAAATGTTGAAGACAGGGTTGCTATCTATTATTGAACCACTCTGTGATTTAGCACCTTCAAACGATCCAAAATCCAAAGATGCAGTGATATTCAAGAATAGGTTGCAGCAAAGAAGAGAGTAGCTAATGACGTTATACGCAAATATGAAATTTGATGATGAAGAATCTGAAAAAAGTGATGAACAAAGCGATGGGTACATCTCTGATGTAATCCCACCTACGGAAGACTATTAGTTTATTTTGATTTTCGTGTTATTGTAGTTTTATAAAATATTAATCTATGGTAATCAATTATTAACAAAAAAGATACAAAACGCCAGAAAATGACATGAAAAAAGCCATAACGCCAAAAAATTAACTATGTGACACAAAAAGAATTAATTCAACGAGAAGAAATCTGAGAAAAACAGTAAAACGCCAAATAATTAATAATTCTAGATAACGCCAAAATTATCTTGCAAGCAAAAAATAAAGCAGCATGTCAAACGCGAAAATAGGGAAAGGAGAAGAATACTAAAAAGACAAAAAGCGATGGGTACATCCCTGATCATGCCGCGCGCCACGTGTTGGGCCAGGGTGCGTTCTCACACTTTTGAGCGTTTTCTCCTGAACCCGTTTCTCTCTCTCTCCCTCTCTCTCTCTCTCTCTCTCTATATATATATATATATATATATATATATATATATAATCTTAAAAAAATTTCGGGCCCTATATTAATTTGGGCCTTGATAGCAGGCACCTCCTGCACCCCCTATTAGACGGCCTGCTAGATATAATTAGCTATATATAATTACCCTAGAGTAATTGTGATCCAATTCAAACATATCCAAGAGAGTATATATAACTAGTGTAATTGTATAATTAATTTAAATTGATTTTGTTGTTGCTCTTTTTTTCCTTGATTTCTCTCTTAAAATGGGTTGTGGAAAGTAACTGACCGGACCGCTGGGTGCAACCGTGTGACAACCCGAATATTCAAGGTTCGTATTACTCAAACTCCACAACATTTGGCGTGTGTCCTTACATTTAATTGCTTTTATGTCACGATCATACAAGACTTAGTAGGTTATACTCGTGTTTCGCTAAAATGTTATGTGTGTAGGTTATCTATGCGTGAAACCGTCAAATGTGTTTTATGTGCTTGACTATCTATGTCGTGTATTTGTACGTATGTAGTAGATAACCCAAGTGGGCTTCGTTAATTGCACAACTGGGCCGGAAACCCCCCCCCCACACACACTTAACCCGCATGTGCATTCTCTTTTGGCCCAAGGTGTGGCCCAACTTCTCTTGTAAATAACCCAAGGTTAGACCCGGTTATGTTAGGGGTTTGTGTATTTTCGTTTAAAGGGGTGCATGGCCATAATGAAATCATTCAACTCTCACATAAGAAAACCCTAAACAAACATCACCTTCCCCCCATCAAGATATCTCGACGGCAGTGGATAACCCCCCTCTCATCGATGCAACCCAACATTTTAATCCAGTCAAGCTCTCGGTTAGTGTGCTATTATCTTTGCTTGGCTCGAAGTTCCTTGGATACGTATATTATGAGGTTGATACATGGTATTATGTGTTGTATATGTGATTCATAATTAAAGTAGATGACAGTAGCATGATCGGTCCAATAATATGGTATGTGATGGTTTGATTAGTCAAAGGGGATAACCTTTAACAAGCAAATGGGCGGCCCATGTGTGTGTTGTCAGATTAGTCAACGTTATTAATGATATGAGAATTAATTTGATGTAATGATGTCTTGTTGTTTGGTTGCAATTATGTGTTTGTTAAATAATTAAGGTTAATTGAATGTAATGAAAGTGGTTCTTTATGATGAAGATTTAATTAACTTAACTTGGTTTAATACGTATATTTGAGGCAGGATTAATAGAAAAGATTATGGAGCTCACTGTTAAACATTAAGGTTATTTGATGATTCGAAATGTGTGGTGTTAACAGGATGATGATGATGAGTTATGTTTAGTGGTTGTGAAAATTATTGTTAATCTTAAATGATTGGGCCATTCAGATTAAGAGGGCTTTTACAATTTTAATTCCTGATAGTGGGTTGTTAGTGAGTTGAATATATGATGATTAGGCTGGGTAGTAATAGTAGGGTGAAACGGTTATTGTAATAGGCTTAACTGTAACTGGGCTGATCACCGTAGGACTTTCGGTATGGGCTGCCAAGTTGGTGGCGAGCCTTGAACAGTGTTAGTATAAGATTTTTGATAACTAAATAAATGATTAAGTGATATGAATTGTGGTCATTATATGCATGTTCAATTGATTAAGGATTTGACTGTTACTACGTGTTATTGTGATATATGATCCTGTAATGTGAGAATACTTATGGCCCGAATGCTCGTTATAACTTGCATGATATTATAAGATGCCTACTTGTGTAATGTGCGTGTAGAATATAAAGATTTAAGCGATACACAACTAAATGTTAATGGTATCCATGTTAGGATCGTTTAGAGCAATTTGATCACGTAACTAGTCTTACCGAGCAAAACCAAGGTGAGTTCACTGCTCTTTTCCCAAGCATGCATCCCGGGGAGGGATATCGGGTAACGTTCCGGGGAGGAATGTCAGGTTAATGGGATGTTTGTTATTACTCATTTCTATCATATAAGACCCCTTACATCTACCGACAGTTGCCGGGGAGGCAACGAGATTATTAGTTGATAGCGCTATTATGTTTGGCACCCTCACACCGTACCGAGGAGGACGGGCGTGAACTAATCACCTTAAAGCATGACCAATGTTTTGATAGAGACATTGGGGTTGGGCAAATACATCTTGTAGCCATCTGCGGTAATCGAGTTAATAGCAACATCAAATCAAATTATTGAACTATTGAACTGTTGAACTGTTTTATACACATACCTGGTAACTAACCGCATTAACAAAACTTTGAACTCACCAGCGTCGTTTGACACACTTGTCTGCATGCTTGCAGGTTGTAGGTTTATATCATTAGGACTTGCTGTCTGGGATGCTGGAGTGGTCATGGGTCGTGATACATGGAATCTCAACACAAGCTGAATGATTTATGTACACACGGTTTACTAAACACTTAACAAATGAGTTTTGCTTCCGCTGTACAACCCTTTATGTTAATGAATGAAGGTTTTACTTAAATATATTTATGAGTTCAATGTGATTGGTGGCTTGGATCCTGGAACGTCACACGCCTAACAGGGACATTCCCTAGGTGGTATTTTGGGGGTGTAACAAACCGCCTCTTCTTTGGCAAACCACCGGCGGCAGAACCACCGCCTTGGAACACCGCTGCAACCTACCGTGGAAACGGTTCTCAGTCTGCATTCTTTCTTGGCCCTCTCTTACTCTAATATGATATTGAAGAGATTAATGTTTGGAGGGTTTGGTGGTTTTCTACCACCGCCCTCCAGACGAGAGAACACGTGTCTCATATGCTGATGAGGCCTTCACAGTCAAGTAGGTCCAATCAGGTTTCACCAGCATAATATGTATTGTTCATTTACCTTTGCTTATTAACATATAGTAATGTATTTACAATTATGTCACCGTGTCTTTTTTTTCCTTTGATTTGTACGTATAGTACATTAAACATATTTGTACCCAAATTTAACCCTATATATATTATATATAGAGAGCAAGAGATCGAGGGCGCAAGATTTTTATGACACAAGTGTATTAGTTTATAGTTCATGGGGAACATTATCTGTTATTAGATTTGTGATTGTTTTAGCATTTGTTTTGAAAACATGTCACACTAGTTGATTGGATCAGAATCCGGTTACCTCCTCAGTTCATTTCATATGTATTGTATGTATTCCAATTGAACAGGTACTTCAAATATGGTCTTTTTTATAGTTATTTTTTGTGTGGTTAACTAATTTGTTATACTTATTTTATATCTACCATGATTGATATTCATCTTTAACCTTAGTTATGTTTATATCGTTAATATCTGAACTTCTAATTTACAATTTAGATGTTTTAATTATTTTATTGTTTTCATATTTATTTTAAAATTTAATTTATTTATTATAACATTTGCTTGTTTTTTTATGCATGTCCGACGCGTCAACTTTTAAAACATTTTCTTCCATGCAAATCTAGCAAAGAAAACACGACTAAAACGAAATAGATATATAGATATGTTAGAACCTAATCAAATAATTATATTTATAACTACCGATTAAGTTAACATGTGAAGATGATAATTGATTTGTATATGCTAGTAAAACTTAAATATATATGTGTGTTATTAGTTACAATCTAAAAGCCATGTATGTACATACATGTATTACAAAAAACTTTTGATCTTGTTACTATACTTTTGGGGGTGTCATAGGGATCTTAGGAAGGTTTTAGGGATCTTAGGATACCCCAAAAGTATAGTAACATGATCAAAAGTTAGTGATTAGTTAACGAAATTGTGACAGAACATACTAGGTGTTAAGTTGGGGGTGGCGGGCGTCAAAATAATAGCTGGGGGTGGCAGCGGCTAATAGCTAATAGTTAGAGGTGATAAAATCCAACAACCAAAACGTAATGATATAAAAATGGCTCAGGTTATAGTTAGGTCAGATATACATATTATATAATCCAAATAATTTATATATTAAATATAAAAGTTAAGAAAAAAACTATATATATGTCCCCACTCCCATTAGTTCCTCCAGGCCACTTGACCCTCATATATACACTCACCCAATTTAATTCATCACACCATCTCCTATGAACAAAAGGAATATGTGTATTCATATATCACCATCTCTGTCTCTCTCTCATTAATCTCAATTAATCCAACCCACAAATTCATTTTCTTGAATCTTCAAAACAACATAAAAAGATGGATAATTTAAAAGAAATACAAGGTAAAATGGCTCATGATCCTCATTATGTGTTTTCATATTGCAAACCAAGACGTCAAGTATGGGTTCCTGGACCGGTCATAGTTGGAGCCGGACCATCCGGGCTCGCTGCGGCCGCCTGTCTGAAAGAGCAAGGAGTCCCAAGTGTCGTTATCGAACGATCGAATTGTATAGCATCTCTTTGGCAGCTCAAAACCTATGATCGCCTCAGGTTACACCTTCCTAAAAGATTCTGTGAATTGCCACTTATGCCCTTCCCAGAGGATTTTCCGACGTACCCGGATAAACAACAGTTTGTTGATTATCTAGAGGCCTATGCGAAGCGATTTGGGATCAATCCGGTTTTTGATTCTAGTGTGGAAAGAGCTGAGTATGATGAGAGTATAGGGATGTGGAGAGTGAAGAGTGTTGGGATGAAAGGGGAGGAGGTGGAGTATGTTTGCGGGTGGTTAGTGGTGGCTACCGGAGAGAATGCGGAGGCGGTGGTGCCGGAGATTGAAGGGATGGAGGAGTTTAGTGGTGAGGTGAAGCATACATCGGAGTATAAAAGTGGAAGTGTTTATAAGGGGAAGAAAGTGTTGGTGGTGGGTTGTGGGAATTCAGGAATGGAAGTGTGTTTGGATCTTTGCAATCACAATGCTAAACCTTCACTTGTTGTTAGGGATGCTGTGAGTATTTCTTGTCCCTCTTATATTACTCTTGATTAGTATTTCAAATTAGGTTATATGGTTTTAAGAGGTAAATTTATATATACACAATTCTTTGTAAAATATTATGTTTTCTAAAATCTTGCTTTATTGTAAAAATTGTGATGTTTTCTAAGTCTAGAATTTTAGTTGAATTGATAAAAGTATAGATGTAGTTATAAGTAAAGAAAGTATGAAAAGTGCATAAACAGTGTTTATGTATCTATTTTAACTGTTATTCATAAACGGTTAACTATATTTTTTTTCTCTTTCTTACTATATTTGGATAACATTATGTACAAATGATTATGTACAAATAAGTATGTGATTCTTGTTTCTTAGGATGGTGGGTGTGTTTAAAGTTTCTAAGGGGTTTATCATGCCACGTAAGTGTAATGTATATTTTGAGATAAAAATGGCGCCCCCTTTAACAATGATGGTGTGGGATAAAGCCCCACTAACGCTCCCATCTAATTAAATATTAAAAAAAGAAAGAAAAATAAACAAGATCTGATTGGTTAAGAGGCATGGGCCCCACCAGATTCACCCATTTCTGGCTGTTAGCGAGCTGGCGGACAAGGGGTAGCGCCCCCTTGGCAACATGCATGGTGTGGGGGAGGGCACCAAGGGGAGCTATTTTCGGTGATGTGGCGGGGTGACGTGAGGCCACACCTACTAACCTTAGAGTTCTCTTTTTAAAACTAATTTTGTATTTAATGTCCCCAGTATCTCTACTCTATTGTAGTATATGTGTATATATATATAGGGTTAGGTTCATTAGTGAACAACCCACTTGATTATGAACACTAATGAACTAATTTTATCCCTTGATTTTCAACACATAAGTGTATCCACAAGTGTAAAACAAAGGTCGGATTTCATGATAAAAATACACTAGTGTATTTTACGATTTGATGATGTAAATCAATAGTCAGGATTTGTTCACTCAGTTCACAAATAAACTAGTGTTCACTCTAAAACTCCACCCTATATATACATATATGTATATATAAGGGAATTGCAGAGAGAAAACTCACTTGAGTTACGAAAACTCAAGAAAACCGTATGTAACAAACTTTTTTTTTCTAAAAAAAATAGGGAATATAAGTTACATCTTTTCAAACGTTTTGAGCCAAAAAAAAAAAAACAAAAAGCGCCGATTGTTTTTTTTTTATATATTTTTTTTTTTTGAAAATTCAGTGTTTATATATATATATGTGCTAAAAAACTGAATTTTCAATTTTTTTTATAAAAGAACCCACTCGGCGCTTTTTGGCCTTTTTTTTGCTCAAAACGTCCGAAAACATGTAACCTACATAACCTATTTTTTTTTAAAGTTTGTTGCATAAGATTTTCTTGAGTTTCCATAACTCAAGTAGATTTTCTTTCTATCATTCCTCTATATATATACATATATATATATATATGTGTGTGTGTGTGTGTGTGTGTGTAAAAGGAGGTTAAAGTTTAACTTTAAGACTTTAAACCAGTATAACTTTTAAGGGTGGGAGTTGGCTTCAAAATCCATTTTTCCTACAAAGTGTACAAAGTCATAAAATACCATCATGTCAATCATAAAACACACTCAACACCCATAAATTACAAAGTGAAGATTACTAAAACGCCATATTTGTGGGTTTTGTGTTGTGTTTTAGATGATAAGGCTTTGATTAGCGAATGACTAACATTAGTGTGTTTTATGTTGATTATCATGTAGTGTTTTATATTCATAGTTCTACGATGGTGTGTTTGAAGTTTTTATGCACTGTTAGGGTTTGGATACTTGTTTTATGATCTTCACTCTGTTATTTGTGGTGTTTGGGTGTGTTTTATGGCTGAATTTGTGGTGTTTTATGACTTTAAACACTTTGTAGGAAAAATGAACTTTGTATCCGAACCCTACCCAACTTTTAAAACCAATTTGTTCTCACGATTTTTAAATGAACAAAACCTTTTCATATGTTAATATTTTAACAATAAAAAACATTTAAAAACAATTATTTTATTTTCTTTAGTTTGAATATAGTATTGCTACAATTTCTTTAAAAAAAGAAAAAACATTACAAGATTACCATTGTATGTGTTCTCGGTGCATCGCATAGACACCACACTAATTATAAAATATATAGATGTGAGAAAAGCCTAAGAAGAGTTTGGTTCAATTATGATCAGTGTAACATATTTTTTATATATTTTAGGGTATTAGTCAATTCTAGCATGTTAAATCTCTAGAAAAAATGAGTCATATGTATACGAACGTCGTCTTTTTTCTTCTTCTATTGCGTTTACAGTTCTCGATTTATTTATGTTTATTAATTAGAAGCGATCTAGTGATTCAAAAGTAGTTCACTCCAAAATGAGGCCCCACGTCTGAAGCTCATCCTGTTTACAAACTGTTCTAAGATCCAGGAACTCATACCTAATATAAATGGAACTTCTTATAAATATTTTTAGGGAGTGAATTTCAAGGATTGTCCTTTATCTTTATACCCATTTTCAGGCGATGTCCTTTATGTTTAAAATTCACGAGTTTTGTCCTTTATGTTTTCATATCATACACATTTTGTCCTTTAGGCCTAACCCAGTTAGTTTTTTCAGTTAAATTTGGTCATATGCTTTGCACATGAGGGCTTTTTGGTCAATTCAAAGGTAAGTTCAACAACAGATTTACAGCTCAAAGCTTCTGCAACCTTTGAATTGACAAAAATGCCCTCATGTGCAAAGCACATGACCAAATTTAACTGAAAAAACTAACTGGGTTATGCCTAAAGGACAAAACGTGTATGATATGAAAACATAAAGGACAAAACTCGTCAATTTTAAATATAAAGGACAACGCCAGAAAATGAGTATAAAGATAAAGGACAATCCTTAAAATTCACTCTATTTTTAGGTATTATAAGTGTTTAAGTTTTTTTTTTATCTTTATATATTACTCCCTCTGTCCCATTAAATGTGTCTTATTTTGAATTTTCAAAGTCTTTATTTATAAACTTTGACTTTAATTATATATTTTTTGTGTTATATAAAACTTGATGAAAATTAACCCGATAAAAACACTTGTAAAACACACTCAAATCATATAACTTTCATCAAGTATTATCTAACACAAACAAAATTATTTAAGGTCAAAGTTTACAAATAAATACTTTGAAAATTCAAAATAGGACACTTTTAATGGGACGGATGGAGTATAAGAAAATAAACAATACTTGTTTTATTTATATATTTTAAAATGATCGTATATCACTATATATATGAATAGTAATATACGAACGTAACCCACTTTTTATTCTATTCTTAATACGCGGAATTTTTATAAATTGCTTTTTTTCACATGCCTATTTTTTTAAATATGAACTTAATATTATTAAGATATGCACATGCCTGTATTTTTAATAATATGAACTTTTTTTGTCAAGTATTCTAACATTATTAAGATAAAATCTTATGTGATGTAAGATTGTTGTAAAAATGTATAAAAAAACATGAATGTTATGGAAGGAATAACTAAATTGCATGAATAACTACGCAATAAAAATCTGATAATGTTTGAATAACGGCCGGTAATGCTTCTTTAATATATTAGTATTAATAATATATTAAAAGATCTTGTAATTAGTAAAAAATCTTTCAAGAAACAGGTCACTTTCTTGGTACTCTGAAGCATATGGGAGCAATGGGGGGAATGGAACTCCATCCCTAAAAAGCACCTTAAACAAATATTTATATATGTAAAGAAAAGCCAAAAATAAAATTCATAATTACAAGAGCGTTTCATTACTGTAAAGGGTCCTTTAATATATGGTGTGCATGGCCCTCAATGAAAGTGAACTACCACTTCATCAAATGCAAAAAGACTTGTCACGCACCCCATCGAATTTTACCTTTATTTTCTCTTTTTTTTTTTTTTTGTTAGTCACAATCCTACAGAAAAAAGGAAACATTTTAACCCCTGAAGGTTTCAAATAAAAGTGACATATATACTACATATTTTGGGGAATTGATGTGTTATAACGACATAAGTCAAAAATGGCTGTACAAAACGGTATATGATATGACATTCGTGTTTATGTAAGAAATTAAGAACTTATAAGTTGTGTATCTTTGTTTACCCTTTGTTGTAGTCATCTTTCGCTAATCTTGTCGCAAACCCTTTGTTGTAGTCATCTTTCACTAATCTTGTTGCGCGCAAACACTGTTTTCTACATATGTTATCGTTGTCATATTATGATAAAGTGCTATTCAACTTATTAGTGGATGGTTAAATCGATATTCAGGTGCATGTCCTACCACGAGATATGTTGGGAAAATCGACTTTTGGGTTGTCCATGTGGTTACTCAAGTGGTTACCAGTGAGATTAGTTGACCGGTTTCTGTTGTTCGTGTCATGGGTAATACTTGGAAACACAGCTAGGTTTGGACTTGACCGGCCCATGTTGGGACCACTCGAGCTCAAGAACATATCTGGAAAGACACCCGTGTTAGATGTCGGGGCCCTAGCCAAGATCAAAAGTGGAGACATCAAGGTAAACCTAGTTACTATTTATGGATGCTTTTCTTTTTACCTGCCTTTCATTTCCTTAAAGCCCTCCTCTTATCATTGTACATGGGATTTCCTTTTATTCAAATCTACAATCATTGGTTTTAGATTTGTTTGATCATAACATATGTTAACAAATATCTCCATTTATACCCACCCATACATGCTTTTCACTCCACTTTTTCTAGCTTTTTAAACCTAGACTGCTTTAACCTCTTAAAATTGCATCAAGATTAGAAATTAGAATATTTTAAGAACTGGAGACACAAAAGAAGAGCTCATGCAAACATACTTGTATAAGTTAAGGTGGTAAAAATGAACAGGTAAAACAAATCAGTAAATTGATTATTGTCCCAACACTTCTTAAATTCTATAATTTTATAAATAGTTAATATATAGATATCTTTATACAAATTTATAAAAATTAACTAAAACTTATAGAGAGACACATTTAACACATTTTCTTTCAGAACTAACAACTTTTTAGTTTATACCACAGTGTACTAAGTATGTGTTTGAATACTTGTAGATATATCCAGGCATTCAACAAATAAGGGATCACAGTGTACATTTTTTTAATGGGAAGACAGAGAATTTTGATGCAATTATTTTAGCAACAGGATACAAAAGCAATGTGCCATCTTGGCTAAAGGTACTTTTCTCTCCATTATTTTTCTTTTTGTAGAAATTATAATTATTTTCTTACAAAGATTGATAATATATATATATATATACAGGCTAGGAGTTGGCCAGAAAGTCCAAATTTACTAAAAAGTGTAAAAAGTCATGAAACACCATAATGTCAACTATAAAACACACCAAAAACCCACAAATAATATGATGAAGATTACTAAAACATCATGTATGTTGGTTTTGTGTTGTGTTTTAGATGTTAAGGCTCTGATTATGGAATGACAAATATTATTGTGTTTTATGTTGTTTAGCATGGTGTGTTTTATATTCATAGTTCTACGATGGTGCGTTTGAAGTTTTTATGGACTATTAGAGTTTGAATATGGTGTTTTAGTAATATTCATTCTATTATTTGTAAGTTTTAGGTGTGTTTTATGCATGAAATTATTGTGTTTTATGACTTTTTACACTTTTTAGGAAAAACACACTTTTCGTAGGATCCCCACTCTATATATATATATATATATATATATATATATATATATATATATATATAGGGGGAGGTTAACGTATAATATTTCTTAACGTATGATATGAAATTATGCACGTTATAAAACTTAAAACCCTAATCACGCATGGTTATATTTTTCAACATGCGTGATTATTTGTTTTTCAACATGCGTGATTATGGTTTTCAACATACGTGATTAGGGTGTTGAGTTTTATAATGTGCGTACTTTCATAATGTACACTCGTAGTTAAGGAATATTGTACTTTCATTTTCACTATATATATATATATGTGTGTGTGTGTGTGTGTGGCAGGGTTCATTTCAGAACCACTCTTATTGTGAGAACCATGAGAACTAATATAAATACAACAAAATAAACCCACTCCATCACCACCCAAAACCTAAACACCCACCCTCATCCCACCACCAACCAAAAACCTAACCCCCCCCCAAAAAAAAAAAAAAAAAAAAAAACCTACCCCCCCCCCGACAAACCCCACCCAATCTAAATGCTAAAAACTAAACCCTAAAGCTAAACCTCACAACTATATACTAAAAAAGTTTTTATTTTTTTAATAGCTACTTTTCGTCCCAAAAACATTTTTGTGTGTTTTTAGTTTTTTATAGATATTTTTGTTGTGTTCACACTAGTTATCGTGGTTCTCGCAATAAAGGGTAGTTCCTAATGGATTTTTATCCATAAAAATATTAACAGGATTAAAATTATCAAAAAAGTAAGTATATGTTATTCTATTACTAAAGAGAGATATATATGTTTTGTCTAGGAGAAAGAGATGTTCTCGGAAAAAGACGGTTATCCCCGAAGACCATTTCCTAATGGTTGGAAAGGTGCATATGGGCTTTATGCCGTAGGGTTCACGAAACGTGGCTTGCTTGGTGCATCAGCGGATGCTAAGCGAATAGCAGAAGACATCAGTAAATGTTGGAAAGTAAAATCCAACCATCTCATAAAAACAACTAAACGATCATTGTTGTTTCAACCTTAGTTTTGTATCTTTATTTGTTTGGGCGGTATTTTTTTATTTTATATTTTTTTCGCCTTTTTCTTGAGTCTTGTTAGATAACACACATTCCATTGATCTCAAAGTGAATCACAAAATTTTGTTAGTACAAAGCAAATGCTTTAATTAGCAAATTTTCATGGAAATGGAGAGGGGGCAAAGATTGTTGGGTTATTTTAGGTTTTAATAGCTGAAGTGTGATAATTGTGTTTGTATATATATGTTAGAAAAATATATATATATTTATTTCAAACAAAAGAGCTGATTGGAGCTGGTTTTTGTGTGTGACCACCTTGTTGTCTGAGTTGGCATAAATAAAGGGTGAACTACTTCATGTAACTTTTCTAACAGGTGTATCTCAATAACAAGAATTTTGGTTTTACACTTTTACATTTTTATTTTTTTAAATGAATTAATATTCTTATTTTGTTTTATGTATTTCTTTTCTCAAACCTTTATAACCTGCTGTTATACTTGCGAAAATACGCAAAATAAACATGTGGCTTGATTTGATGAAAAATTAGACATCATCCATTAAGTAATTAACAATTTATACAGATATTGTATATTTTGCTTTTAGCCACACTCACTTATCTAGATATAGTTTGCACCATCATCAAATTATCTATCCGCTTTGTTTTTAAATCGCCTAAACATTAATTCCAATTTAAATAAAAATATGTTACAAAACAATGGCCTAATAGCAACCAATATATGATGTATGTAAACAAGAATTGTAGAAGATCATAGAGAGAAAGATAGAAAGAAGAATTGAAGAACTTATTCTTATTGATATCTAAAAGGGATTACATATGCCTCTATTTATAGGCTTACAAGATGAGAGTTAAGTATATGGAGAGATGGGAGTTAAGTATATGGAGAGTCATAACACAAGTGGATAGTCACACAATAAATATACAATAATTCATAACACTCCCCCTTGACTATCCACGTAACAAAATAATATATTATTCTTATAATACGCTTGGTCTTATAATACGCTTGGTGATGCTGCCTCGTTAAAAACCTCGCTAGGAAAACCCAGTGGGATATAACCATAGCTAAGGAAAAAAGAGTGCAGCGCATATTTTCTCCCCCTGATACTTTTGGATAAGGTGTGTTGCCTCATTAAAAACCTTACTAAGAAAACCCAATGGGACAAAACTTAGTCAAGGGAAAAAGAGTGCAACTTGAGTAAGTCTCTCCCTCATTTTAACATGTATCCTTTAAGTGATGTGTGTCCATCTTCCTTGAAAGTCGAATAAAGCTTTTGTAGCGAATGATTTGTCGCTTGATCCCTTAATGTGCAATCCTTTATGTTGAGCAATGTTGTATAATCTTCTAACGAGACTTTAGGTGCCTCCTTCCAAAAAAATATCATATGTCTACGACTGTGTTTTGTTACATTCCTGCAACTACAAGACTAACCAAACTTGTTTTGATGGGTTAGTAAAATATAATCAAATATCGTTTATACCTGAAATATTTCTTTGAACTCATTTCAATGTCTCTTCGCTTGACAAAGGTTATATCATGACAATATGGTCAAGTGAAAGATATTATAACCATACATAGCTAGCAAAACATATTAATGCACTTATGCATTTGACGATGGTACTTCTAGAATGAGAATCTCAACTTTGGTAGGAGATAATGATAGGCATTTCTTATAACAAATGACTTAACAACCTTTAACATACTTTAAGGTTCAACTATGTCCATACTAAAATATCCAAACATCATCTTCTAGATGTACTTGGGGGATTGGTAAAATATAATTACATATATATATATATATATATATATATGCAAACTACAGTTCAAAAATAATTAGACCGTGCCAAGGTCATTCAAAAATTCTCCCTCTAAAAGCTCGACAATTTCTCTCGATGATGCCTAGACATCATCACTGTAAACTGCGATTATAGTGAACTTTTAAGAGTAGAACGTCGATAAAACATGGCTAATTTAATCAAACTTATATCCCTCTTTATGCAAATATCTCGAGTTGTATAACACTCGATCTAACTATTTTAGTCCATACATATTCTATGAACTTGATATAGTATGTTCTTGAGGTTTTGACATCATTAATACTTCTAGCATTATCAATCCATGAGGGAATTCTTTCCATCTTATCCAAATATGCATGTGCTTTCACTCTTAGAAGTTTTGCTATATAAACTTGCCCTTTTAACACATAGATATCTATATCATATGCAAAAATATCAAGAACACTTGCTTTTATCTCCAAAATTCATATTGTACCATGTTTGTACACAGTGTACATTGAGATGCCATAATAACTAGGTACACATTTTCTATGTATGTTTATTGGAGTGTTGGTGCACTATAAATACATCTATAAGGTGTTTCAATTAACCTCTTAAGCACTCAAATGCTTTAGGATACTCATGGGGAGTTCCAATTATATTCAATTCAATAACATATACAACATGTATATGTATTCAGATCTGAATTTATATAATAATCATAATATTCTCGAGAACTTATTTTATATGACTTAGTATCAAGTGATACATAACATTCATAAGACGTGTGTCAATTCTCTTTTATATATTACCAGACTAATAAGATATTGGAAAGTCAATGCTTCCACCACTGGAGAATAATCAATCATAGGTCTTTGTGAAAATTCTTGTGACACCAATTTTGACTTATATCACTTAATTTGATTTTCACATGATTCGCGTAAAAGACACTTTTGTATTCAACATATTTTACAACTTCAGTTGTATGGACTGTTGGTCCAGAAACTTTCCATTTCATTAGAGAACTAAACTCTACCTTATTTGCATCTTTCTATTTTGGCCAGTCATTTCTTAATATTCATTCATAGGCAAATCTTAAATCTTGATCCTCATCATTTAATCATTTTAAGCGCTACAATATATACAAAAGTATAACGATGTCGATTTTTATTTCGATTCCATATATATCTTAGACATGATACAACTTGGCGAGATCTCTTTATTTTCAGGTACCTGAGGTTCTTCTTGAACCATCATGTCTATTATTTCTTCAGGAGATCTTATTACTATAACCTCGACTTGACCATCTTAATTACTTGATCCAATTTTCGAGGAATTTTATTATTGGAATCAACTAGTCTACCACGCTTTAGGCGTGCAATAGACTCATTACAAAAATATATTGTGTCCTCTTGGGACATAAATATAATTGGAGCATAAGCAGTTGATTATGTGACTTACTTAGTCACTCTATTTAGGTCAGTGAACTTGTCTGGTAATTTGTTCTTTACTATTGGTAAATGAATTATACTTTAAACTTCTAGTTCATAGTTTATAGTCTGAGGATCAAGATGACATGATAATTCATTTCACTTTTCACTTTCCAACTGCTTGTTATCTCCTCCTAGTGTTGGGAACATTCAATTATTAAAGTGAAAACCAATGAGCCATAAACGAATTTTTCTCACTAATGGCTTTAAGTATTTAATCATAGACGATTATTTATACCCAACATATTCTCAAACTTTTTATAAGTCCCATCTTTGTGCAGTGTGGTGGATGAGTTTCAATATGTATCGCACAACCAAAATCTTTGATGAGACATCTTTGGTTCCTGACCAAAAACCAACTGTATGGGGAGAACTATAACTTATTGGCTTGATGTGAATTGATGGTACTATATATAAAATTACATGTACCTAAATGAACTTTTGCTCCTCTCATGATCATTGGCTTTGTAACCAATAGTAGACGTTTAGTGATCATCTCAACAATAACACTTATTCATGATCGTTAATAACTTGGGAATCAAATTCACTATTATCAAATTAATATACGAATCTCGATTAATATGCTTGCTATCAAATTAGCTAAGCCACAATCACACAAGCTTCAGGTTGTAGATTTGATAACCATTTAGACGATGCATCGATTTCAGAATACTAAATGGTATCATGTCAGGATACACATATTCCCTTATTATTTCCAAAATATTTAGGGATCTAAACCATACTTTAGTTGGTATATCATTAACTTCCCTTGAGAGCAAATATTGCATGTGTAAGTACCATGAAGAATCTTCTAGTTCTTTGATTTTTTCACATCATCTAGACTCGGTATGGTCTAACCGGTCATGCCAATCATTAAATGATTATGAACCATAAACTTCGGGTTTATTATCATCGTATATGCTTTTAGTTGCACTCGTGTTTGTTCAATACACAAATAGAAAATACAAGAGAATAACAATTATTATTTCAATCATTCATATTATAACATGTTTTCCACGTTTTATTCTCGTATAGTAACTCCCTTATATTGCCACTTCTTGTGGTCGATTTCAATATAAACATAGTTGAGGATCATTACAGTTTCCTCATTTACCATGATCATAACCTTTATAACGATCGTTTTATAGTCATCGCAATATAAACATGGTTGATCTCATTACATGATCATAATTCCTCAATTACTATGATCACGATCTTTGCACCAATTATTATATCATCACATTTTATTCAAGTAATAATCATACAACATTCATGGTGGTATCATTATAATTTCCTTAGTTATTACATGATTGTGACCTTTCACTGATCATTATATCATTACATTCACTTTAGGGAATGGATATCTCCACACAACTTTTATTCTGATAATGACCTTGAATATTCTTTAATAATATTGCTACTTTATGAGCATATGATCATATATGTATTATTTGCACTATGTTTTATGTGCACATTGTTTGTATACTAAACGTATAAAATACGAGACAACATCGTATTTGCAACTCAAACTTTCAACACTTTATTCTCATATGATCAGTCTCTTTATTCACCTCTTTTGGTGGTCTATCTCGTTATTAACATGACCATCATTACACTTTTTTTATAATCAATTTCATTATTAGTCTGATCATCATACTATTTTTCAGTTATATCAATGATCACAATAATCAATATGTAGTCACATTCACTTCGAAGAACGAAGGAAAGCCAAAAAATGTTTCATAGCTTTTCATTATATGAAATCATTTCAACTTTTCATTTGATATTGCTACTTCAAGAGTATATCTCAGGTGTGACCAATGGAAAATTTTATCTTGTTTTTCCTTCAAAACAATCTTCTTTTCTCATTAATATATAATTTGAGAAAAACTTACATGATCGACCCGTATAAGATTTATTGGTCAACATATGACGACCTTTCAGAGAGTATGACACACTTTGAATGTCATACGTGAACATATTTATAATTTTTTATTAGAGTAATGATAAATCACAAATTTTGGTTTTTCATTTGCTTAATTTATCCAAAAAAAAATATATATATATCTACATACAAACAATATATAGCATATAGATGACATATATTACAAAGTTAAATCAAGTAATACATAACATTATTTCATGTTATCAAATAAAACAAGGTTAAAATAAAACCTTATGAAATAATAATATGTCATCACATTCAAGCAAAATATATAAATTATGTATTAAGCTATCATGGCATAACCAATCACATGCATATCTTACAATAATATTTGTTTCTCTCACATTAAAAAAATAGAAACATCTATAAAATATATTCAATACAAAATAAAGAAACCTATTACTTACACCAAATAATATGTGATAATATCATGCACAATTATCAACTTCTTAGTTGATTTAGTTGATATTGAAATATTATGCAATTCAGTTAACACATGTTATAAAATATTTTTGGTTCATGAATCAACAATTTAAAAATGCACTTTACGTATAATAAAAGCTAATATCGACTTAGAATATGTTTATATGGTTTGATCATTCTTATCATTTAAGGCATGTGTTATTAATGTACAAACAAGACAAATAGATTAACAATAATTTTCTAAAGTTACATATTTTGTCTAAACATAAGATAGAAACTAATATATGTGTGAGAATACAACTCCATGTTTATCTAATAGCAAAGACCTTTAAAATAATATACTGATTTAATTTTGTATACAATAAATAAATACGATGCTTAGCTTGATAGCGAGTTCTTATCCTATAATTAAAAGTATAAAGTAATTAAGCTTAAGTAAGATAAAGTATATCTTGAGAACAAAAATACTGAGTTATATGCCATACACAAATAACTTAATTATATAGACATTAAGCAAGATTCATTAAATAATATAATAAAATTAAATAATTGAAACCATTCATTGAAACTTTTCATATTAATACTACAATTAAAAAAACTAAGATAATGAATATTCATTTATATGTTGTGATAAATCCAATTTAATAATACCAATGGTAACTTTTCATCTTCTAATTTAATAATACTAATGGAAACTTATCATCTTCTAATTTAATAATACTAATGGAAACTTTTTCATTTTTCCAATGAGAAAACTTAAAAGAAATTCGAGTAGGTTTTAAACCGATCAAACAATAAATACTCATGGTTGTAAAGAAACCCACATCATATCAAACTGGTAAAAATAACACAATAATAAAGACATTGCAAAGTGGTATACCCAAAAGTTATGAACTACAATATGAGATGAAATTAAACACTTTTTAACGGATTATTTGATTATGATATCTCAACAACAAAAACAAACATAAGATTGGCATCGACCCATTGAAGTAAACCAACGAAAAACTGAACGTGACAAATCAATTGGACGGTCGACTCATATGAAGCAGTTTCTACATTCTAAAATTTTGTAGCATTTCTTTAAGCTCGTTTACTTAGATTCGAAAACACAACAATATTAGTTATATAAATCTCAATCGATCCAAAATTGTATGAATTATAATATGGATTCTTTGAGAGATTTAAGATGATAACAATAACAAATTAATGACATACCTTATGATAATGTGATCCATCATCAAAAGCAACTCGTGCTGATAACGTGTTACAAAACAATGGCCTAATAGCAACCAATATATGATGTATGTAAACAAGAATTGTAGAAGATCATAGAGAGAAAGATAGAAAGAAGAATTGAAGAACTTATTCTTATTGATATCTAAAAGGGATTACATATGCCTCTATTTATAGGCTTACAAGATGAGAGTTAAGTATATGGAGAGATGGGAGTTAAGTATATGGAGAGTCATAACACAAGTGGATAGTCACACAATAAATATACAATAATTCATAACAAAATAAACTTTATCTTTGTTTTCTTTCATTAATTATTACATTCCATGTTTTCTTTTTCGTTTGATTTCAACAATATTCTAACTTAACCTAACCTAATCTAACATAACCAATCTAACTTATGTTGATGATTCCATCACCCATACACCTTTGTTGTAGTTGATGGATGAAACAAAGAACATGGGATGATGATCTAGTTGCAAATCACAACTAAGGTCACACTTGTTGTTCTTGCACGTTGTTTCACGTTGTTTGTTGATCTTAAAATTCTCATCAAAATTACCATGAAATGTCACTATATCCTTAATATATAGCATTTATGTGATTTAAACATGGCTCGTAACGTATTTTTGATAAAAATGCTTACAACATTCAAGTAAACCACATAAGTGACTTTCCACATTCAATCAACAAACTAGGATGATAAAAACGCTTAAAACATTCAAGTAAACCACATAAGTGATTGTCCTCCAAACAGCCGAAACAAGATAAGTGAGCAATTCTTGACATTATGTCTTGTATCACGGTTTTGACCTATTTTCAGGGTCCAAATTAAATAATTTTCAAAATAAAATCTATTTAAGACATATTAAATAATGCCTTTGTAAATTTTTAGAATTTTATAAAATTATTTGATATGTTAAAAGTGTTCCACAAGTTCAACAACGAAATTTGGAAATTTTGAGTTATACTTAAACAATCTTTTCCTTCAATGTTCTTCATATCTTCGAGTCATGCTAACCTGCCATCATCCTATAGTATCATACAAGCCCTGGAACCTCTTAAATTTTATTAATTAGGGCTTCCACATGAAGGTTGACTAAGTCGTTAAATAAGGATCTTCTTGCTAGTAACGAGTGATTTCTTCATAGCCCCTTTTTGCTTCTACAACTTTTGGGGTGGAAACATGTCACAAGCATCATAAACGTTTCTCTTCATATAATTCAACATGTAAATGTTTTATATATACTTTAATTATTTAAATGGTAAACGCACGTTCATAATTCACTATCATAAACATAAAGGCCCCCTTAACACATATTCTTACACAACCATTAGCTTTGGGGATAAAGCCAATGGTAGTACAACAAAAGATCTTTTGGTGTGACATTGTAACACCTCGGAAAATTTTATCGAGTAATATGGTGACACGTGTCCGATAACTCTCAAATATTCCAGATTTGTTGGACGAGAGGGACAATTATATTGTAATCGGAAGACAATATATGTTGAGGTATAAAAGGTGATAAAATGCGAAAAATTTGGCTTCAGAAGGTCCCTCGCGGACCGCAA
Organism: Helianthus annuus; assembly: GCF_002127325.2. Classification (NCBI taxonomy): domain Eukaryota; kingdom Viridiplantae; phylum Streptophyta; class Magnoliopsida; order Asterales; family Asteraceae; genus Helianthus; species Helianthus annuus. The sequence goes on from NC_035433.2 coordinate 144,931,160, forward strand.
GGCGTACGCCTTACGGTTCGTTAGGTGTTTAAAAAATTGTGTGCGCCAAAAGGTTCTTACGGAACGTAAGCTATCACCCTTACGGTCTGTAAGGGTGTCGCTGATAGAATGCCTGAAACTGGTAGCTGCAGGTTGCAATTTGAACATCATGCTCCGAACCTTGCCACTTCTCCTCCTCCTTGAGACACCTGGGATGCCACTAATCCATTTAACACCTCTGATCACACTTGGCATCATTTGGGAGCTCAAGATCAAGTATAAATAGCCTTGTTCTTGAGCCATTCTAACTTGAACCTTCACATTTCTTTCTCTCTAGCTCTTGAAGTTGCTTCTGATCAAAAGAGGCCTCCTATCTGAAGTCTAAACTTCCCCTTGAACACTTGTAACTGTTCTATCTCAGTCTTTTTCCATTCCTAAGCTAGTTGTTAGCCGAAAGTCAAGCAAATTGACTTTTGATTTGACTTTCGATTCTAACCATTTTGGTCAAAGCAAAGTTCAAAACGAACTTTGCAACATGATAGTAAAGATGAAGGTGTTAATCCCTTTTGATTACACACTCCGAAGATGACGTTAAGTAGGCGAAATGATGAGTCAAATTTATATAAAATAAAAGTAAAAAACGTAAATTTTGCAAATTACGACAAATGAGTTTCTAACTATCAAAAAATTAAACTTTGAAATTATAACGGTTCATATAACGTATTAGGACATGTTTAATCATGTCCAACTCGTCATTTCCTGCTTAGAGCTCATTTTGTAGTCGAAAGTCAAACAGTTTGACTTCTGTTTTGAGTTTCGATGCTGACTCGTTTGGTCAAGTTTAGAGCAGGTTTAAGGGTTTTTATATAATCATATTTTTGTAGGGAATAACCCTCTGAGATTATACCTTCTGATCGTATCATTTGGTAGGTTTATTGATAAGTCAACATAATATGCTTTTAAAAAATACTGAAAATGCCCTTATGACACAAAAATGATTTTTAAACCAAATAAACATTTAATCTAACTTTGAAAATGATATTACAACAATATGAAATATATTTTAGCATAACGGACTTGTCATGAACCTATTCGACCACTCGATACCGCATATGCGCGTACGGTTAGTTTAAATAGAATAAAATATAGAAACTAGCTGAATCGGTTCAAAACCTTTCAAATTTAGTTCTACTCAGAATGTTTGGTTATTAAACCCATATTACACGAGTTCTTGCACTCGGAAGGGTATAAACCACATTGAACCGCACGTATCTATTAAATTAACCGGTCAAAGTCAATGACTTATAAATGACCCGTTAACGTTCTAATGGGTCATATTTCCGTTCCAAACTAGAAGCCTCTAGTAAATTGCGCCTAAGTTTAAGTTATTTTGAATTATGGTTGTGCTAAACATATTTGATTTGTAAAGACTAGCACAGGTAAATACTCTTAGGCTATTTTATTTTATAAAGGATTGGGATATGGCATTAGCCACTTGGTCGGGTATTGCAAACGGGCGAAAGATGTCATAAAATTGCAAATAACCCGTTTTAATCTGTTTTGCTTGCTAATTTAAACACTTGGGGGTTAATACGACCGTGTCCTGGATATCCCGACTCATTTAATTGCAAATGGCCACGACCTAACTACGGGGTGTAAGCATACACCTAACGGACGCTAATGTTATATATATTTATATGATATTGAAAATGTGGTGTGTCGATTAATAATGCATCGGCATATGATTTCCGGTCCCCGACTATATTGACATGCATGGAAAACTGGTAACAAGAGATATAGTTTGTCCCATGTTATTTAAAAATGATATACCAAATGGTATCACATGCATTTTGAAAAGATTTTCAAAACGATTCAGTTAATTGTATTTACCAGTGAAACAGTGAAACTGACGTATTTTCAAAAGACTAAGTGCATGTTATTAGTAAGTATGGAATAGGCTGGAGCGGTATGGTCTTAAGATATTGGAATTTGCAACTCCACAAAAAAGACCCTTATTAGTCTAAAGTCGCATTTTATATTTCATGAACGAACAGCTTGTAAAAGTTTTATATTTTAACTTTACTTTACTTAATTTTACTTTATTCCCATCTTCTGTTGTGTATTGTGATAACTGATATCAATCGTCACGCATAAGCATTTGGATGTTCGAAATCCAACACATACATACCTTGTTCAATTCCTCATGACAAGGAATTGATAATAGAGGGCATTCGTCACAGGTATGGTTGTGGACTCGTGTGTTTAATTTAATGTCTTGTATATATTTACATGTTTATGAATCGTATCTTATAACTCTTATCTTTTATCATATATGGCAAAAGCTATGGAACTCACCTACTTTATAATTGACTCGTATTTTACAAGTTTTCAGGTGATGGAAATTAAGATTGATCACCACTTAAAATGTTATGCTTGGACTTAGAGTTTCAAAAATTGGATTATTTGTTTCTTGTCTTTATTTCGAAAACAGATGTAATCGAATACTTTAATTTAATAATATTTTTATAAGTTATCTTTATACCTTGTGTTGTCATATCTTATCAATCATGCCCCCCCCCCCCCCGACATTTCCACACTGAAATGTGACAGATTGGTTCCATATATAACAATTTGTGACAAGTCCCTAACTAGCGGTGATTGGTTCCACATTGAAGGGTGAAAAATAACGAATTAAAACTGGTGATTTGACAAGTATTAACCAGAATGGTATATTTATTTTGTTAATATTTTAACTACAAAAGAGTCACTACTGATTGTGATTGTAATTAAAGGTCATCCATTGCAACCCACAACAAACATAAAGGACGAAAAGTGTAATTTACCCTTCATAGTATGTTATTATCAAAACTGAAAGCAAAGGGTCTCTGTTGACAAGTCCCTAAATAGCCTTCCTTTCCTTTGTTCTTTGATCCCTCGATTCCTTTGAGGGCCCTTGGATCGAAAGTTCAAACACATCTGGATCACTTTCGTTTCTTTAATCATTGGGTCAATCAAAGGCTCGATAAATTTCGTTTCTTCAATTGAAGGTTTTATTACATGTTTAAAGGTTTGATTCAATTGAAGGTAGATCCATCTTTCTTTTAAAATTTCATTTCTTCAATTGAAGATTCCATGTGAGAGAGCTGAGAACCCTTTGTTTTCTTGAAAAAAAAAGTTTTGGTAGATCCATATTTCTTTAAAGATAAAATTACTGAAAACGTCTTTTACATTAATTTAAAACTACTACGACCTTACGTCCTTTAACACAAACCCAGCTAAATTTTGCAGTTAAGTGTCATTACATTCCTAACACGTGATGGGTAAAATGGTTATTTTAAATCTTTCTTTATCATGTCAATGGTGGTTATTGAATGCACAAGACAACAAGGATGAAAACATCGAAAAATACTAGAAGAAGTAGTTGAGCCATTGTGATCGACGATGGTTGAGTGGTCTTGGTTTTGTGTATCCTTGTAATAAATTTTCTTGAAGTTCTTATTAATAAAAGGAGTCGCACGAAGTTGTTCAAATACTTGAGTTCGGGGTGGGCGTTTGGGTTGGGTTCTGGCATCCCTGATTTGATGATATACTTCATATTCTCACAAAACTATTATTAGAGTCTCCTACCTCTAGTGTTGTTTTCTTATATTTGTTCCAAAACTTCTATCACTCCAATGTTTAGAAGCATATTGTTGTGAATAAATGAAGCATAATCAAATCAGAAATGGAATGCGATCACTACTGATTTTTTCCTGTTTAAAGAATATTGCCTATTTTATGTCTTTATCATTTTAAACTAAATCAAAGTTGTTGTTGGATGAAGTTAAGTCGGATGCAAGAAGCGGATGTTTAGAATTAAATTGTGGATGGAATTGGATCAAAATTGAATATGTAGAAAGATGTTTGGTTATGAATCATTTAATTGAAAGATCTATAAAGAAGTGTAATATGGAACACTATTTTAAGGATTTATGCTTCAAGAAACAAGTAGGTAAAGAAAATTATGTGAAAATCTTTGGGCTTCTAAACAAGTGCTCTTTGTTCGCCACTCACTCTAATCCACTATCACTAGAATACCATGTCATTGATAAACATATCGCCGAAGAAATGGTCCATGTAATTATATTTTTATTTAAAATCGGGCTAATTTGGGTAAATTACATAAATGTTCTATGTAATTAAAATAGGTTAATTTCATAAATGGTCCATGTGGGTATAAAATAGTATTTTGGTCCTTTGACCTAAACTCAACAAATAAGTTAATGTATGTTGACTTTATTACCTCAAAGTGTTACAAATATGTGTATGAAAATATGTATGTTCAATTGTTCATGGCATTTAACTAAGTATAGTGAGTGTGGATTTGAATGTTTAGGATTTTGAAACTGTATGACCCTAATGATATGTGTTATTCGTTAAACTAGAAAATCTTCAATTCTTATGTATGTTTATTCAACTTGGTAAAAATTTTGATCTCATGGGGTATTTTAACTGTATCAAGTTAGAAACAGTTTGGGTCTCTAATTTTAATATGTGTATGAAGGTATGTATGTCTCTGGCATTTGACTAGGAATGGTAATTGTGGATTTGAATGTTTAGGATTGTTAGGCAAATGTGCATCTTTATGCATATGTTTGAGAAAATCATTGTATTTATTATGAATCTCCACTGTTATTGTTTACGTGAAGTTATAGTTTATTCGCATAACTCTATGATTCATATATTCATGATATAATTCTCATAAATTGAGGAATTTTCATTATAATTTTTTTACATTATGTGATTCGAGATGGTTAGTAGCTGTTTATCATAGTAGTTTTTCAAAAAGTTGTAAGATTGGGTATACGCCATAGTCTATTCTAAATTTATCATCTTTTGTTCTTCATGGCATGACTTTAAGTGGTTACTATATCAAAGTAGTACTTTTGGAAGAGGCATATAATTAGGTAGGTTTCATGGATTTTAATCTATTTTTGTGTTGCACATTTATAAAGGATTTTACCATTAACGCCATGTGTTGTTACTGTTTGGCTATGTGGATTCGAAGTCTAGGTAATTGCATCCTTGATTGATCTTCCCCATTTTTTACTTGTTTGTTGTTTATGCATGTTATTTTGGTTTAAAGTACAATATTAATTAATCACTCTTATATTCGGCTAACTAATTATAATGGTTCATTATCAGCAGGTAGTGTGTCCTTGGTTATTACCCATTAATATTACTATCGAGTAGGTACATTTGCCTACTAGTGTGTGGTTTATGCTTTTGTTAGAATCTTCTATGTAATTAAAACTCGGGTATCTTTATTAAGAAAATATAGTGCAATTATAGAGAGAAATCTCTATTGAGTTAAGGAAACTATAAAACCCAAATGAATGGACCTCATTTTGCCATGTGTTACACTTTTTTTGCTTTTTCACAGCCGTGTGTTACGTGTAACCCCTAGAGACTGTCATGGGAAATAGCTTTTGAAGATTTTCAGCTTTTTCAGAAAAAGCAAAAAGTGTAACAGGACCAATCTGAACCCTTGATTTTTTTAAATGGTGGTGGAGATGAGGTTTCTAGAGTTTTTATAACTCACATAGGTTTTCTTTCTATCTCTCCCCTATATATATATAGACACACACACACACAACACACATACTTAGTATCAAACATATCTCATTAACCCCTAATAGAATTGCTATAACCTAAGGTGACTCAGTATAATGTAAAACAACTTACTAGCCCGTGACAAGGCCCAATTAGTGTACAAATTATCGTACAAATGTCTTTAACACTAAACTGACTTGTTGTGGCCTAATGTGGCTTTGTGTAACGTAAATCAACTTACTAACACATGATAAGGCTCCATTTGTGTACTAATCATCACACACATATCTTTATAAACTCAAAATGATTTGTTGCAACCTAATTAATGCGACTTTGTGTAACCTAAACTAACTCATTAACACATGACAAGGCTCACTAAGATCATCAGTGTACTAATTATTATACACAAGTCTTTAACACCAAAATGGCTTGTATGGCCTAATGTGTCTCCAACCTAAACCAACTCACTAACACAAAATAAAGCGCATTTAGGCTCATTAGTATACTAATCATCATGCATATGTAATTTATTACCAAAATAACTTTTTTTGAACGGCAAAATTTTCAACACCACCTTAATTCTACCTTTACCTTGCACTTGCAAGGATTTGAACCCACGACCTTACATTTGTAAGGGGGAACACCATACTACTAGACCAATAGGTCATGGCTAACACCAAAATAACTTGTTATGATCTAACGTGACTATAAAAACCGAAAGGGGTGAACATGTTATTTTTAACTCTTGACCACTTGTTGTAACTTTTTGTTTGTTAGATAAATATTTCTTATTAAAACTTAAAGGTTAAACAATAATAAGAGTTTATGGTTAAGAGAAACACCACATAAACACAAGGATTTATAGTAGTTTAGGTGGGTGTTAAGGATCTACCTTACATCCATGCATGGGCCTCTCATCAAAAGTTATTGGTAGAGATCATTGTTACAAAGTCTCACTAAGCTAGATAATGATCACCCTTCACACGTCTTTCAAAGGTGGTAACATGTATGTCTATGTTCAGCCTGAAAGGGATCACCAATATTTGTCCCACCAATACCTTTTGACATTTGTTTGTGTTGCTCTTTGTCATTGCCTTTATTAATGAGCATATAAGGGTTGATTCGTTGTTTTATTAATCTTCAATGAGCATAAAAGGTTGATTCATTGTTCAGAATTTCGTCTAGTTGTGGAACGGTTGGACCATACTGTGGACTTCCTTTCTTTATATTGTGCAACATTGAGCCGATCATTTGCGGGTGATACCCTAATTGACCATGAAACTTATGTGCATTTTTTGGCGAAGTCTTCTATTGGGCCCTTTGATGTTTGCCTATTGTTGATTCTTGCGTTTGCGTACGGATTTTTGCTCACGACATCACGAAAATAGATTACGACAATATGATCCTTCTTTTTTGAGCAACAAACTTTTACACCTAAATATCACCTAATCTTCCATTTGTAAAAATTTGAACCTACACCATATTTGTAGGGGACAAGCACCATACTACTAGTTCATAAGTAAATATATGATCATTTGTAAGTAAAATTACTATCACACATTCACACGTTCTAATATTCATCATCACAAAAATAGCACTTTATAATACCATCAATACATGCACTAACAATAACTTTATGTAACCTATAAACCAACTCAATAGCATATGACAATGTGGGTCAATACCCTTGACCCATCAGTGATTGGAACTTGTCATTACACAATTGCAAATGTACCTTCTTTGTGGTTGGAACTTCTCACCAGGAACCTTCATTTATGTTCCTTTGGTGAATGAAGATTGTAGTGGAGGATTGCAAAACTTAGATCTACTAATTTGATTTTTGTCATGATGAAACTTATCAAGATTTCGATTTATAGCAATTCTTTAATTTTTTTGAAAAAAAATGTAAATTTGTAGGAAATTGTTGTATGATTTAATTTGTTTTTTATGTGTGTATATATACACACATATAGAACATATATTTTACTAATAGAAAATTAGAAATACTAGAAAGGTAACAATAAAATGCATTTTTTTTTTATTTTGAAGCAATTATAGATACGGATTCGCGATTAAAAATCCTTCGCCATTTTTCTTTTACAAAACTAAAATCCGTTTGTGGTCATTCGCTAAACGTGAGCCAATGATCTATCGCATAAAGATTGTCGTTGATTCGTCGTTAAAATTTTCTAGTTGAACAAGTGAGTCCGGTACATTTTTAAAACACTATTCCTTTATACATGAAACAATAACGTTGAAAAAAAAATTTTTTTTTGAAAGGTGAATTTCATTAAACAACGCCAAAACCTCAAACCGAGGCGGCAACACACAAACCCGCAACTAAGAAATTACATATTAAAAAATTTACACCAATATTCCAAGTTAATATTTATAGTTGAAAATATATTGAAAGCCACATCCTAAAACCTTTACTCTATGTGGTTCGATTTTGCAGCTTCCATTAATGTTAAGAATTTTTTTTTTTTTTTTTTTTGGTTAGTAATTTAGGTAGTGTTTCCCTCATGCTTGATTCTAAACCACTGATTACCATTAATCATTGAATATCTTGGAATTCCACTCGCTTAAACTTTTGTTTGCAACTTTGACAGGATGGTGCGATAATAATTGTTTCCCTCATGCTTGATTTTATATTTTTAATTAAATTCCGAACCATAAGTTCGTGCATACTTGATTAGTATCAAATCCCACTTGGTAAATATGATTAAAGTGGTAAATAGCCCAAAACTGTCTTTCTTTAGTTTCTCGATTGGCGTGGCTGTGTCTTGGGGGCACTACTCCCCAAGGAGCCGAGATGGGCACGAAAGCTGCATTGATTTGACTTCTTTGCTTCTGCTATTGAAGCGAAAAACCCCAAGAAAACTTTATCAATTCTCATTCTGATCGTATCGTAGATAGCAGTCAGAGTCAGTACGCTTTCTATTCTCTTTATATTATATATGAAAATAGATAAGAAAGGAGGGCTGCCGAGGCCTTATTCGTTAAATTATTAAGTCGATTGATGAGGGTTATAAGCCATTTCACATGTTATCATTTTAGTTTTTTTTCAATGGCAAATCTTTTTTAATCTCTGTCGTCTGTAAGACTTGAACCTAAGAATTTCCCCTCTCAAACTCAGGTGTTTAAAGGTTTTGCATTTGCCAATCGACCATCACCCTATTGATGTTACCTTTTTAGTTCATTTTTATTTACTAATTAAATTGTTATTGTTATAAGAGTAAACTGCCTAAATCGTACCTGAGGTTTGGGCACTTTTGCTTGATCCGTCCAAAAAGTTTGTTTTTTTCAATTGGACCACTCAGGCTTTACAAAATTTGCTAAATCCATCTATATCTCTAACCCTATTAAAAACTAATGTTAAATGATTGGTATTTTGGATGGATCTGACAAGTGTCCAAACTTCAGGGACAATTTTGATAGTTTACTTTTTTTAATGTTTTCTAATACTTTTATGAGTAAATTACAAGTTTTGTCCTTTATGTTTACACCAAATTGCAGACACTGTGCTTTAGCGCAAAAGTTGACAAGTTTTATAATTAATGTTCCAAAATCTTGCACGTTATGTCCTTTAGGCCAAACCCAGATAGATTTTTTGGTTAAATCTGGTCATGTGCCATGCACATGAGGGCATTGTTGTCTTTTTACTTAATTGATTAGAAAAGGCTTAAACCTACAACCAGTAGTACTGGTCCTTCTTCTGCCGCCGCAAACACATTGAACAATCTGAATGAAGATGATGTAGTGGAACCACCGGAGTTCGCACGTGCAAAAGGGCAAACACGCCGTCCACCTCACCGGCGGCTCAATCCACCATTCCAACGTCAAAGAAACCTACAACCAGTACTGGTCCTTCTTTTGCCGCCCCAAACACATCGAACAATCCGAAAACGTTCCCGATTTGTCGACACGTTCTACAACCTTGTCACCGACATTTATGAATGGGGTGGGGACAATCGTTTCACTTTTCTCCGACGATTGAAGGTAAATCGAACCTTGAATCGAGCAGAATTCATGAACAGATGGTTGTAGATCTGATTGGAGGGAAGGCTGGACAAAAGATTCTTGACGCTGGTTGCGGTATTGGTGGTCCGATGCCTGCGATTGTGTCGCATTCCGGGTGTAATGTCACAGGGATTACCATTAATGAATATCAGGTTATTATTTTTTAACTTTCTTAACTACGAATGTTTGGCTAAATTACACATATTTGGGAGAAGTGAGAGGACTGCGTATGGATTTATGAGGGTTAAGGAGGTCGCCGGAGGTTTTAGTCATGGTGTAATGGTGATGTGAAAATGGTGGAGGGTGGTGGCTTGTGGTTGCTGTTGGCAGTAGAGAGACAGAGAGGTAGAGAGATACAGAGAAACATATTATAATTCTTTGATTTTTCAATTTATTACAAACTAGTCCCTAAATATAAGTTGTTTTACACAATAGTCCACGAAGAGATGAAATGACAACAATGCCTTCATGTGTAAGGCACATGACCAAACTTAACCAAAAAATCTAACTGGGTTTTGCCAAGGACATAATGTGCAAGATTTTGGAACGTAAAGTTGAACTTGTCAACTTTTACGCTAAAGGACAACGGCTGCAATTTGGTGTAAACATAAAGGACAAAACTTGTAATTTACTCTATTTTTATTAACATTTCTTATATCTTTTTTTTAAACTTTATTGTTATAAGAGTAAACTCCCTAAATCGTCCATGAGGTTTGGGCACTTTTGCTTGATCCGTCCAAAAAGTTTGTTTTTCTCAATTGGACCACTCAGGTTTTATAGAAGTTGTTAAATCCATCCATATCTCTAGCCATGTTAAAAACTAATGTTAAATGATTGGTATTTTGGATGGATCTATCAAGTGCCCAAACTTCAGGGACAATTTTGATAGTTTACTCTTTTTAATGTTTTCTAATATTTTTATTAACATTTCTTATAAGTTTTTTTAACCGGATTTTAATATAAATGTTTTATTTTTTTAATTTCTTCAAAATATTTTCTTATCACAAAACTATTGTTTTTGTTAGCGACAAAACGACATTGTTACCAATTAGGATCATCATTTATCTTTATTTGATAAATGACATTGTTTAACATATTCATATTCATAAATTTCTTTCTAAAAAACATTTTTTTTCCTACACAAGAATATAAAACCTAACAATCAAATCAAACCACGATAATTGTAATGGAGAAAATGGCATTTCGATTTGAATGGATTCAAAATGATGTTGCTACAATCTTGTTAGTTTGGTTGTGTTATAATTTTGCATTTTCACAAAGGATTGTAACCCGTGTGGTATTACTCAAGATAAAATTAAAATATTTGAAGGACATGCTAAATTGAATTCTAAAAACATTTTTTACATTAAAAAAACATGATAATGTTAAAGATGAATATTATAAAAAATGTATATTAGAGAATTCTTGTAGATTTGAACATGAAGTAGGTTTAAAGAAATTTCTTTTGTTATTTAGTCTGTGTTTACATATGTTTTGAAATCTCTACGAGCGTGTTGCGAACGGAACTGCTGATAAGAATAAAAAGGAAATGTAGAAAAAAACACTAAAAAAATAACCGAAAGAAAATCAAACAAAAAAGTTGTATGATAACGATGTTGTTCGTATGAAACCCGTGGTCAGAGATGAGCAAATTGTTCTGCGTACCGGTACCAAATTTGCTGAACCGAAAGATCTTAAGCACCAATTCGGTACCGAGTTTTGCCGTTCATGGTACCGGTTCACTATGGTTTTTTACCTTCATATACCAGTGCCATAACCGGCATTTTCGGTATCAGTGCCGATTCTGTGTCGGTTGGCACCGAACTCATACCTACCCCTGAAACTAAAAAAAGAAAAAATTAAAAGTTGAAGAAAATCAATAAAAAAAAAGTTGTACGATACCGTTGTTTGTACGGTAACCGTGATCAGGGATGAGCAAATGGTACCGGGTAGCAGCACTGAATTTCCCAAACCAAAAGATTTCCAATATCAATTCGGCACCCACTTTTGCTGTTTTCTGTATTAGTGTCGGTTTTTACCTTCATGTACTGATACCGAACAGGACCGTACCGGTATTTTCGATACCAGTATTGGTTCAATACCGGTTGACACCAACCTTATCCCAACCCCTGATATTAAAAAAGGATTAAGGTTAAAAAGTAAAGAAAATAACTATTATTATTATAATATTAAAATAATAAAATATTAAAAAAACTATATATTATTATAATATTAAAATCACTATTCATTTCAATTTGTTTATTAATATATAGGAACCACTTTTGCTGTTTTCTGTATTAGTGTCGGTTTTTACCTTCATGTACTGATACCGAACAGGACCGTACCGGTATTTTCGATACCAGTATTGGTTCAATACCGGTTGACACCAACCTTATCCCAACCCCTGATATTAAAAAAGGATTAAGGTTAAAAAGTAAAGAAAATAACTATTATTATTATAATATTAAAATAATAAAATATTAAAAAAACTATATATTATTATAATATTAAAATCACTATTCATTTCAATTTGTTTATTAATATATAGGAAAATATATAGGAAAATATATAGTAATAATAATGTTTATTAATATATAGTAATAGTAATAATATTATATTATAAAAAAAGTATATTAGAGAATTCTTGTAGAAATTATTAAATAATGTTTAAAGCAAAATAGATAAATTAAATGTCAACTCTAAAAAGAAAATTGTCATTTAGCTTTTGAAATAATATCTATATAAATTAAATGGTTTAAAAAATTAATTAGTTAAAGAATTCTAAAATATTATTTACGGAAAATAAAATTTAAGCATGAAGTATAAGAAAATGTTAATAAAAAATAGAAGAACATAAAAAAGAGAAAATTGTAAAAATTGTCCCTAAAATTTGGCACTTGTCTGATCCATTCAAAATGCCCATCATTTACATATACTTTTAGTGGTATTAGAGAAATGAATGGATCTGACAACTTTTATAAAACCCGAGTGGTTCAATTGAATATATATATATATAAAGTGTATTGTACAAAATACCTTAACGTACGAACTGTACGCGATATCAATTTCGCATTTTATGTTAAAAAAATAGAATTTGCATGTTCCAAGAAAATTGTAAATCGCATGTTACAAATTAAAATGGGAAATCGCATGTGTGCACAAAAACCATTTTCGCATGTTATATAAAAATCAAAAATCGCATAGTGTAAAAATTATCAAAATCGCATGTTTATAAACCAATTTCGCATTGTTGATACATGATATGTTGACGCGACTCGACTTGACGTGACTCGGATTAGCAACGACATTCCTCCGTCGTGTGCTTCAAGATTAAAAGCAGGCCAAGAGAACAAAAGACTTGAACCTTGGTCCTTGGTCCTTGGGCTGAAGACTAATCGGCGAAACAAACACATCTGGGCCTTCACTCTTTGGGCCTAAGCCCAAGACGACGAAACTCAAATGGGTCGACGAAACAAGCCTGTTTCGTCGACTGCAATCCTGTTTCGCCGTCCTTCCTTTTGTTTCGTCGATGGTAGTTATGTTTCGCCGATTTCAGTTCAGTTTCGTGGTGCTGTGACTATAAATAGACAGTCTCTAGACAGAAAACAAAAAGAGAACACAGAGAACACACACGAGAGAGTTTGAGAGAGTTTACAGAAAACATTTGTAAACCTTGTGCTGTAACTGACTTTCATAGTATTAATACATTGGTGTTAATCATTGAATCTCGTGTTTATATTATCTTTGTTGTGTTCAATCTCGGTTTGTTATCTCGGTTGGATTCCGCACAACCGGGTTAGTTTGTATACAAGGATTAGGCGACTAGATCCTCCCCTAGCCGGACCTACAAGTGGTATCAGAGCCTTGGCTCTTCTCCTTGTTAAAACCGAGGTGTTTTCGGGTTGTTTTTCGGGTTTGTGAAGTTCATATTTTCTGAAAAATCAGCTCATAACTTTGAAATTTCTGGTGTTTTTGTTGTTAGTTCATACAAAACCTTGTTTAAAACTCACGCATATATGTTAGGATTGGGTTTTCATTGAACTTTTGTGCAAAATCGTGTTTCGGAAAGTTGTTGGTTTACCGGAAAATTCAAAGTTTCTAAGTGTGTTCTTCACATCTTCAAGTTGTTCTTCATAAACACACTTTTTGATCCAGTTAAAATCATTTGTCAAAGTTGTTTGTGAATTGGTATTTGTGTGTTGATTAAAATATTATATCACCATACCTAGCTTGGTAAGATGGGAATGGTGTAGCCGAAAGCACACTGTATGTCAGTAAAAAGGGATAAGATTGAATCAGAAAGTCACACCCACTTTTTTACCAACCCCTGGCACCTTTTTCGACGTAACAGACATCGACGAAACAAGTTTTTGATTCGCCAAAACATTCATCGACGAAACAAGTTGTAAACTGGGCTTGTATACTGGCATCGACGAAACAAGTTGTAAACTGGGCTTGTATATTGGGCCTATCATCGACGAAACAAGAGGTCTGTTTCGTCGCCTATCTCCTTGCATATTGGGCCCTGTTTCGTCGAGATAGTCTTGGGCTCTCTTAGTCATCTGGGCTTGTTTCGTTGATTGGTGGCCTAAAGGAACTTTTCAGTTTCATCGCCTTGGTCATTTTTAAACTTTAAATCAGTTTCGTCGACATCATAGTGGATTTTCTGTTTCGTCGATCTTAAAGTGGGCCTCTGTTTCGCCGTTACAAACTTGGGTTTCGTCGACATCATAGTGGGCTTTCTGTTTTGCCGAACTTGACTTGGGCCTAGGTTGTTTCCAAAATTGGGCCTGTTTCGTCATATGTTTGGCTTAATCTGATTCGTCATACGTTGGGCCTATATTGTTTCATCGACTTGGAAGCCCAAAAGCAGTTTCGTCGAACAATTAGTTTCGTCGATCAGTGATTTGTTTCATTGACATCTATTAAACAATTGAGTTTCGTCAACAAACCAGTTTCTGTTTCGTGGAAACTGTTTCGTCGACAAACTTTGTGATTTTAAACAGAAGGTTTTCATAAGTGTTTTAACTGTTTGTTTCAAGTGTGTTTTTCAGGTATTCATTCTTACATATCAAATATGAATCCAAGTTGGTGGGGTACTCTGTCTCCGGATGAAGGAAAGTATAGAAATACGAGTTTGTCTCCTTCATGGGCCGAATCTCCCGTACCGGTATCTTCACAAGCTAATGCAATCTCTACCGGTCAATGGGCATTCGTTTCAAACCAAACCCCAAGTATTCAAAGCATTCTCTTAAGCGAGAGTGAAACCGGAAGTTTGAATCGGTCTCCTAAGTTGATGCATTTAAACGAATATCCGGGATGGGTTGATAGATTCTATACATACGTCCTTGGGCAAAATACAGAATTGTGGCTATGTTTCACCACAGATTTCGATCAAGCTATAGAGGTTGCCGCTTCAACTGCTGCTACATTTGCCGATCTTCCTGAAGATCAGAAAAAGACATATGACTTGGAAAAGAAGGCATATGCCATTCTTACTCAGGCATTAAGCAAGGATATTTACCATCAATTTGTCAGCTTCAAGACGACAAAGAAATTATGGGACGCGTTGAAGACTAGAGGGGTAGGAAATGAAGCAACACGCCAATTGCGACACGACCTACTCAAGAAAGAATTTGATGGCTTCACGTGTATGGATAAGGAATCTTTAGGAGATATGACAAGTCGGTTCTATCATTTGCTTACTGAATTGGGTAATTTTGGGGTAGTGACAACTCCAATAGAGGTAGTGAAAAAGTTTGCAGATGCGTTGCCACCTCAATGGAATAGTTTCTTGAAGATTCTGAAATACAATGGAGTGTTGGCTACAACAAACATCAATGACTTTGTGCAGCTCTTGGAGAACAAAGATCAGGAAGAAACTCTAAAGGCAAAGAAGGTTCCAATACCACAGAATCCGGTCATTACAGCCTTGTTGACGTCCGCATTGATGGCATTCCAACGACTACGTTGGGCAATCCTGAGATGTATTATGGAACCTCCAGCACCTCTTCTACAAGACCAGTCTCTCATGCTCCACTTCAAACAGCTTTTGTCACAAGCACAGACTTATATGGGAATCCAATACAGGTCCCAGTAAAGCCAGCTCCAACAACAGACTTGTATGGAAATCCTCTACAGCCAGTTCCACAACAGCAAGTCTATCGACCATCTACCGTAGCAACTGATCTATATGGGAATCCACTTCCTGTTCAACAACAAGCTTGTTATGGAGGTACAATCGTCTGCTGGTCAGCCATCTAAGCCAAATACAGTACGGCTCGACACCTCAAGCTTTTCAAAAGTCAGTGTGGAAGTAGCAAAGGAACATATGGAGCTGCTGAACACTTTAGTGAGCGCGTATTGTGGGTTAGTAGAAGGTCAGATTGGGAACATTAATCTGACACAAGAAGATTATCAGCAGATTGATAAGGAGGAGATGGATTTGATGGACATCAAATGGGCTTTTGCAAGTGCTGTAAGGCGGGCAAAAGATTTCATGAAGAGAACGGGCAGAACCAGCTTGGAAAGCAAGAAAGACACCAAGTATGGGTTCGATAAGCAGGCTGTAAAGTGCTTTAACTGTGGTGAACGGGGTCATTTTAAAAGGGAATGTACAAAGCCAGCTCAGCATGGGAACCAGAATCCGTTCAGAAATCAAGGCAACCAACAGAATCAGAACAGGAACAATGAGCGTACGTTGATACCTGTCAACAACCTAAGTCAAGCGGGACCATCAAATGCCAACCAAGCACTTGTGGTTCAAGTAGATGAAGGCTGTGATTGGTCAATTCAGTTCAGTAATGATGCTCCGGATGGAACAGCTTGTTTTGCTGAGGTTGTCAAGGCTTTAAATCACGCCAGTGGTGGAGAATCTTCCGCCAATGGTGGTGAATCTTCTGAAGATGAAGACAGTTCTGGTTACAGTAGAAGTTCAGATGAAGAATCCTCGAGTTCAGGCAATGATCATGTGGATGACACATCAAGTGCGTCAGTCGATGCAGATATTGATGAGCTATTGGAAGAAGCTGCAGCAGGAACTCATAGGAGATCTATTTTGGTGGATCAAGCTGCATATTCTTCTTCTTCTCTCCATTCAGCCTTTATGGCGAATGTCGACAGTTTGTCAAGTCAGGTATGTGTCGATGAACCCACTGCTGTTATTTGTGATAATTGTGCTAGATTAAGTGTTAAATGTGTTGATTTGGAGGCAAACATGTCTGAGTTGCAAGGCAAACATGATGCTTTACAAGCTAGTTTGTTTGACTTGCAAGACAAACATGTTTCGTTGAATGCTAAGTGGGGTGAGTTGCAAAGCAAACACGAGGCTTTGCAAGACAAATATGATGTGACATTCATCCACAACCAAAAGTTGACCATGGATCTTTCAAAGTGCACTGAAGCCAACATGTTTTATGAAAACCATGAAAAGGAGTTTAAATCTGTAATCGAAAAATTAAAGAAAGATAAAACCGAGTTAACAAAAATTGTTTCCAGAAAACAAACTGACATTAATTTGTATATAACTCGCCTCGAGATAATGCAAAAAGAGATGGCTTGTGTTAAAACTGAAAGTGAGGCGATCCAGCTTAAGTTAGACAGTTATTTGAGCTCTAGCTATGTGCTGGATCACATCATTGACATTCAGAAAGAGAAACGGGATGTCACATGCATTGGCTACAAGAAATGTCCACCACCTGTGAGACACAATTTTGATGCCATGCCTGATGAGGAGGATAGAACTTTCTTTGAACCATCTGTTCCTTTAGACGTTAAGGAATTTGCAACAGGACTAGGATACAAGAAAGAAGTATCATCAGATTCAGATGTATCAGCAGATACATGCGTGTCTTCTGCTGAAACAAATCAGGATCCTCCGGTTATTATTGAGGATGTTGATTCTTCTGACGATGAATCCGATGATACTGACTCAGCAAAGTCTGATGCGGTAATCAAAGAAGAGGACATACCTCTTAAGAATCATATTCTATGTGATCCTCCTGCAAAACCCGCTAAGACTGTTGCAATCAAGTCCTCGTCTGCAAAAGAGTCGGAGAGTGTGAATTTGCTGTACACTCTTGTTGGTGATGATAAAATTTATTCTGACAAAGATTTTCCTATTAAGAATGTTAATCAATCTTTAATCAGTAAGGTCTTTGAAAACTCGACAAGTAAGTTTTTGGGAAAGACAAGATCACATGTTACGGTAACACAGTGCCCTCCTATTCCAAAGGCCGAAGTTCGAAAACAATATGGCAATCAGAAATTACCAACAGAGAAAAGGCAGCAACATCATACTAAACCAAAAGGAAAATCAACGACTCAAGGTCAAAAGAAACAGAGTCAGAAAAAGGACAAGAAGGTGAACTTTGTGAAATCAAAGGGAACGGACAAAATTGAAACATTTGAAAACAAATCTAACTTAGATTTTGTTAAGAAAGCAACACTGTTGAAAAGAAATGAACCAAACAGTTCAAAACCTAGTACCTCGGGATCACAAAGTTCATCATCGGCAAGACGATCACATGATACTTCGGGGTTTGTTGAACGAAGATCATGTTTTGAATGTGGTGAAATTGGACATATAATTCGAAACTGTCCATATCTTCATAAGTTGAAAGCAAAGGTTGATGATCTCTGTGACCAAATTGACCGCAAGCGATCTGTTTCATCAAAACCAGATCCTCGTCTTGTAAAAGAAAGGGAAAAGAAACAGAAACGCCAACAGGTCAAGAAAATTGAAAAGGCGATTAAAACCGATGTGGTTAACAAAACATCTGTTTCTGTCAAACCAGACAATTCAAAAACTTCAGACAACCATGAAGTTAAGATTTTAAAGAATAACACTGGTATAACAAAACAGACCTGGAAACCAAAAACGGTTATTGAATCAAGGGGACCATCACAATTTCCAAATCATCAAAAAGTAGAAGTTATTGTTGTTGATGAAAATGGAAGACCCAAGACCACAATGGCTTGGGTCCCCATCTCCAACTAATCAAGTGAGTTCATGTGCAGGGTGTTCCAGGAGGAACTATCAATAGTCATTGGACTGTTGATAGTGGGGCATCCAGGCACATGACAGGCGACATGAAGCTTCTCTATGACGTCAAATCTATTAGAGGAGGTTATGTTGCTTTTGCTGGAGATAAGGGCGGATATATTACTGGTGAAGGAATGATATCCAACGGGGTTGTAAGCTTTGATAAGATCAATTTTGTGCAACAACTTGACCACAATCTTCTCAGCGTTTCACAAATTTGTGATAAGCTGTGACAACTCGAGTTTCCAAGATTCCTATTTCGCATTTATTGCACGTTCATTGGTTGTTTAGTTGTTTATTTGCACAATTAGTTGCTATGGAATTGTATACGTTTTGATGCAATGAATCGTATTGTGTGATTGTGCATGGTTGTTTGTTACTTATGAAAGATTTGTCAAATGTATGAACTTGGTGGTGAAACTGTGAAATTGTTTGAGATGGTGTACTATTGAAAAATATAATAATTAAGGGTGTATAGAGTAATTAGTGAAACTTAAACTATACTTAACCCTAATCCCTTTTCACTAATCATTACACAAAACAAAACACGTACTTTCATTCTTTGATTCTCTGGCAATCATCATCTCCATCACAAGCACAAGTCTCCTGCATCAATCTTAGTCTTGCCATCTAGTTGGAATCAATCCAAGGTAAATGGTTATTGATTGTTTGATTGTTTCAATTCTTGGTTATGTAATTCTTGCAAACCCTAGTTCCACATGTAATGATTCTGTGTTCTTGAATTCTGATTATTGAGAATTGATGCTGATTGTTGTGTAAGTATTGTCTGATGATTTAGATGATTGATTTGTCAAAACTATTGATTTACTGATTCGTTACTGCAATGCAAAAGTGATGAGTTTAGGGTTTCTGATCGTATGAAAACAAGAACGTAACTGCTACAATCACAATTGAACTTGAACAGTCGTATGTGTGACTATTGTTTGTCAGAGTTTTAATGATGGATGGATGTCCGAATTTTATTGCATGAAACCATAAGGTCCGACCTTTGATGTATGATAACATGTCCGAGCTTTATAGGGGTGATAAGGGTCCGAGTTTTAACCCCAAGACCCTTATCCGACTTTTAAAACCCTAGATAGGGGGGTCCGAGCTTGTGTCAACAATATGTTGTCCGACTTTTGTAGCAGACACAAGGGTCCGACTTTTATAGGCAGTAAAGGGGTCCGGCCTTTTAATGGAATGAGGAGGTCCGACTTTCCAATGGATGCACCATGTCCGAGTTTCAAAGAGTGGGATGCTTGTCCGACTTTTTGACTAAGGACAAGCCTGTCCGACTTTTAACCCCCACACCCCATGTCCGACTTTTAAACAGGGGAAGCCCCCCCCCCTCACTTCTTTGTCCGAGTTTTAGGGGCATACCTTGTCCGATCTTTGAGTGTTGATAACCTGGTCCGAACTTTCAAATGCTTGTTGTTGCCTGTTAAGTTGTTAAGTGAGTAACACTATCAGTTTCTTATTTATGTGTAGCCTAATATTAATACTGGAGGGGATATTGTCTCTGTCACGTATGTTAACTGAGTTAGACTATGAATGGAACTGTGTTAAATTGGTGTAACTCCGTTAAGCATGAAACTCTAATGGGTTGTGAACGTTGTTAACTTACTAACTCTGTTAGTTTATCATTTCCGTTACGAATGTTAACCCTGCCAAGTATGTTATGAATAACCATGATAGTACAAACTGTAAATGACACTTACATGAAACATGAATTGCACGACTTTGTTTATCTGCTTACGTGATACGTGATAATTGCTTAAGTACATGTTATGACATAGATTGCATGCGTATCATTACGAACATGAACTGATTTATTACACGTGCATGCAATAGGACTTGACTGATTACTTGTGAACACATAACATAGCATACCGAGCAAACCAAGATGAGTTCACACAGCCAAGGCATGGGATTCCCGGGTTGGGAATTGGGTTGGAAGATTTGAAATGGATAATTACTCGTACTTACACTATTGCTAGACTATATACCATCGTCCTCAGGTTAGTCAGGACACTTACGTAAAACCTACGTAAACTAGTATCTATCACTGTCTCCCGGGTCGGGAGGACACTTACGTAAAACCTACGTAAACTCATACCTACTACTGTCTTCCGGGTCGGAAGGACACTTACGTAAAACCTACGTAAACCCCACGCGTACCACTGTCCTCGGGGAAGGGCACTCACGTAAAACCTACGTGACCTTGTACGTATTCCTGTTCTCGGATTAAGAAGAACACATGGTTACAATAGTCTAGTAAGGATAAACATGGGAAGCCCCCATTAGTAATAAATATAATCATGGGAAACCCCCACTATTAGTACATACATACGTGGGAAGCCCCCACTAAATGAACATACGAATTACTGCTACGAACTTACTTTCTATGAACTCGCTCAACTAGTTGTTGACTCTCTGCTGCATGCCTTGCAGGACCTTAGGTACATATGGAGCTTGCACAGGGAGGAGCAAGTCGTTGTGGACAAGGATCGTGAATGCTATGATTGAACGTTATGACATTACATACTTATTTATGATTGGGCTTTTACTTGTTTGCTTCCGCTAAACGTTGAACTATTACTTATGTTTTAAACACCTTTCATATGGATGGGTTTGGTTTAATGACATTTACTTTTACTATATACATTGTTCTATATGATTGGTGGCTTGATCCTGGTTAGTCACGCTCCCAAGCGGTAGTACTCCGCGTGTGGATTTTGGGGTGTGACAGATTGGTATCAGAGCCATTGGTTATAGAGAACTTGGTTTTAATAAGGGGAAAACGTTTTTATTAAAACCAGACTATAACCAGAACAGTGCTCTCAACGATCCACAACGACGCTTCGCTCCACGTGCAAGACTCAACATCTTAGGTAATAAGGTTTATGTTTATTACCTGCATGCTAGAATTACATAGAACTTTGCTCGCAGTATGCTTAGATTACATTGCTTACTATCTGTTATTGCTTGAGAACACCTATGTGCTTACACTCTTCTGTCATCGCACTACTCGCGAACCATTCTCACTTATTCTACTTTTACTATGAAGATCATGTCTGGACGTGTGGACATGACTCAAGCCCAGTTGACGGCTCTTATCAATGAACAAGTAGTTGCGACACTTGCAGCCACACAAGTAGGTAGTATACCCTGCGGATGTGATTCACACTAGGATCTTTAGATCCTACATTAACTCTTGTGTTTAACTTTGTCCTATTTGTACACAATAGGTCAACACGCCCCACAACCTGTCTGCACATTCAAGAACTTCATGGACTGTCGTCCAAGCACATTCAGTGGCACAGAGGGAGCAGTGGGACTACTCCATTGGTTCGAAAAGCTCGAGTCGGTATTTGAAATGTGTGAATGCCCTGAGGATCGCAGGGTGAAGTACGCCACTGGCACGCTGGAAGAAATTGCGCTAACTTGGTGGAACGCGCAAGTTCAGATTTTAGGGTTGGCAGCTGCTAACGCCACCCCTTGGAACGATTTCAAGGAACTTATCAAGAGGGAATACTGCACACGGGATGACATCCACAAGTTGGAAGATGAGTTTTACCATCTGAAAATGATAGGGTCGGAAATCGAAGCTTACACGAAACGGTCGAACGAACTGGCCATCTTGTGTCCAACCATGGTGGACCCTCCGATCAAGCGCATTGAGTTGTACCTCAAGGGTCTAGCATCAGAAATTCAGAGCCATGTGACATCGGCTAATCTCGACAATATCCAAGACATTCAGCGTCTTGCTCGTCGCCTCACAGATCAGGCGGTGGAACAGAACAAGTTGCCCAAACGTATCAGCGCTACTACTGCTACCACATCAGCCGCTACTCCTACTACCCCCAGTGACAACAAAAGAAAGTGGGAGGGGGATTCTAGCAAGGGTTCAGCAACAGTTCAGTCTCAGGCTCAACAGCAGAAGACTGATCACTACCAGAGTCCTAGTCAGCAATCTTCTGGTGGTCACAGGCAGAAAAGGTATCAAGGATCTCACCCCAAGTGTCACAACTGTAACAGGCATCACAGCGGCCAGTGCAACAAGGGTCGTTGCCAAAGGTGTCTCAAGATGGGTCACGAGGCCAAAGACTGTAGGAGTCCACGGCCTGCGAATCAGAACTAGCAACTGCAATTACCAGCTCCACAAAACCTGCAGCAGCAGCAACAGCGGGGCAACAGGGGATGTTTTCAGTGTGGGGCTGAAGGTCATTTCAAGCGTGATTGCCCCCAGTTAAACCAGAACCAGAATCGCAACAACAACAACAACCAAGGCAATGGTAACAACAACGGTGGGAACAATAACGGCAATGAAGCTAGGGGTCGTGCTTTTGTGCTGGGTCGAGGTGACGCAAGGAACGATCCTAACGTGGTCATGGGTAAGTTTCTTCTCGACGACATTTATGTTACTTATTGTTTGATTCGGGTGCGGATACAAGTTATGTGTCATTGAAAGTTAGCCAAATGTTAAAACGTGCACCAACTCCCCTAAATACCAAACATGTCGTAGAGTTAGCTAATGGTAAAAATATAGAGGCCACACAAATAGTTCAGGGTTGCAATCTTATCCTCGCTGGTCAGACTTTCTCCATCGACCTTATCCCTATAGTTCTGGGTAGTTTCGACATCGTCGTGGGTATGGATTGGTTATCCAAGCAGCAAGCAGAGATCCTATGTAAAGAGAAAATCATTCGTATTCCCCGTTCTGGTCAAGAACCTCTCGAAGTTCAAGGCGACAAGAGTGGTGCTGTGGTTGGCATCATCTCCTTCTTGAAGGCTCAGAAATGTTTACGAAAGGGTCATACTGCCATTTTGGCATTAATTACTGATGCAACGACGAAAGAGAAAAGAATAGAGGATATTCCAGTTGTACGCGACTTTCCTCAAGTGTTTCCTGAAGATTTACCTGGTCTACCGCCTCATCGTCAGGTTGAGTTTCAAGTCGAGCTAGCTCCAGGAGCAGCACCTATAGCTCGCGCACCGTATCGTTTGGCTCCAACAGAACTGGAAGAACTGTCTAAGCAACTACAAGAGCTCTTGGGTTAGGGCTTCATTCGTCCAAGATCTTCGCCTTGGGGAGCTCCAGTACTATTCGTGAAAAAGAAGGATGGCACTTTCAGGATGTGCATTGATTACCGCGAACTGAACAAGGTCACAGTGAAGAACCGTTATCCTCTGTCGCGTATTGATGACTTATTCGACCAGTTGCAAGGGTCGAGCTACTACTCCAAGATCGCTCTAAGGTCTGGTTATCATCAGTTGAGAGTCCGGGATGAGGACGTCTCCAAGACAGCATTCAGAACTCGCTACGGTCACTACGAGTTTCTAGTCATGCCATTTGGGCTTACGAACGCGCCTGCAGTTTTCATGGATCTTATGAACAGGGTGTGCAAACCCTACCTTGACAAGTTCGTCATTGTCTTCATCGACGACATTCTGATCTACTCCAAGAGTCAGGAGGAACACGAGCAGCACTTACGTCTTATCTTGGAACTTCTTCGAAAGGAACAACTGTACGCCAAGTTTTCAAAATGCGACTTCTGGCTTCGTGAAGTCCACTTCCTAGGCCATGTGGTGAACAGGGATGGAATTCATGTCGATCCATCCAAGGTAGATTCGATCAGGAACTGGCCTGCACCGCGTACACCCACGGAAATACACCAATTTTTGGGTTTGGCAGGTTATTACAGACGATTCATTAAAGACTTTTCAAAGATCGCACAGCCGCTTACGATGCTGACACAGAAAGGTGTTACCTACCGTTGGGGTAATACGCAAGAAACGGCTTTTCAGTATCTGAAGGATAGACTATGCAGCGCACCTATTCTCTCATTGCCAGAGGGCACGGATGATTTTGTGGTCTATTGTGACGCATCGATACAGGGGCTTGGTTGTGTGTTGATGCAGCGTGATAAAGTTGTTGATGCGGCGTGATAAAGTTATTGCCTACACCTCGTGGCAACTCAAAGTTCATGAACGGAACTATACGACGCACGATTTAGAGCTGGGAGCTGTTGTTTTCGCGCTCAAGATATGGCGACACTACCTGTACGGTACCAAGTGCACTATCTACACCGATCATAGGAGTCTCGAGCATATCTTCAAGCAGAAAGAATTGAACATGCGTCAACGACGATGGGTCGAGTTACTAAATGATTACGAATGCGCCATCAAGTACCATCCAGGCAAAGCCAATGTTGTGGCTGACGCTCTCAGTCGAAAAGACACTCTACCTAGGCGTGTACGAGCTTTGCAGCTCACCATTCAGTCTAGTCTTCCTGCACAGATACGAGATGCTCAGGTGGAAGCATTGAAACCGGAAAACGTTAGGGCTGAAGCCTTACGCGGATCAAGGCAACGATTAGAACAGAAGGAAGACGGCGCCTACTGTAACACCTCGAATTTTTGTGTCCAATGATGTGTTAACACGTGTCATTTGATTACACGTGGCATTGATATTAAATAAAGGACTAATTTTGACAAACCTTGAAAGTATGTAAATTCGAGGGTTATAAATGTCAACAAAGGGTAAATATACTGTATAGTAACCCTAAACGATGCTCGTACCTTCAAATGAATAAATCATGGATCGTACGGAAGCGAAACGCGGAAGAAAGTGAGAGATTACAAGCTACAGGGGTTAACTATGTCAACATGTTTAATTATACCTCTGAGTGACCCTTTAACATTCCCGAGGCTTTGTAACAGTATAATACACTCACTAGAATGCAATATATAAATTTCGCGAAGTTCCGTTTTAAAACGAGAAAGTTATGATCAAATTCGTAGGAGAAGGGTTAAAAGCGTCAATAATATAATTTAAGGTTTTCCGGATAATAAATAAATTAACCGGGGGCTTAACGATGCGGGTAAATAACGCGAGGTCCTTAACTGTAATTAATCAAGGGCCATATCGCAAAGTTACCCCTTCAAACCCGAAAGGTCAGGTTATTAATTACCAAAGATTCGATATTAATTACAAGATTTAGTAATCATTTCAAAAGATACAATTTTAACCCCTTACGGACCGTAAAGGGTATGCCTTACGGACCGTAAGGAGGGGAATGTTTGATTTCGATCCGCCTATGGCTTACGGACCGCAAGGCCGAAGCCATACGGTCCGTAAGCGATGCCCAGCGACAGAAATATGGCTGTTGGCTGATTTAAACGGCCAAACATGTGGGAATGGGTTTATCAGAGGTATGGACGCCCCCCTACTCGACCCATAACACCTAGTGACACCTGCCATTCATCCATGGTCACTTGTAGACCAATGTGTGATGATCTTGGACCTTGTCTTTGACTATAAATAGGCTTGCATTGTTCATAACTATCACACACCTCAAACACTCAACTACTGATCATTCTAAGAGCTCTCAAGCTTTCTTCTTTGTTCTCAAGTCTTGCCTTCAGCTTCTGTAAGTTACCTAACCATTGTGGTCTTATTTTTCAATAGATTTAGCTCATAAACCAAACCGTCGTAACTAACGGTTGTCATAGCGATAAATCACAAATGGTCCAGTGAATTGTCGGATCAAAAGTAGTTATGAGTTGGTATTTATGTGGGTAATAAACCCCTAAAAGGGTTCCCCCTGATCACCACTCTAACTAGCTCAAATGTCAGGTCAAACGAATGCTTAAAAAGTCAACAGAAAGCTATTTTTGCGATTCTTGCATAATCTGTGATATAAATGATATGCAACCTGTTTAGACACTCATAAAACATGATATTAAGTATATAAACTTGTTTACGCTCGTTTGAATCGACCATTTGCTATATTGACCCGGTTCGGAGCCGAGTGTCGCAAAAGTTTGACTTTTGCTTTGACTTCAGTTCTGACCCGTTTTAGTGAGGTATAGATATGCCTTAGGACTCTATTAGGACCAGGTTACATGATGGTATAAACCTCTGTGACCGGTTCGTTGTTTGTCCGAGTCTTTTACGCATTTCCGTTAATCGCCTAAAAGTTGACCGTAACGCCCTTTTTAAAATAAAACGAGTATTTCGGACACGTGAATGGACCATAACCTTGCTTACTAAATTATAAGCATGTCCTTAAAGTTTCACGTCAATCCGAGGTCTAGAATGGGAGTTATGCTAAATAGCGCATTTAAAATAAACTTTTGTAATAAACGGCGCAATTAGCATAACGCCTATCTAAACCAAGATTTCGTCACCAAAACTTTTACCCACTGTTATAAAACAATATTTTTGGAATTTTAAAGATTTCTAATAATTTTTACCTTGCTCATCACCTGCGGTTATAGCTACGGTTCGGTAAATACCGAATATGCCCTTTTCGGCCAAAACTTGAGTTCTACAAGGTCTTTTGACCCGATTCCAGTTGCTACTGATTTTAAATAATAAATAAAGTATTTTAGACTCTATAAACTGTTCGGGAAACTCAGATTTCCTGTAGAACTCGAAAAGCTCTTTAAAAGTCTTTAAAATGACCGAAAAACCCCTACGGGGCGATATATCAACTAAAACTCGTTACGGGCATCACGGAAGGTATCCTACTGATACCACAACCTCTTTCAGGCATATTGACTTAGGAAATAAACGTAGGACTCTCATGGTTAACCGTTTCGCCTATTGTGCGCACGGTTCGGCTTATGGAACTAGTTTTCATAAATTAGCCGACATGGGTCAAACCATATTATTTTGACCCCAAAATCCAGAATGTGAACCTTGAACCCTTATAAAACAAGTCTCTGAACTTGTTGGGTCGGAATCACACTCCATTCTCGGTTTCCGCCTTTTCGCGCGATTAAACCATATCTATCTTTTGAACCAACCGGTCTAGGCTACGGCTAATATAAAGACCCGTTAGGATTCTAATAAGTTAATTAAAACCTTCGTTCCAGAATAGGAGCCCCAGTAAAAGCTATCTGTGACGTAATCCATTAAGGAATATACTTGCAAAGGTAAATACTTTAACTTATTTTCCCTTATACGGGCTTGGGATACGGTATATTAATACCGCTTGATTGAGCATCATATCTTCCATCGCTTAGGTGGTTAATTGAATAATGTGATCGGCTCATTTAAACAGTCTTGTTACTTAAAAGCCTTTGGGGGGTTAATGACCGTTGTCCCGGATATCCTTGGCATCATTTTACGAAATGGCCACGACCTCGACATCCCGGTGTAGGCGTACACCCGGTATATTATGTCGACATTATTATTATCAAAAGACGTAGCCGTTGGTTTTTACACTACGGTTTTACGCAATGTGGTGTGTCTATTAATCTTTAACCCGGACAGGATCCGGGCTACTGAACGCATAAAAGGACATGTAATTCGTTCACAAGATTTTAATAATTTTCCCAAGTTATAAAAGAGTTTGTGCCTCGTGCATTCAAATCAATTTTAATAAACATTTTCAAATGTGTCAGTTGAACGTATTTACCAGTGTAAACTGACGTATTTTCCCCAAAAGATTAAGTGCAGGTACTACACGAAATTTGGCTGGTAATAGCTTCCTAGCATCACGAATAGTCTCGCAAACTTGATGCTGTATTTGACTGAACAATACTTTATTTTATTTATGATCCCCTGTGGATACAATTCGACTTCTGTAATACACTTGATATTACATTCAAAAGGTTGAATTATATTTATCTTTATGCTTCCGCTGTGCATTCATATAATTGTGTGGTTTGACTATATTGTTGCCAACTACGTCACGGTAATCCCCCACCGGGCCCACCGATGATACACGTGGAAATCGGGGTGTGACAGGTTGGTATCAGAGCCAACATTGAGTGAATTAAACACATTAGGCATTGTGTTTAATCTCAGTGACACAATTGCACATACTTGAGTCTAGACAAGAACATAGGACAAATTCGAATTGTTATTCCAATTTTGTCTTTTTCTTTTATTATTAGTATTTAAAGTTTTATAAAGCAGGAAATATGCCGCCAGTGATTTTCCGAGGAAAAGGAAGGGGAAGAAGAGGCAGAGGAGAGATCGTTACTCATCACGATCATGAAGCCGGGCCTTCAGGTACGCGAGCTCCTTCAACCACAAGGAGTGAAGAGCCGCAAAGGCAAAGAGACCTGTATGAACCTGCGAGGCATTCCACCTCGCATAGCTCGACGCCGTCGTACTGGCACTCATTCGGGCCAAATTCCGAGAATGATCCCAACAACCCGCAACCCTCCTTCATACCTCTACAACGTTCGGTATCGCACCGAAATTTTGACGACCCTACTCCATACTTCATAGGTCAGTTTAATCCAGCTGACTACATCCAGGAACCTTCAGGCTTTGTTCCATTAGGGCCACAAGATCACTTCTCCGAAGATCATATGGACGAAGATACTGATCCGACAGAACCTGCTCGTGGTACGCCCACGCATCCAATAGAAGTCTCTGATGGGTCATCCTTCCATGGCACACCCTATCAGGGACCTGATAGCTTTCAAGCGTTGTTCGACCGACATGAGTGGTACTACACGCCACCTCAGCAGACATCACACAACCGCGACATCCGCAAGACCCTTCCGAGGATTCACGCTTTGTGGCAGTTACGCCACCTCCTCCGCCACCGGCACAACCAGTAATGCCTGATCCGCCAAGGCGTAGGAGGACAAATGCTCGTATGTCCACACGAGGAGGAGGGGATTTCCACTTCAGCACCCCTCGACACTCTAGTAGTAGCCACTACCCGCCACTACAAGAAGAAGGACCTTCAAGTCCTATACAGGAGGCGAACTCCGCACCAGCTGCACCAAATTCACCACCATTTGGGTATGACCAACCCATACCTGCTTACACGGGTCCAACGGCTTACAACCCGTTCGAACCGTCATCACAAGCACATTACAACTACAATTATGAGCGCGACCCATATGTGGTGTCGGCCAGGTATAATGCACGATATCCCGACGGAGCTCATGGGAACATGGGAGCACCGGACTACTCAGCTCATGGGTATCCAATACCTCCCAGACCTCCAGTTCCGCAACAGGCGCCACAACCACGTTTCTCTCCTCCTGAGCAGGAAGAGATACTCCAACGATTGGATCGTGTGGAGAGAGAGTTCGAGGAAGAGAAAAAGAGCCACCGAGGATTTCTCAAGGGCTTGGCGAACCTACTAAAGGGCAAGAAGAAGAAACGTGACCATTAGACCTTATGTATGTTCTAATGTAATGTCTATTTTAAAAGAAGTCCCTGCGTGGACATTTATCGTATTTCAGTCCCTACGTGGACTTACCTTCTAGTCCTTGCATGGACACTTATCTTATATTAGTCCCTGCGTGGACTTGACTCTTGTTTTTAAACCTCTATGTAGGTATGTACTGTTTAAAGACCCGTTTAGGGCAATATGTGATTGTATTTGAAACTATGGAATGTATGTTATGAGTTTTATTATAATATATATGAAAGAATCAAAACCATTCCTTTTAAATTGATCTGCCTAAGTGAAGAATCTTAAGAGTGAAACCTAGCCTGGTGTCTTTTAAGATCCGGCCAAGATGGTATGACCTAATTAAAAGATTCAGATTCCCTGTTAACCTCTGTAAGCATGTTAACAATCATGGCAGATGTGATTCGTTAAAAATCGCACACGTCATTCTTATACAATAATCCTTTAAGGGATTTCAAGACCCAAACAAATGATTTATAAATCATGGGTTAAATCATCAATAAAGATGATCATTTATAAAACATCCATTATTGATGTAGTGCCTACGGGCCAACCTTATTAAAACATCCATTAGCGATGTAGTGCCTACGGGCCAACCATATTAAAACATCCATTAGTGATGTAGTGCCTATGGGCCATAATAATTGTCTTATAACGACAGAAGACAGTGGTGGTCTATGACTCCCTGTCAGAAAGGGGTAAAAGAACTACGGTTCAAACCTCTATGCCTTTGTTTCTCTGAAATCTCGGCTAAGATTATAAAACATCCTCGTGATTAGGCTTTGTGCCGCCAATATTATTGTTATAGCTAAAATAGGATATATTCAAATCCTAAGATTAAGTGAGTAATAAGTTAACCAAATATGGTCTCTGTTACCATGGTTAACGAATTGTCATAAAAGACAATTCTATAATAAGCTCCTGAATAAAATTTTGTTATCTTCTGTAACAGATTCAAGTTACAATGGCGGATCCCAACGGAGAAAACAGCCATACAAACGAAGATGACTACGACAATGCGCAAGTGCATCTGACAGGCGCACAGTTAAAGGCTCTGATTGACAACGCTGTTCAGGCAGCTCTGGATCGTCAATATACTGAGTCTCAAGGCAGAACCGTATCGAAACCACCCTCCAAACCAAAGTCACAATCCAAACCACTCTCCAAACCCAAGAAAGATGACGATAATCACTCGTCCGCTGAGAACAGTATTCGTCGTGATCGAGAATATACTGATGCATCCGGTGCCAAGGGCTGCACCTACAAGTACTTCGTGTCTTGTAAACCCCGGGAATTCACAGGGGAAAAGGGTGCTGTTGATTGTATCACCTGGCTGGATGAGATGGACACTATTGTGGACATCAGTGGGTGTGCGGAGAAGGATGTGGTGAAGTTTGTGTCGCAGTCATTTAAGGGCGAGGCCCTAGCATGGTGGAGAGCGTTGGTACAAGCATCGGGTAAGTCTGCTCTATACAAGATGACATGGGAGGAATTTATTGCTCTCATTAAAGAAAACTACTGCCCTCAGCATGAGGTGGAGAAGATCGAGTCTGATTTTGTGTCATTGGTAATGACAAACCTGGACTGCCAGGCCTATTTGACGAGCTTCAATACGATGTCTCGCCTGGTCCCGTACCTTGTGACACCAGAATCCAGAAGAATCGCTCGTTTCATTGGGGGATTAGAACCCGCGATAAAAGCTAGCGTGAAGGCCTCTCGGCCGACGACCTTCAGGTCAGTGACTGACCTCTCCTTGTCTCTCACTTTAGATGCTGTCCGTCTGAGGACGCTAAGGAGCAAGGAGGCGGAAAAGAGGAAACGTGAGGACGACACCTCACGAAGGTCAGGAAAGAAACACCGTGGAAACGGTGATGGCAAGAGAGGGGCTGAAGCAAAGAAAGACGGGCAACAGTCAGGAGAAAGACCCAAATGCAAGATCTGCCAGAAACCCCACTCCGGGAAATGTAGGTTTGGGTCAAATTCACAGTCCCAGCCAAAGTCTTTTGCCTGTGGACTATGCAAGTCCAAGGACCATAAGACGGTGGACTGCAAGAAAATCAAGGATGCAACATGCTATGGTTGCAATGAAAAGGGGCATATCAAGAGTAACTTTCCCAAGAATGCCAGGAAACCAGAAGAGAACAAGAAGACGAATGCGAGAGTTTTCCGTATGGATGCAAAGGAGGCAGTGCTGAACGACAATGTTCTTACAGGTACTTTTCTCGTAAATAATATATTTGCAAGAGTACTTTTCGATTCTGGCGCTGATAAGTCCTTTGTAGACCAAAAATTTTGCGAACTATTGAATATGCCTATCAAAACCCTAGACGTAAAATACGAGGTAGAGTTAGCAGACGGCACGATAGAAACCGTCTCCACTATCCTAGAGGGATGTGAAATATCCATTAAGAACCATTCTTTTCCTCTATCTCTACTTCCTTTCAAACTAGCGGGTTTCGACATTGTTCTAGGCATGGACTGGTTATCCCGTAATCAGGCCCAAATCATTTGCAACAGAAGGCATATAGTGCTAAAGACTCCGAGTGGTGAATCGCTTACCATTCGAGGAGATACACAGTATGGATTACCCGAGGACGTATCTATGCTCAAAGCTTCTAGATGCTTGAACAGAGGCTGTGTCATATACATGGCTCAAGTGATAATTGAAGAGCCCAAGCCAAAAATAGAGGATCTTCCCGTTATTTCTGAATATTCCGAGGTTTTCCCCGAAGAACTACCTGGTTTACCACCAGATAGACAAGTGGAATTCAGAATAGATATCATACCTGGAGCAGCTCCTATAGCTAGAGCGCCTTACAGGCTTGCTCCGACGGAAATGAAGGAATTAAGGACCCAGTTGGATGAACTGTTGGCAAAAGGTTTTATCAGACCTAGTTCGTCTCCCTGGGGAGCACCTGTCCTATTTGTAAAGAAGAAGGACGGATCGATGCGGTTGTGCATCGATTATCGTGAGCTAAATAAAGTTACCATAAAGAATAGATATCCTTTGCCAAGGATCGACGATCTGTTCGATCAGCTGCAAGGAGCAAGCTATTTCTCAAAGATCGACTTGAGGTCGGGCTATCATCAGCTAAAGGTCAGAGATGAGGACGTATATAAGACAGCATTTAGGACTCGCTACGGTCACTATGAGTTCCTAGTGATGCCTTTTGGGCTCACAAATGCACCGGCTGCGTTCATGGATCTCATGAATCGCGTCTGCAAGCCGTACTTGGACAAATTTGTCATAGTCTTCATCGACGATATCCTTATATATTCAAAGAACCAAGCTGACCACGAGAAACACCTCCGTTGTATTCTCGAATTGTTACAGCGTGAGAAACTCTACGCCAAATTCTCTAAATGCGAATTCTGGCTACGAGAGGTTCAATTTTTGGGTCACGTCGTGAGTGGGCGTGGAATCCAGGTGGATCCCGCTAAGGTAGAGGCGGTCATGAATTGGCAAGAGCCAAAGACGCCTACCGAAATTCGTAGTTTCCTGGGGTTAGCAGGATACTACAGGAGATTTATTGAGATTTTTTCGAGGATTGATGCGCCCTTGACTTCCCTAACCAAGAAGAAAGAAAAGTTCATTTGGGGCCCAAAGCAGCAGGAATCTTTCGAAGTTCTGAAACAGAAGCTAAGCAACGCACCTGTGTTGACATTACCTGAAGGTTCAGATGAATTCGTAGTTTACTGCGATGCATCACACACAGGCATGGGGTGTGTGCTTATGCAGAAAGGCAAGGTGATTGCCTACGCTTCACGACAATTAAAGGTGCACGAAAAGAATTACACCACCCATGACTTGGAGTTGGGTGTCGTTGTATTTGCACTAAAATTGTGGAGGCATTACCTCTGTGGTATTAAATTTGTGATTTATTCTGATCACAAAAGCCTTCAACATCTGTTCAACCAGAAGGAGTTGAACATGAGGCAACGCTGTTGGATGGAAACCTTGAATGATTATGATTGTGAGATCAGGTACCATCCCGGCAAAGCGAATGTAGTCGCTGATGCCCTGAGCAGAAAGGAAAGGGTGAAACCTATTCGGATCAATGCCAAGAGCATTGAAGTCAGGAATAACTTGATTGAAAGGATCTTAGCTGCACAGCGAGAGGCTGTGTTGGAAGCTAATTATCCTAAGGAAAAGTTAGGAGTAACTGAAGAACAGTTGACTCTTAGCAAGGATGGAATCCTTAGATTGAACGGACGAATATGGGTTCCGATTTATGGAGGGTTACGAGATGTTATCCTCCAGGAAGCCCATAGTTCCAAATATGCTGTCCATCCTGGAGCAGACAAAATGTATCAAGACTTAAAGGCAAATTATTGGTGGATAGGCTTGAAAAAGTCTGTAGCCGCCCATGTAGCAAAATGCTTGACTTGTGTTCAAGTCAAAGCTGAGCACCAAAAGCCGTCTGTCTTGCTACAACAGCCTGAACTTCCCGAGTGGAAGTGGGAATGCGTAACTATGGACTTCATAACCAAGTTACCCAAAACAAGGAAAGGAAACGACACAATATGGGTCATAGTCGATAGGCTGACTAAATCAGCTCATTTCCTACCCATCAAGGAGACGTATAGCTCCGATATGTTAGCCCAACTTTATGTTGATAAGATTGTAGCCTTACACGGCATACCTGTGTCTATTATCTCCGACAGGGATACTAGGTACACGTCTCATTTCTGGAAAAGTTTCCAGCAATCTTTGGGCACACGTTTGAACTTCAGTATGGCTTACCATCCACAGACGGACGGTCAGAGTGAGCGTACCATTCAAACGCTAGAAGACATGCTTCGTGCATGTGCGATCGATTTAGGTGGTAACTGGGATAAGAATCTACCCCTAATCGAATTCTCCTACAATAATAGCTACCATACCAGCATAAAGGCTGCGCCTTTCGAGGCATTATACGGTAGGAAGTGTAGATCGCCTGTTTGTTGGGCGGAAGTAGAAGAGGTCCAATTATCAGGACCAGAGATAGTTTTCGAGACAACGGACAAGATTGTCCAGATCCGGGAACGTCTCAAAGCTGCCCGTGATAGGCAGAAAAGTTACGCTGATCCAAAGCGTAAAGATTTTCACTTTGAGGTAGGTGAAAAAGTGTTACTAAAAGTATCACCCTGGAAGGGGGTGATGCGTTTCGGCAAGAAGGGCAAGCTGAGCCCGAGATACATAGGACCTTTTGAGGTCATTGAACGTGTCGGGTCAGTTGCCTATAAGTTGAACTTGCCTGAAGAGCTCAATGGAATTCACAATGTGTTCCACATCTGCAATCTCAAGAAGTGCTTCGCCGATGAATCATTGGTGATCCCACACACAGATGTGCATATAGATGAGAGCTTAAAGTTTGTAGAGAAGCCTTTGTCGATTGAAGATCGACAGGTGAAAAAGCTTCGAAGAAAGCACGTACCAATTGTAAAGGTCAAATGGGATGCTCGTAGAGGTCCCGAATACACGTGGGAAGTCGAAGCCACAATGAAAGAAAAGTACCCTTATTTATTTGAGTAAATCTCGGGTCGAGATTTATTTTAAGGGGGTGAGGATGTAACACCTCGAATTTTTGTGTCCAATGATGTGTTAACACGTGTCATTTGATTACACGTGGCATTGATATTAAATAAAGGACTAATTTTGACAAAGCTTGAAAGTATGCAAATTCGAGGGTTATAAATGTCAACAAAGGGTAAATATACTGTATAGTAACCCTAAACGATGCTCGTACCTTCAAACGAATAAATCATGGATCGTACGGAAGCGAAACGCGGAAGAAAGTGAGAGATTACAAGCTACAGGGGTTAACTGTGTCAACATGTTTAATTATACCTCTGAGTGACCCTTTAACGTTCCCGAGGCTTTGTAACAGTATAATACACTCACTAGAATGCAATATATAAATTTCGCGAAGTTCCGTTTTAAAACGAGAAAGTTATGATCAAATTTGTAGGAGAAGGGTTAAAAGCGTCAATAATATAATTTAAGGTTTTCCGGATAATAAATAAATTAACCGGGGGCTTAACGATGCGGGTAAATAACGCGAGGTCCTTAACTGTAATTAATCAAGGGCCATATCGCAAAGTTACCCCTTCAAACCCGAAAGGTCAGGTTATTAATTACCAAAGATTCGATATTAATTACAAGATTTAGTAATCATTTCAAAAAGATACAATTTTAACCCCTTACGGACCGTAAAGGGTATGCCTTACGGACCGTACGGAGGGGAATGATTGATTTCGATCCGCCTATGGCTTACGGACCGCAAGGCCGAAGCCATACGGTCCGTAAGCGATGCCCAGCGACAGAAATATGGCTGTTGGCTGATTTAAACGGCCAAACATGTGGGAATGGGTTTATCAGAGGTATGGACGCCCCCTACTCGACCCATAACACCTAGTGACACCTGCCATTCATCCATGGTCACTTGTAGACCAATGTGTGATGATCTTGGACCTTGTCTTTGACTATAAATAGGCTTGCATTGTTCATAACTATCACACACCTCAAACACTCAACTACTGATCATTCTAAGAGCTCTCAAGCTTTCTTCTTTGTTCTCAAGTCTTGCCTTCAGCTTCTTTAAGTTACCTAACCATTGTGGTCTTGTTTTTCAATAGATTTAGCTCATAAACCAAATCGTCGTAACTAACGGTTGTCATAGCGATAAATCACAAATGGTCCAGTGAATTGTCGGATCAAAAGTAGTTATGAGTTGGTATTTATGTGGGTAATAAACCCCTAAAAGGGTTCCCCCTGATCACCACTCTAACTAGCTCAAATGTCAGGTCAAACGAATGCTTAAAAAGTCAACAGAAAGCTATTTTTGCGATTCTTGCATAATCTGTGATATAAATGATATGCAACCTGTTTAGACACTCATAAAACATGATATTAAGTATATAAACTTGTTTACGCTCGTTTGAATCGACCATTTGCTATATTGACCCGGTTCGGAGCCGAATGTCGCAAAAGTTTGACTTTTGCTTTGACTTCAGTTCTGGCCCGTTTTAGTGAGGTATAGATATGCCTTAGGACTCTATTAGGACCAGGTTACATGATGGTATAAACCTCTGTGACCGGTTCATTGTTTGTCCGAGTCTTTTACGCATTTCCGTTAATCGCCTAAAAGTTGACCGTAACGCCCTTTTTAAAATAAAACGAGTATTTCGGACACGTGAATGGACCA
The DNA here is from genome assembly GCF_002127325.2 of Helianthus annuus. Taxonomy (NCBI): domain Eukaryota; kingdom Viridiplantae; phylum Streptophyta; class Magnoliopsida; order Asterales; family Asteraceae; genus Helianthus; species Helianthus annuus. The sequence continues at coordinate 144,968,158 of NC_035433.2, forward strand.
TAACCTTGCTTAGTAGATTATAAGCATGTCCTTAAAGTTTCACGTCAATCCGAGGTCTAGAATGGGAGTTATGCTAAATAGCGCATTTAAAATAAACTTTTGTAATAAACGGCGCAATTAGCATAACGCCTATCTAAACCAAGATTTCATCACCAAAACTTTTACCCACTGTTATAAAACAATATTTTTGGAATTTTAAAGATTTCTAATAATTTTTACCTTGCTCATCACCTGCGGTTATGGCTACGGTTCGGTAAATTCCGAATATGCCCTTTTCGGCCAAAACTTGAGTTCTACAAGGTCTTTTGACCCGATTCCAGTTGCTACTGATTTTAAATAATAAATAAAGTATTTTAGACTCTATAAACTGTTCGGGAAACTCAGATTTCCTGTAGAACTCGAAAAGCTCTTTAAAAGTCTTTAAAATGACCGAAAAACCCCTACGAGGCGATATATCAACTAAAACTCGTTACGGGCATCACGGAAGGTATCCTACTGATACCACAACCTCTTTCAGGCATATTGACTTAGGAAATAAACGTAGGACTCTCATGGTTAACCGTTTCGCCTATTGTGCGCACGGTTCGGCTTATGGAACTAGTTTTCATAAATTAGCCGACATGGGTCAAACCATATTATTTTGACCCTAAAATCCAGAATGTGAACCTTGAACCCTTATAAAACAAGTCTCTGAACTTGTTGGGTCGGAATCACACTCCATTCTCGGTTTCCGCCTTTTCGCGCGATTAAACCATATCTATCTTTTGAACCAACCGGTCTAGGCTACGGCTAATATAAAGACCCGTTAGGATTCTAATAAGTTAATTAAAACCTTCGTTCTAGAATAGGAGCCCCAGTAAAAGCTATCTGTGACGTAATCCATTAAGGAATATACTTGCAAAGGTAAATACTTTAACTTATTTTCCCTTATACGGGCTTGGGATACGGTATATTAATACCGCTTGATTGAGCATCATATCTTCCATCGCTTAGGTGGTTAATTGAATAATGTGATCGGCTCATTTAAACAGTCTTGTTACTTAAAAGCCTTTGGGGGGTTAATGACCGTTGTCCCGGATATCCTTGGCATCATTTTACGAAATGGCCACGACCTCGACATCCCGGTGTAGGCGTACACCCGGTATATTATGTCGACATTATTATTATTAAAAGACGTAGCCGTTGGTTTTTACACTACGGTTTTACGCAATGTGGTGTGTCTATTAATCTTTAACCCGGACAGGATCCGGGCTACTGAACGCATAAAAGGACATGTAATTCGTTCACAAGATTTTAATAATTTTCCCAAGTTATAAAAGAGCTTGTGCCTCGTGCATTCAAATCAATTTTAATAAACATTTTCAAATGTGTCAGTTGAACGTATTTACCAGTGTAAACTGACGTATTTTCCCCAAAAGATTAAGTGCAGGTACTACACGAAATTTGGCTGGTAATAGCTTCCTAGCATCACGAATAGTCTCGCAAACTTAATGCTGTATCTGACTGAACAATACTTTATTTTATTTATGATCCCCTGTGGATACAATTTGACTTCTGTAATACACTTGATATTACATTCAAAAGGTTGAATTATATTTATCTTTATGCTTCCGCTGTGCATTCATATAATTGTGTGGTTTGACTATATTGTTGCCAACTACGTCACGGTAATCCCCCACCGGGCCCACCGGTGATACACGTGGAAATCGGGGTGTGACACCTACTATGTAACAGGACGTATTTGGGTTCCCCTATATGGCGGTTTACGGGAACTCGTGATGGATGAAGCTCATAAGTCTCGCTACTCGGTACATCCAGGTTCGGATAAAATGTACCACGATCTTAAAACAACATATTGGTGGCCTAGCATGAAAGCCCACATCGCGACTTACGTCGGCAAGTGTTTGACATGTGAAAAAGTCAAAGTGGAGTATCAGAAACCAGCGGGCCTACTTCAGCAACCCAAGATACCGCAATGGAAATGGGAAGAAATTTCCATGGATTTTGTTACAGGCCTACCCAGATCCCAGCGTGGGATGATACTATATGGGTGATCGTGGATCGACTCACCAAGTCTGCTCATTTCTTGGCTATTAAGGAAACGGATAAGTTCTCCACTCTCGCAGACGTTTACCTTAAAGAAGTTGTTTCGAGGCACGGGGTGCCCACCTCCATCATTTCAGATCGGGATGCACGATTCACGTCAGAGCTATGGCAAGCGATGCACAAATCTTTTGGCTCACGGTTAGACATGAGCACAGCATATCATCCTCAGACGAATGGGCAGACTGAGTGCACTATTCAAACTTTAGAAGACATGCTTCGGGCGTGTGTTATCGATTTCGGCAACGGCTGAGAAAAGCATCTTCCTTTGGTGGAGTTTTCGTATAATAACAGCTATCACACCAGCATTCAAGCCGCTCCATTTGAGGCATTGTACGGGCGTAAATGCCGGTCACCTCTCTGTTGGGCAGAGGTGGGGGATAGTCAGATCACGGGTCTAGAGATTGTAGTGGACGCCACGGAAAAGATTGCGCATATACGACAACGCATGGCGGCAGCTCGCGACCGTCAGAAAAGCTACACGGATAAGCGTAGGAAGCCATTGGAATTTCAGGTCGGGGACCGGGTTTTACTTAAAGTCTCACCCTGGAAGGGTGTGGTTCGTTTTGGGAAACGGGGCAAACTTAATCCGCGGTATGTTGGACCGTTCGAGATCATTGAAAGAATAGGCAAAGTGGCCTACAGACTAAGCTTACCAGCTGAACTCGGTGCAGTTCACAATGTTTTTCACGTGTCGAATCTGAAGAAGTGCCTGTCAGATGAGACCCTCATAGTTCCTTTGAAGGAGCTCACTATCGACGAGCGGTTGCAGTTCGTCGAGGAACCTGTTGAAATCACGAACCAGGACGTTAAGGTCCTCAAGAACACGAGAATCCCTCTTGTTCGAGTTCGTTGGAATTCCCGTCGCGGCCCATAGTTCACCTGGGAGCGTGAAGATCAAATGAAACTCAAGTATCCCCAGTTATTCAAAAACCGTGCAACCACTGTTGAGGCTGAAGCTACTACTGCAGAATTTCGGGACGAAATTCCAAATCAACGGGGGGATGATGTGACACCCCAGGAAAACCAGTAAACGACACAACTTACCTAGCTTCCTCAGTAACCGCATGCTAAATTTCGGGACGAAATTTCTTTCAAGTTGGGGATAATGTGACAACTCGAGTTTCCAAGATTCCTATTTCGCATTTATTGCACGTTCATTGGTTGTTTAGTTGTTTATTTGGACAATTAGTTGCTATGGAATTGTATAGGTTTTGATGCAATGAATCGTATTGTGTGATTGTGCATGGTTGTTTGTTACTTATGAAAGATTTGTCAAATGTATGAACTTGGTGGTGAAACTGTGAAATTGTTTGAGATGGTGTACTATTGAAAAATATAATAATTAAGGGTGTATAGAGTAATTAGTGAAACTTAAACTATACTTAACCCTAATCCCTTTTCACTAATCATTACACAAAACAAAACACGTACTTTCATTCTTTGATTCTCTGGCAATCATCATCTCCATCACAAGCACAAGTCTCCTGCATCAATCTTAGTCTTGCCATCTAGTTAGAATCAATCCAAGGTAAATGGTTATTGATTGGTTGATTGTTTCAATTCTTGGTTATGTAATTCTTGCAAACCCTAGTTCCACATGTAATGATTCTGTGTTCTTGAATTCTGATTATTGAGAATTGATGCTGATTGTTGTGTAAGTATTGTCTGATGATTTAGATGATTGATTTGTCAAAACTATTGATTTACTGATTCGTTACTGCAATGCAAAAGTGATGAGTTTAGGGTTTCTGATCGTATGAAAACAAGAACGTAACTGCTACAATCACAATTGAACTTGAACAGTCGTATGTGTGACTATTGTTTGTCAGAGTTTTAATGATGGATGGATGTCCGAATTTTATTGCATGAAACCATAAGGTCCGACCTTTGATGTATGATAACATGTCCGAGCTTTATAGGGGTGATAAGGGTCCGATTTTTAACCCCAAGACCCTTATCCGACTTTTAAACCCTAGATAGGGGGGTCCGAGCTTGTGTCAACAATATGTTGTCCGACTTTTGTAGCAGACACAAGGGTCCGACTTTTATAGGCAGTAAAGGGGTCCGGCCTTTTAATGGAATGAGGAGGTCTGACTTTCCAATGGATGCACCACGTCCGAGTTTCAAAGAGTGGGGATGCTTGTCCGACTTTTTGACTAAGGACAAGCCTGTCCGACTTTTAACCCCCACACCCCATGTCCGACTTTTAAACAGGGGAACCCCCCCCCCCTCACTTCTTTGTCCGAGTTTTAGGGGCATACCTTGTCCGATCTTTGAGTGTTGATAACCTGGTCCGAACTTTCAAATGCTTGTTGTTGCCTGTTAAGTTGTTAAGTGAGTAACACTATCAGTTTCTTATTTATGTGTAGCCTAATATTAATACTGGAGGGGATATTGTCTCTGTCACGTATGTTAACTGAGTTAGACTATGAATGGAACTGTGTTAAATTGGTGTAACTCCGTTAAGCATGAAACTCTAATGAGTTGTGAACGTTGTTAACTTACTAACTCTGTTAGTTTATCATTTCCGTTACGAATGTTAACCCTGCCAAGTATGTTATGAATAACCATGATAGTACAAACTGTAAATGACACTTACATGAAACATGAATTGCACGACTTTGTTTATCTGCTTACGTGATACGTGATAATTGCTTAAGTACATGTTATGACATAGATTGCATGCGTATCATTACGAACATGAACTGATTTATTACACGTGCATGCAATAGGACTTGACTGATTACTTGTGAACACATAACATAGCATACCGAGCAAACCAAGGTGAGTTCACACAGCCAAGGCATGGGATTCCCGGGTTGGGAATTCGGTTGGAAGATTTGAAATGGATAATTACTCGTACTTACACTATTGCTAGACTATATACCATCGTCCTCAGGTTAGTCAGGACACTTACGTAAAACCTACGTAAACTAGTATCTATCACTGTCTCCCGGGTCGGGAGGACACTTACGTAAAACCTACGTAAACTCATACCTACTACTGTCTTCCGGGTCGGAAGGACACTTACGTAAAACCTACGTAAACCCCACGCGTACCACTGTCCTCGGGGAAGGGCACTCACGTAAAACCTACGTGACCTTGTACGTATTCCTGTTCTCGGATTAAGAAGAACACATGGTTACAATAGTCTAGTAAGGATAAACATGGGAAGCCCCCATTAGTAATAAATATAATCATGGGAAACCCCCACTATTAGTACATACATACGTGGGAAGCCCCCACTAAATGAACATACGAGTTACTGCTACGAACTTACTTTCTGTGAACTCGCTGAACTAGTTGTTGACTCTCTGCTGCATGCCTTGCAGGACCTTAGGTACATATGGAGCTTGCACAGGGAGGAGAAAGTCGTTGTGGACAAGGATCGTGAATGCTATGATTGAACGTTATGACATTACATACTTATTTATGATTGGGCTTTTACTTGTTTGCTTCCGCTAAACGTTGAACTATTACTTATGTTTTAAACACCTTTCATATGGATGGGTTTGGTTTAATGACATTTACTTTTACTATATACATTGTTCTATATGATTGGTGGCTTGATCCTGGTCAGTCACGCTCCCAAGCGGTAGTACTCCGCGTGTGGATTTTGGGGGTGTGACATAAGCAGTTCTCAGTACACTTTGATGCAAATGGATGTTATGTGCTGAAACCCGGCTTCAAAATTCCAAAAGAATGGATTCTCTTATCAGCTCCAAGGATAAATGATTTGTATGTCCTTGATATGAGCCAAGCTATTACAACGTCTGCACAAGCAACCTGTTTCGTTTCCAAAGCCACAAAAAAGACTCAATCTCTTGGCACAGACGAATGGGTCACATTCACTTACGCAAAATGAATCATTTGGTGTCAAATGAATTGGTGAATGGTGTTCCTCTTAAAAATTTCCATCTTCAAGACGTCTGTGTTTCGTTCCAGAAAGGAAAACAAACGAAGAAGCGACACCCTACAAAGAAAATCAACACGGTGGTCGTTCCGCTCGAATGTTTGCACATGGATTTGTTCGGTCCTGTCAAGCATAAAAGCATCCGGAATGATCAATATTGCCTCGTGATAACTGATGATTATTCAAGATTTTCTTGGGTGGCGTTTATGGCACACAAGAGCGAAACTTTCGGTATTATCAAAAACTTGATCATTCAGATTGAGAATTTGTATAAGTTGAAAGTTAGACGGATACGCAGCGACAATGGTTCTGAATTTAAAAATCATGCCATGGCGGAGTTTTGCACTTCAAAAGGTATTCTTCACGAATTTAGTGCAGCTTATACTCCTCAACAGAATGGCGTCGCTGAACGTAAGAATCGCACATTGATCGAGACTGCTAGGACAATGTTGGTAGAGTCGCAGTTGCCCATTCCATTCTGGAGTGAAGCTGTGGCCTCTGCATGTTACACGTTGAATCGAGTCCTTACAGTCAAAAGGCATAACAAGACCTGCTATGAGCTTCTTCACAAACGGAAACCAAATTTGTCATATCTTGAACCGTTTGGAGCTCCGTGCACAATAATTGATCCTAATGGAAAGTTTGGGGCAAAAGCAATTGAGGGATACTTTCTTGGGTATGCCACCCCAAACTTAAGAGTCTGGAATCTACAGACTAAAAGGGTCGAGGAATGGTCTGAGGTCAGAGTACAAAGGCACACATTGCCAGTCAAATGTCCTGGTCAGCCATGGATGTTTGAGTACGATGACTTTTTCAATTCGATCAATGTTGAAGCAGTTGAAGAAAATGTTGCGGCAAGGATGTTTTTCGAGAGTGACAACGCAATAGTTTCACCGTTGGTTCGTCCAATTCTTGTCAATCAAGAGCCATCTTCAGTGAACAACAATGCTCTCGACAATGAGGATTTTCACGATGCTACCAAATTGAACGAATCTTCAGAGGATGATGAATTTCTCGATGCAGATCAAGAAGCTCCAAAAACAGCAGTTCATGGTACTTCAGAGGGTATTCCTCCAGTGGATGCCCCTAGAACAGCTGAAGCTACTGCATCATCTCTTCGTCAATTCCGGGCATTGAATTGGTTGTTGATCTCAATCTCAACAATCTGGGTACAAATATTCCAGTTCAAGATAATCCAGAAACAAGGATTCACAATACCCATCCTCAACAAAACATCATCGGAAATGTACAAAGGGGCGTTCAAACAAGAAACATGTTGCGAAACAACAACAATGCAGGCTTGTATGCAGCTATTCGAGAATCTGGTCAACAAAATGATTGGTCTTTCGCGTGCTATGTCTCACAGGAAGAGCCAAGAACTTGGAAAGAAGCTATGAAAGATAACTCTTGGGTTGAAGCAATGCAGGAAGAACTGCAACAATTCCAGAAGCTTGGTGTCTGGAAACTCGTAGAGAAACCTGCTGGTTACAAGAAGATTGGTACCCGTTGGGTTTTCAAATGCAAAAAGGATGACCGTGGAGTCGTTATCCGAAACAAAGCAAGATTAGTCATTCAAGGTTTTTGTCAGATTGAAGGGATCGACTACAACGAAGTTTATGCACCTGTTGCACGTCTGGAAGCAATTCGGATCTTTCTGGGTTATGCCTCATTCAAAGGATTCAAGGTTTACCAGATGGACGTCAAAAGTGCATTCTTACATGGTGTGGTTGAAAAAGAGGTGTACGTCGAACAACCTCCAGGTTTTGAAGATCCTATCCATCCCGATCGGGTTTGGTTGCTCAACAAAGCTCTCTATGGTCTACATCAAGCACCGCGAGCTTGGTACGCAACCTTATCTAATTATCTGCTGGAGAATGGTTTTCGCAGAGGTCTTATGGATTTTACTCTTTTCATCAAAGAACAAGATGGAGATCTTCTTCTGGTACAGGTATACGTTGATGATATTATTTTTGGTTCTACTAATGATGTTTTGTGTAGGAATTTCGAGCGCATTATGCAGGATAAATTCGAGATGAGTGCTATGGGGGAAATGACCTTCTTTTTGGGCCTACAAGTGCAACAAACCGAGTCTGGGATATTCATCCATCAGACTAAATATGTTGGTGACATCTTGAGCCGGTTCCAGATGTCTGATGCAACGCCCATCGGTACCCCACTACAACAAAATCACGGAATTACTCCGGACTTGAAGGGTGAATCTGTTAGCCCCTCATACTACAGCGCGATGATCGGATCTCTTATGTACCTCACAACATCAAAACCAGATATAATGTACCCAACGTGTCTGCTTGCCAGATATCAAGTCAACCCGAAGGCCTCACATCTTGCAGCTGTAAAAAGGATCTTTCGTTATTTGAAGGGTTACCCTGACACCGGTCTATGGTACCCTAGGGATAATTTGACTTGATCGCTTTCAGTGATTCTGATTTTGGCGGATGCAAAATCGACGGCAAATCCACAACAGCTGGATGTCAGTTTTTGGGAAATCGCCTAGTCACATGGCAGTGCAAGAAGCAGACGTGTGTAGCTACATCAACATGCGAAGCTGAATACATTGCTGCCTCAAGTTGTTGCTCCCAAGTTCTGTGGATCCAACAACAATTGCGCGACTACTGTTTTGAATTCCTAACTACTCCTATTTACGTTGATAATTCTGCTGCCTTACAGATCACTAGAAATCCTGTGCAGCATTCAAAGACCAAACACATCGAAATCAAATATCACTTCATACGTGATTGCTTTGATAAAGGCTAATCGATGTTGTTAAGGTCCACACCAATGACCAACGTGCCGACCTTTTTACCAAAGCATTTGACAAATCAAGATTTGACTTTTTATTATTGGTAAACGGCATTAAGGTCAAGCAAGAGTAAAACCAACATCGGAAAATCATTTTTGTAAATATCTTTGTGTCTTTTAAATTTATCTTAGTTTGTTGATTTTAGGGGGAGTAAATCAAAATTTGAAAATCCAAAAACATCGAAAAATTTAAAAACACAAAAACAATAGAAAAACAAAAATGAGTTTCCTGGCGAGCAAAAGAGAAAATGATAGTACATCAGTGGTCTATCCAAACCTCTTTAAACCTTAAATGAAAAACGATAAGCAGCTCTATATAAGATGTATCGGTAGGCTCACAATCATTTTAAAGTGTGCAGGGTGATATAAATCTTAATCGACTGAGGACCAGGTGGAAACCGCACATTGGCATATGGTCTTAGTACCGAAATTTCGTTTGAGAGATTGCCGAGGTTCTGAGATATTCGGTCTTTGTGTTGCTCATCATCTGGGTATCATGGTTGTATCTTTTACCGAAAAATAACGGGGACGCAAGTCTAGATCTTCCATGATACTATACATACGTGTACATATTGCATTCGACCTCAATAAGTGATCAACAATCACATGTCAAAACAAATAAGTGATAATATATCACATTTATTCGGGAGTCAAGTTTGTCTCTCTGTTGTACGAAAGTACTGGCCTGTTCACGGACTTGCTCCTGTGCCCTCATGCATATGAAAATCAAGTTCCTCATCAATAAGTGATTCTATCACATAGGGCTTGTTTTCAAAATCAAAATAAGTGGGTTTCTCACATCATATACGGTCAAACAGATGATAATCGGTATACTCACCGGTAAGATGAACTCTCGTGCATACCTTGATACGGGAATGCGTCGTGATGTGGATGAACACCGGTCGGTAAGTATTAATCATACCTTAACGTATCCCCTAAACATGATTACATTTGATAAGTTGAGCTTATGTGGACAACAATACCGATAATTGTTATAGGATGCTTATCTTAATGTTAAGTAATTGAACAACAAGAGCGTTTTGGCGTGACCGTACACTGATATGATTCTCTTACCCTCGAAACTCACAAAAAGAATGTCTGTAAATATTTATCTACTACTTTCAGTCTTTACATTTCAAATATTCAAAAATCCAAAAAGATTTTAGGTGTGTTTTAATATAAACTTTCTAAAAGCCAAAAAGATTTTATTTCTATCTTATTTTCGATCGTACGATGTTGGATCTCAAGTCTTCGTTGCCTGAAACCTGAACGAAAACCAATTTGACTAATCTTCATAAACGGTCAAAATTTGCAAGTTTTGAAAGTTAAAAACTAAAATTGAAAAATTTGTTAAACTTTCAAACTGTCGGACGGTAGTTGATTGTGATATGGTCATACGTGTGTCGTTTGTTTATACTAACTATATTCCAAGCAGTTGTTCTCATTACGCGTTTAGATTTCTTGCATGTGCAGATTCTAAAGGCAAGGAGAACATGGTCGATGACAAGCTTCGGAATGAAGACACGACGTGAAGGCACTCAAATGATGAAGATGATCGAGTTGCCGCTGGCCATCATCAATACCACAAGGATCTCAAGCACTAATGATCAAGATTTTCACGAGCATAACTCAAGGGAGAGCTTATGTTAAGGGGGAGTTTGTCAACACACTTCCTACATGAAACGGGGAGTTTGTTGATACACTTTCTGCTTTCAAGGCGTGAAGACTTTGAAGATCCTCCGACATAAAAGACATCAAAGGCGAATCTCGCGAGTAGCGTCCAAGGGGGAGTTTGTTGATACATGATATGTGGATGCGACTCGACTTGACGTGACTCAGATTAGCAACGACATTCCTCCGTCGTGTGCTTCAAGATTAAAAGCAGGCCAAGAGAACAAAAGACTTGAACCTTGGTCCTTGGGCTGAAGACTAATCGGCGAAACAAACACATCTGGGCCTTCACTCTTTGGGCCTAAGCCCAAGACGACGAAACTCAAATGGGTCGACGAAACAAGCCTGTTTCGTCGACTGCAATCCTGTTTCGCCATCCTTCCTTTTGTTTCGTCGATGGTAGTTATGTTTCGCCGAGTTCAGTTCAGTTTCGTGGTGCTGTGACTATAAATAGACAGTCTCTAGACAGAAAACAAAAAGAGAACACAGAGAACACACACGAGAGAGTTTGAGAGAGTTTACGGAAAACATTTGTAAACCTTGTGCTGTAACTGACTTTCATAGTATTAATACATTGGTGTTAATCGTTGAATCTCGTGTTTATATTATCTTTGTTGTGTTCAATCTCGGTTTGCTATCTCGGTTGGATTCCGCACAACCGGGTTAGTTTGTATACAAGGATTAGGCGACTAGATCCTCCCCTAGCCGGACCTACACGCGTGTTGATTCTGAATCGCGTACGCAATGTATGCTAAGGGATTTTGTATATTAACCTGCCTCTCTTTCTTTCTCTCTCTCTCTCTCTCTCTCTCTCTCTCTATATATATATATATATATATATATATAAACGGATTTAGCAAAAGTGTCCAAACCTTATGAACGATTTTATCAGTTTACTCTTTTTATAAATAAATATAACAAAAGCACATTGTTGTTCATATCACATCTTATTTTTATATTATTATATATAAAAAATATTAACAGAATTTGTATTAGTATGTGAATTTCTCACGGTTAGTAACGTCAAACTATTGTATCGATTATCATAATAATTAAGCCGGCTCAAGCATTTTGGGGGCCTCAAACGAATTATAAAATTGGCGTCTTTTTCGCAGAAAAAATAATTATATTGCTTACGGTGAGTTATATACAAAAAGAACGACAATAACTGATAAAAATCAATTTAGATTAAGCAATCTTTCTTGCGTGCAGAATGCATTATTGTGGACATTATTTGTTACAGGGTTCTTCGACTTTAGTAGCACCTTGAGATAACAATAACATTTATACACAGTTCCCTCTATTTCAACATAGAAACCCAACCTTTTATGAACACAATAACACATAAAAAAATCCTAAGAAATTAAATTCTTAAAAGGTGACAAAAATATTTAAACAGATTAAGTAACAAATATAATTGAAACCAAGGGGGGAGGGGCGTTCCCGATTTGGGAAGTTGGCGCCGGTCCCTTGGGTGTCTAATTTGGGTAGTGAAATCTTCAAGCATTCACAATTAGTTGTGTGTGTATTGTATTATTTGTGTTGATGAGAGAGAGAGACATAGATAGTGTAGAGAGAGGAGAGTGTAAAAGTGATGAGCCTATGGTTTAAGGTAGTGTTGCCACCTATTAACGTGTTTTAAGGTAGTTGCGGATAAAAATGATGTGATACTACAAGATTGGATGGGATCTTGGTACCTTAGGGCAGTGCCCCTTCCCCCTAACAAAGTACCAAAGAGATTCAAATGGCACCCAAGTAATAAAGCGTATTCAAACAGACTAAATTCGAAAATTCTAATACTCTAACAAAGTACCAAACAGTCAGCAAGGCTTACACATTAAACACATACAGAAAATACAAATAAAGTCAATTAGTCATACAAGATGGAGATTGATGTGCACTTGTTAAATCTGCTAATGCATATATTCCCCACCATGTGGTAGTCCAAAGATGCATCAAATAACTATTCTATTGTCATTTGTCATTTCCATCACTATTACTCCCATTAGGAGATTTGGTTTACATCAGTTGTGCTAATTTTCATTTGAGTATAACTATTTATTAATTAATTAAGGAATCAGTTACCAATGGGGTGGTGGTCCATTGGCAAAAGTAAAGCCTTTAAAACACCTAGGTTGGGAAGGAGAAGGTCTTGGGTTCAAGTCCCACAAACGACAGGGGATTAAAGAAATTAGCCGTTCAAAAAAAATTAAGGAATCAGTTAAGTATTAGCTTTGAGCATTAAGACTCAATGATCTCGATGATTAGTGAATAAGAATTTGAACGAACTCACAGATTTCGATCAAGAAGTGCTGCTGAGTGTTGTACTGTACTAAACAATAAGGAAGAACCAACATATGATTCCAATTGAAGATTTCGACTAATGATTTTGCAAACGCAAGTCACTCCTTTCAATCGATGATCTCGCAAGTCGCTTCTTTCAATCGAGCATTGATGATTAATATTGAGTAGGTCAACGTAATGGAGCGATTCAAGTCCCTAGTGTGTCATCGGATTTCCCTCTTTGCCCCTCTAATTCGCTCACCACGTCGCCCACTCATTTAGTTTTATGTAGCAGCAAAAAAAACAAAAAAAACAAAAAAACTATAGCAATATCCAGTGACGAAGCTTGAAAATTTTCACCGGGGGGTCGGAAGTCACCGAACCTAAAATTTCTATATAAGCAATTTTTTTTATAAAACCGGGAGGTCGAAAATGTATATATCTAAAAAATTCTACACGAAACGTACATACATAACACTACTGAACGAAAAGTCCGGGGGGTCGGGCGCCCATCCCGGCCCCTTAAATGCTACGCCCTTGGCAATATCATACTTGAATTAAAGATAACAAAATGCTCGTTTTTGAGGTGTAATTTAAAAAATATATATTCTCGTATAAAAGGTTATGACCGTTTGAAAATAGTATGGGAACTTGCATGTGCTAGAAAAATTTAACTTTAAAGGATTGTACCATATGTTTTAAAACTTATAATTACTTAAAAGTCTTAAAAGTATGTTAAATTACATTCTTGTCCTTTTAATATTTATAGATAGTATAGATCATTGTTATATTAATCCTAAGTTGTTATCTATTTAACTCATCGATCTGGCAAGTTTGTAAAGCAATCACACTAATTATGATGTTATAACTTTTATATTCATAATTTTGTATTATATTTATATCTACAATTTTACTAGTTTAGAAAGATTTTTCATTCATTTGGGAATAGTCCTATTAGTGAGTTAGAAAGAGTTTAAGTAGCAGGAGACTAGGGGTTCAATCCTCATGATGTGCAAGTTTAGCCGTTAAAAAAATCTAAGTATTCAAAGAAAGTTAATGAACAAGAAATGTCTAATCCCTTTTGAGACAATTTGTTAAGACTCAAATTATATGGCAAAGCCCCCACCATTAATCAGACATCCCATGTTAATTGCTTTGGTTAATCAAAAAAAGTGATTGTTGATTAATAATGATTAAGATTCACTTTCACGAATTTTCGTTTTAAAAGTGATTAATAATTTAAACTTTAAATAAATCATCAAATGAGATCGTGAAAGATGTGATATGACATTATTAATAATTTTTCTTTCTGGATTCTGAAAGATAATTACTTAGTACACGTGGTATAATTTTTGTATACAAGGTCGTTCAAAGTGACAATTAGTGTATTTTGAACATAAACAAGGTTTTGTTGGTTAGAAACATCAATCAGTGACGAAAATTTTTGCCGGGGGGTCGGAAGTTACCAGACCTAAAAGTATATACCTAAAAAAGTGTTTTATAAAACCGGGGGTCGAAAACTATATACCTAAAAAATTATATACGAAACGTACATACATAACACTACTGAGCGAAAAATTCGGGGGGTCGGGTCCCCCCCCCCCGGCCCCTTCAATGCTTCGCCCCTGCATGAAAGAGTTGTGTGATCGTAATGTTATGTCCAGGGGCGCCGCATAATGGGGTGGGAAGGATCAGCCGATCCCCCGAACTTTTCGCTCAGTAGTAGGGTGTATGTAGTTTTCGTATAGAAATTTTTTGGTATATACGTTTTCGACCCCCTAGTTTTATAGAAATTTTTGGGTATATATGTTTTCGACCCTCGGTCGGAAATCTCAAGCTTCGCCACTAGTTATGTCAAACCAATTCCGATTACACGCAAATTGTTTAGGTCTTACTTATGCATGAATTAAACGAACTTTGTGACTATAATGGTGTATCCAACTCATTACAATGTGCATCGAAAATCACTTGGTAATTTGGTGGGAGGAACTACCCTCCCCCTAACATGCATGTGGTGCATCTTGGATCCTTCATATGTTTCGCAAACAAAAATTACTTTGTACAATATGGACTTGCGCGCATGCATGCGCTGATGCGCACAAGAGAGAGAGTGATAGAGAGTCACATGCAATACACAACAAATTTTGTGTTGAGAATCATAAGAAACCTAATAAAGTATAAACACTTAAATGTGATTATTTAAGGGCTGTGATAAATATACCCATCACAAGGATTAATATACCCAAAAGTCAAAGTTAATAATGATTTTGTAATGATTAACTACTTTATTATATGATTTTATTATAAAGTAAAAAGTAATAATTATATTTTATTATAAAGTCAAAAGTAATGAATATGTTTTTTTATGTTATTTTATTTTATAATACTTTTGTTACTTTTTATATTTTGTTATACTATTATTAGTATTAATTTCAATATTAATAAATAAATAATCAAGATTTATTATACTGTATTTACGTGTGTAGAGCTATTATTCACCAACATATAGATGGATTTATTAGTAAATAAAATAATGAAGAAATGTTTAATAATTGTTGTTTGAAAGTAGATACCTAGATATACATACATTCACATATATACATAACCGGTTCATTAGGAATAACATAAAAATAAGGAAAAAGGAACCATGAATTTTACATATAAAAAACTTAATTTTACACAGTGTTATTATTATTATTATTATTATTATTATTATTATTATTATTATTATTATTATTATTATTATTATTATTGGTTTTAACAACTCACTCACGGGCGACAACACTATTGTTATAGTTGCCGTCGTGACTACCGTCGCCGCCGTCACCCACTTCCAATGCCACCACCACCAACCTCCACCCCAACTTTCTCCTGCCACCACCCACCTCCACCACTGTTCATATTCGTTTAATAATCAACAAAGACATTTATCTTATTTTTTTTCAAAGCACGATAGCTTTATAAATGTTATTTAGAATTGTTTTTGCTGATACGAAGCACCATAGCTTTATATATTAACCATCTTAAATTAAAAAAACTAAAATATTTATATGATAAGCTGTTGTCTTTTAATATTTTACATATTTTAGGCCACTTTTTATTCAGCTTCATTTGGTTTAAAAGTTAAATAATTTATTCAAAAACATTTGTCAAGTTTGTGTGTTATAACAAAGATTAAGAAAACTAATTACATAAAAGTTTGATTGTATAAAAATACTTTATGTTCACTTAAAAAATAATATAAAAGTTAAAAACTAATGATTGTAATTAATAATTAAAAAATAAAATAGAAATATTAATTAATTAATGATTTGGGTAATTAATGACAGCCATTTTCTCTCTCCTACCATCTTCTCTCTCCTCAAAAGTTGACTTTTGGGTATATTTAACAACACCCTTATTTAACGTAGTTTTATACTAACATGGTCAAATACTTCTCTCCTCTCTCTCACATGATTCTAAATAATTAATATATATCTATAAAGTAAATCAATTATAGCTCATAATTCATATATAACCCATCAGGGGCTTATCTGAGAATTCATGTACACTGTTTGAGATCGAAAAAATGTGTCATTCCATAATTTTTTATTCTTTTTTTTTTAAATCAAATGGGTATTGGGCTCACTAAACCTAATGCCAATGAGGTAACTTCTAAATCGCAAAAATTGTTTTATAAATGGGCATATCTTAGTGTTGGTATGGATATACTATTTAAAAAAAAAAAAGAACTAATATACATGTACCCCTCGAAATCACGGGCCATATGCGGCGGTCCTCCCTGCACACCCTCATCACCGCACATATAACCCACACATATAGACACGTTGTATGCATGGAAACATTATTAGTCGCATAATTGTACATAACTTACTTAAACTATTCAATTTATCTAGAAGGAAATCCATAGCATAATTACATTCGCATAATTTGTACATAACTTACTTAGCCTATTCAATTTATCTAGAAATTCATAGCATAATTACATAAAAAAATAATTGTAATACATTATGATTTATGAATGTTGTTAATGTATTATAAAAACAATAAATATATATATTGTTACGACAACAACAACAACAACAACAAAAAGAAGACACTTTACATGGACAAACAAAGATCTGATAATCTGATATAATAAAAATAATAATGCTCCACAAACTCAGGGTCAATAAACAACGGCGCTTTGCATACATGCCTGAAAATGGCAAGACATGCAGGCGTGTTGTTAATGACATAATGGGCCTAAGGTCCACACTACTCTTCATGTTTCAACAATCAATGGATCCACAGATATACACGTGGCAATTTTAATTCCTTATAAAATTTTACTCGACCGATGGCCCGAACTCTAAAGTTTTTTTTTTAAATACTCAAAAGTTTATTTACAAGTATATGCAAGATTAAGGGTTGTTTGTTTCTGCTTTTAATGGGTTCTTAATGATTCAGACCATTTGCTAATTGAGCATTTAATAGTTCAGAGTGTTTGTTTCGCAAGCAGATGTCTGAATGGTTCAGACATTTGCCTCTAAATGACAACGTATATTTTGGGACGATAAATAACTGCTTTTAAGATGTAAACTAAAATTTTTGTTACAAGAGGCCAAATAAAATAAAATAAAATGCTTAATAGAAGAAATGAGGAGGCCTACAAACAAAATAAGAGTTGAGAAGTCTCCTTGGGTAAAACGAAAATGCCAAAAATAAAAATAGAAAGGTTACCCATCAATGATTGCCTTTTCTTCAACATGTGCAAGGGCGCAGCTTTGTGGGGCGGCCGACCCTCCGAACTTTTCGCTCACTAGTGGAGAGTATGTAGTTTTCGTATAGAAATTTTTGGGTATATACGTTTTCAACCCCCGGTTTTATAGAATTGTTTCGGTATATACGTTTTCGACCCCCTAGTCGAAAATCTCAAGCTTTGCCAGCGTACATGTGGCCATTGTGTGAAATTGAAACCTAATTCTAAATTTCTTGACCCTTCATGACGATGGCTAGTCGAAATTGAATCATTGCTCAAAAAATCGCCCATTTATGGCCAAACGTTTTATTAGTTAGGACAAATCAAATGTGATGATATTATTGTGGTTTTCGTGTCATAGTTGATTAGATAAGATATGATTCGAGAAAGTGAAAAGGAGAAATTACAAGAAGCAATGGGTCATTTAGAACTTGGTAGTAGCTTAAATCAAGAGATTAACCTTGCAAAACCTTGAGATACACGTTGGATTCTCATCACAAAAGGCTTTTGTGTTTTGTTGATGTGTATTTATCAATTATTGAACTGTTTGAACATATTGAAAATGCATGTGGCGATAATGGTAGCTAAAAACAAGCAAATGGGCCTCACTTGTATTTAAAATTCATTTTGTGTATTATAAACACTTGATGAAGCCCCTCTTAGGGATCACAAATATTTTGTCTTAAGCTCAAGGTAAAATCAAGATATCTTGAATGCAATTGGGATAGTTAATCATTCAATTAAGCTAGAATTACAAAACTCTAAAGTTTAATATTTTGATTCACTTTTGAAAAAAAGACACATTTTCTTTTTTTCTTTTTTTTTCTTTTTTTTTCTTTTTTGAAATATATGGCATTTCGATGGTCAACGAGAAGAGGCTCACGTTAACTTAAAATGTCGAAGACGAAGAACTAACATCACTATTGTATTCGTATATCAAATCTTGCAAGGTTAATGGTGAAATTACAAGGAAACGTATGTCATATACGACAGTCTATCATTTATTGAAGTTACCATTAGTTTTACAAATTGTAACAAGAAGCTTAAGATGTGCTTTTCTTTAATAAAACATTGGGGTATTGGATTTTAATAATCCTAAGTTTCACTAATTAGCCGGTAATAATCCCAACTTCAAAAATTGCCTACAACAGTCCCAACTTGTAAGATTTTGGCCACCAATAATCCTTGTCTAACTGGGTTATAACCTTGTTGGGCTGGTGACCTGCAACTTATTTCGGCGACCCGTTTTACCCCTGAAACCACCAAACGAGACCATCACCAATCATCTCTGACCTCCTGTAATCTTCTCCGCTTCTCAAAAGTTTAAAATTTCCACCATCTACGCAACTCCGGTGACCTGCAACTTATTCCGACGACCTTCTTTACCCCTGAAACCACCAAAGGAGACCACCACTTGTTATCTCCAACCTCTAGTGACCTTCTCCGCCGCTCAAAACTTCAAAAAACTAACTGGGTTATAACCCAGTTAGACAAGGATCATTGGTGGCCAAAATCTTACAAGTTGGGACTGTTGTAGGCAATTTTTGAAGTTGAGATTATTACCGGCCAATTAGTGAAACTTGAAATTATTAAAATCCAATAGCCCTAAAACATTTGACTATGCCTTTTTGTTATGTACTTTTTTATGGCATTATATTTTTTTATGTAACCTGACCGAACCCATCCAAAAATCCTAACGTCGAGATGGGAGATATCCAAGCATCGGAAAAATGGCAACGGTAGAAAAAAGCTTACGCATCTATCGCAATGTATACTTTGATGAGATGGCATCGACTGTTATCTTCACTTTGGTCTTTTAGATAAGACGATAAGATTATTTTGAGAGCCATTGCAAGTACATCTTGATATTGATTAAGGTTTACAATCCATACCTAGGTAAACACACAAGGGTTATTTTACAATGTTTATGCTAGAATTTCTCAAATCATTATGTACACAAAGTGTCAAGAAACGAGTAGCAAAAGGCGCTATAAAAAAATTGCTGAACAATCTGATTGTCTGAACCAAACTGGACCCGACGACAGCTGTGTTTGGTGTGAAGGGTGTCTAGTCTAGATTTTTACTACCACCAACCTTATGATGAGGCGCATAGCTTAGGATGTTACTAAGATGAAAACTTCATACAAACCATCACCTTTATCAGTATGGCTTTATAATCTTCAAGTCGCTAAGTCGATCCAAAGCATAAGCTCAACACTAGTTTGTACGCGTTGTCGCTAAGATAGGACGCGCAAACACTTCAACATTTCAAGTCATCTAACAGTGTTTTTTATATATAATGGCAACATTAGGAGAAAAGACAACTATAAAACAAATCCTACGATTGAATAAATCAAACTAGTTTGTAGTAACCTAAAAATACAACATATATTGGGCTAATTAGCCTAGAAAGGCCCATTTCTTCTTCTTTCTCGATCTTTTTTAGTTACTTTGAAGCCCAGAAAGGCCCATTTCTTTTTTCTCAATGTTTTTTTAGTTATTTTGAAACTTCATACGCTTCTCGATGCGTTTTTTTTTTTTGGTTATTTGGCCACCTCTTATGCTTCTCTTTTTGCGTTCTAAACGATGTTGCACGTAATGATGTTGTCGCTGGCTCGTTTGACAGAAACTCTTATTTTTTAGTCGAAGGTCTTGGGTTTAATCTCAAGCAAGCAATGGATTATGATGTGTTTGGTATGCAAGAATGAGGGGCGGAATGGAATGGACTATTATGAGGGAATGAAGAAAAATATGTTTGGTTGGTCAATGTAATAGAATCATCCATTCCATAAGGAATCTCATTTCCTCAAATTCATTATATTCATCCCCTTTGTTTTTGTTTCATTCCATCCCTCTCTCACCCTTTATCACCACAACGAACCACAACCACTACTACTACCGCCCGCCACAACTGCCACCGCCGTCGCCCACCACCGACACCAACTCCACCCTCCGTCACTGACCACCGCCGCCGCCGTCAACCATCGCCACCCGTCACCCTGCCATCCACCAGCGCCATTGTCGCCCGCCACCCACCACCGACAGCCGTCGCCACCACCCGACACCGCCACCACTCATTGCCAATTTTATTCCTTTAATTTTTTATGCTTACCAAACAACACAAAGTAATGATTTATTTCATTTCTATATGATAATCAAACAAGACCATGAAATGGTAATCATCCATTTCATTCATTTGTCTATTCAATTACCTCGTCTATTTCATTCTCTAGGCATTCCATTACCCCATACCAAACCGACACAATTCAGTTTTTTTCTACGATTTAACATGCTATAACACATGTTAATCAACAATTTGATATAAACTATATTTAAAACCAACCTATCTCAATGTACAGTCAAAATCTACTAGTTTGACACATCTATAAAAATTAAAAAAAAAAAAGATTTTGAAACTTGTTAAAGTAAAATATATGATTAGGTGTATCTGTTGGGCTAACTAGCCCAGGCCCATTTCTTGTTTCACAAATTAAAACCCTAACCGCATTATATACATTTGAACGCTCATATATTTCTAGGGTTTTGTTTCTTCTGAATCTGCAGCAGAGAAGAGATGGTAATCAGTCAATACTTTTATCTCTTTGAATGCATTTGAAATTCAAATCGAGTGTTTATTGTTCCGAAATTCGATTGATCTGATCGAGTGTTGTTGGATGTTGTGAAATTAGGGTAAAGGAACAGGGAGTTTTGGTAAGAGGAGGAACAAAACACACACACTGTGTGTAAGATGTGGTAGACGCAGCTTTCATTTGCAGAAGAGTAGGTGCTCTGCGTGTGCGTATCCTGCTGCTCGTGTTAGAAAGTGTAAGTCTCTCTCTCTCTCTCTCTCTCTATATATATATATATATATATATCTGTTTGTGATTGCATGTGATTTTTTTATGATTGGCTTTAGATTTAGATGGTGATAGGATTTGATAAAGATGAGTAATTGTTATGTTTTGGTACTTGAGAGGACCTAGATTTGGATATGATTATGATTGTGCTGCTGTTTTGCTATGCAGTTAATGCGGTAAAATATCGGATATCGGTCAAGGACAGATATTTGAAATATAGGTTATGTCTGTGAGATATCGATGGGATATCGATAATTTTAATATAATGCAGAATTTATATATATACCAATTTAACACCAATAATTCAGTGAGGTATCAGTGATATATCGGTCAAATATCGGTGATATATCAGTTATATCGGTCAATATATTTTGATAGATATTTTACTAAGGGACGGATATGACCGATATATCACCGATATTAACTGCATAGATGTTTTGCATGTGTGGATTAATCATCTGGTTTGCATTTGTTGAATGCAAGTTTGCTATGTATGCTGTTACCAGAGTTAGATTTTTACTGTTTTAGTTTCTGGAAATTGGAGATATTCTTTTATTTAAAAGGAGTTAAATGCCATTTTAGTCCCTGTGGTTTGGGTCATTTTGCCGGTTTAGTCCAAAGGTTTCATTTTTCGTCTGTGGGTCCAAAAAGGTTTCACTGTTGCCATTTTAGTCCACTAGCTTAACTTCATCCATTTTTTTGTTAACAAGAAGGGCAATTCGGTCATTTTATATGACCGAATTGCCTTATAGTTAACAGAGTTACATATAAATTGACCGAATTGCGCTTCTCGTTAACAGAAAAAATCGATGAAGTTAACCCAGTGGACTAAAATGGCAATGGTGAAACCTTTTTGGACCCACGGGCGAAAAATGAAACCTTTGGACTAAACCGGCAAAATAGCCCAAAACACAGGGACTAAAATGGCATTTAACTCTATTTAAAATTACTTGTTAGTTAATGTTGATTTCTACGAATTTTGCTTGTTTAGTTACATATTTGAATTTTGATTACCAGTCAATAACGTATTTTGATCAGTGTGTTTGCACACTGATATGTATTACCAATCAAAATTTAGGTTGTTTGCACTTGATTTCATTGTGAATGAAGCTATGCGACCTGAAGTTTTTAGTTGGGCGGAAATTATATGAACAAATGTTCATGATCCGATACTATTATATCATTAATCTCTTGAACTTTCTTTCCTCATCTATTAGATATTGGAATTGCAATTGCCCAATGTAATAATTTTTGTTAAGAGTGAATTTCAAGGATTGCCCTTTATCTTTATACTCATTTTCAGGCGTTGTCCTTTATGTTCAAAATTGACGAGTTTTGTCCTTTATGTTTTCATATCATACACGTTTTGTCCTTTAGGCCTAACCCAGTTAGTTTTTTCAGTTAAATTTGGTCATGTGCTTTGCACATGAGGACATTTTTGTCAATTCAAAGGTTGCAGAAGCTTTGAGCTGTAAATATGCCGTTGAACTTACCTTTTAATTGACAAAAATGCCCTCATGTGCGAAGCACATGACCAAATTTAACTGAAAAAACTAACTGGGTTAGGCCTAAAGGACGAAACGTGTATGATATGAAAACATAAAGGACAAAACTCGTCAATTTTGAACATAAAGGACAACGCCTGAAAATGAATATAAAGATAAAAGGCAATCCTTGAAATTCACTCTTTTGTTAATAAAAAGATCTAATTCTACGTGTAGACGGGGCTGTCAAGCTCGTTATTGTAGAATGGACTTTGGTTGTCAATTCTGTTAGGTTATTAATTAACGGTTTTTCAAGGCTTGTTATTGGTAATTTGCCTCTCTAAATGGCATTATCAAATGAACAAGCATTTGGTTCTGATGTTTAAAGAAGCTGTTTTGGTGAAAAAACTAAGCACTGACCTAAAAACCATGAAAAACTAGAATATTTTTGATGTTATTTTTTTTTTTTTTTTTTTTTTGCATTTTGAGAACCTGAACATAGTTGTCAATAGCGATCGTAGCGATCACTATAGCACGCTACGTAGCGTATAGGTCTAGTGTCGCTATTTGGGTTGTAGCGATGGATGGCGAGAATAGCGACACTTTAGTTTCTTATTTTTTAATTATAAATAACAATTAAATATAGTTATAAATAGCTGGATTTTAGGTTTTTGTTAAATACACATGTAAAATAGCATATATACCAGGGTATTTTGATATAACATACATATAATTTTTTTTCTAGTGTATCGCTATGTAGCATATAGGTCCGTTATCGCTATTTGTCGCTATTCGCCATCAACAACTATGTACCTGAAAGCTAGTTCTTTCTTAATTCTTCCAAAAGTAGTTAAACTTATAAGAAGCAGATTATATTAAAAGGCGAAAACACGTGTGTACAGCTTGTTAACTCAACTTGGTGTGTTATTTTGAATGTTTTAGATAACTGGAGTGAGAAGGCTATCAGAAGGAAGACCACAGGTACCGGTCGTATGCGTTACCTTCGTAATGTTCCCCGCAGGTTCAAGAGCAACTTCAGGGAAGGTAATAAAATATGATTACTTTTTTTGGTTTTTGTTTTAAAAAATGTAAATATAAATATATGCCATTTTGTCTCCATTTTCTGAATTTGTTGTATTATTTGAGTTAATTACTGTTTTCGTCCCTGTGTTTTGTCAAAAATCACTATTTCAGTCCATTAGTTTAAAAATTGCGATTTCAGTCCCTGTGGTTTCACTTTCGTAACTATTTCAGTCCACCTTGTAACCATTTCAGTCCCTGTACTAACAGAATAAATGGATTGAAATGGTTACGAAAGTGAAACCACAGGGACTGAAATCGCAATTTTTAAACTAATGGACTGAAATAGTGATTTTTGACAAACCACCGGGACAAAAACAGTAATTAACTCTGTATTATTTTGTTAAACAGGTACTCAAGCAACACCAAGGACCAAAGGAGCTGCTGCTAGCACTTGAGATTGATAGTACAATTTTGTTTGGTTTTGTGTTGCTACTTGTTTTTGTCTCAGAAAACCTTTCTTGGGGATTTTGTTTGTTTACTGATTCTTGTTTTTAAAGTTTTGCCTGTTTTTGAGCACTAGAAAGCTATTCATTTGTGTTCAGTTTATTTTTGCATTTTCCCTTCTTTATAGACTGACCATAAATCCAAAAACAAAAATCAAACAAGTGTAGATTCAGTTTGGTTTTAAATTGATAAAATAGTAAAATGTATGTCACTTTATTAAACTCATCATCATACTCATTAAATCTCACCAATAGCAAAATTAAGGTAGGGTCTAAGAAGGGTAGATGTAGACACTCTTATCTCTACCCTGCAGGAATAGAGTAGAGGTGCACAAACCGGTTAATTTTAATAACCGGTTCGGTTAACCGGTTATACCGGTTAATTTGACTTTTTGAATTTAACCGGTTAATGCTTTAACCGATTATTACTTTAACCGGTTATTTTTTTAACTGGTCCGCTTAATTACTTTAACCGGTTCAGTTAATTAATCGGTTATTAACCGTTTTTTTTTGCCTTTTTTTTGAATTTTTCGGTTAACCAGTCTATCGGTTAAAAAACCGGTTTAAAAAAACCGGTTAATAACCGGTTATTATACTAAACACTTATAACCGGTTACTAACCTACGGTTAAATAACCTATTGAACCGGTTATTCCTAAATCGGTTATTAACCGGTTACGGTTTCGGTTAATAACCGGTTACGGTTAATTAACCGGTTATTTTGTGCACCTCTAGAATAGAGAGGCTACTTCCAGTGAGACTCTCGGCTCGATTGTAGTTTTGTATAAAGCTTTGGACCTAGGACACGTAACACTCAAACAATCGGGAGAGAGACTGATTGGTGTATGTACCCCCGTGTCTTTCAGCTATCATCGTTACCGCATGATGCATGATTAACCATCCGCCGCTTTTAACGTTATTTTTACGAAATTAGTAAAATAACGTTAAATTGGTATTATTTCACTTTTGTCCCCCGGGCACCCACACATATGTACATTATATGTGCACACCGCAAGTGGGGCATATGTCAATTTATTAAACTATGCACCAATAATGTTATTACCATCACTTGGCTATTCACAAACTAATTTGAACCTGGGTAAAACTCGGCTGAAGCTCGAATTATCAAAGGGAGCTGAAAACTTGAGCTTCAACATGGCTCGGATACAATTCGAGTCGATGCATGGCTCATCAGGTGTTACATTCAAATAATCTTGTACAGCTCCCTGTAATCATGCATTTTGTTCGGTTTCTCTTCAAGTACCCATACCCTTTTTACGGATAAGAAAACACACATTTACACCATAACATACACAGGCCAGCTTGTTGTGTTGCGAGTGGGGTCTGATTGTGGATCCAAACTTATCTATATATCTATATAACTATATAAAGCATCTCCTATGTACAAAATAGTAATTTCCATTCAATTTTTTAAGATGGCATACCAAAGGTTAGGTTAAAATGCCTAATTTTTTACCATTTTGTTCTCTTTCTGCCCTTCTCACATAAAATAGATACACGATTAATCAATCTCCATCTCTCTACGCCCGTTCCCTTCTCATTCAATGCCATTATCAGTTAACTCAACCGTTCCTCTTTTAATGCAATCATCAAATTCTTGAATTCAATAGCCATGTCTGTTTGTATATCGCAAGTCAGTCAAGGGGTTATTAGGATTCGGGTAGATGAATCTTGTAGTAGACGATCCTTCTTGATTATGTTGTTTGCGGCGATGGCAGTGGTAGGTAGTGAAAGATCGAAGCCTCAACAGTGGCGGCTTTAGGGTTCTTTCATAAGTCACTCGGGGGCGGTTAGGATTCCGGCAGAGGAATCCTCAGATGGTGAAGTTGAGGTTTGGTAGTGACTATGGTGGTGATTGATGGTGATTACAGGTAAAATTGCTTGATTCTCTTATTGATTTTGGATTACGAACTTGTTTTTTTCATCTGATGAGGCCTTTGAATTGATATCATAGTTCTATTAATATGATAGATTTGCTTTATATTAATGTGATGATTTGTGCAGGTCTTTTTTTGTTGCTATTTTGACAATATATATGGTATAGTTATAAGTAGTTATTGATATTTCGAAGGGAACTAAAATATAAGTCAATAAGGTTTGGTTTTTCTTGCAGGAAGTGGATCCATGTGAAGAATTGACTGATGATGACATTCGAACCGCCATACAGGATGCATCAGGTCCTAGATCTGCCTTATTTGTACCAGAAGTAGGTCTTACTCTTAATTTATAAGTTTTTTTACTCACATTTGGCTACTTAGTACCTCATATGCTTGATGTATTCTTTTACATGCATTTCAGGTTCCGTTTGAAGTTCTTATTAGAAGACAAATTGCTCGTTTATTAGATCCATGTGTTCAATGTGCAAGATTTGTATACGATGAGTTAATTAAGGTCAGAATTTATATAAATTTTCCCGCTTTTATTATAACATACTTCATAAATATGTTAAGTTTTTTTTGAATCTCAGATGAGTCATAGTTGTATGGTTAATGAGCTACAAAGGTTTCCCGTCCTTCGAAAGCAAATGGATGATGTTACAGGAAATTTCTTACACGATGGTCTTCAATCCTCTGAGACCATGATTGGACACGTAGTCGAAATGGAGGTTCATTCTATATTATTGTTTATTATTGATGTTGCTACTTATTCTAAATTTTTTGAAATGTAAAAGATAACAAAAGTCCTTACCATGATTTTCAGGTTTTATTCTTCACCCGTGAGGGTTTTATTTCAATATTGTATTGCGATTTTCAGGTTATTCGATAACAAAGGAGAGAGAAGTTGTGGTAGATCAGGCAACGGCGGTGGATCTGGACACCAACGGCGATGACGGAATAGGATTTCGGCAGGTATTCCGCTGAGTAGAGTAAGATCAGTCCCTTCTAGGTGTTGTTTACTTGTGGGTTTAATTTAGTTGTTGCTACAAGTTTTACTGTTGGGATTTTTTTAACAACTGTCTTTGTTTTTGTTTTTGTTTTTGTTTTTGTTTTTGTTTGGACCTGTCAAAAATCAAAATGTGACGATTAGTGTTTAATGAACATCATGATCTGTGAAATGGATTGTTTGACAGGAAGAGTGTGGGCGGGTAACAATATAGTGGAGTTTATTGTGTGAGGTTAAAGGAGGCGTATGCGCAGATAAACCGAAAGCCTCCTGTACCTAACGGAACCATGGATACATTGAAATTGTTGACTGAGACGTTTGGGAGGAGAGCCGGTAACATGAAGGTATATTATAATTTTCCTTTTAATCGGGTTTTTGGTTATTATTTCTAGCCCGTTTAACCCCTTTTGATATTCAAAATGTATATTTTTTAAGGTGAACCTATTTACTGCAGCTGTGTAACCAGTTTATGGCCTATTTAACCCGTTTACAACTTATTAGGAACCGGCAATGTCGGTTCGAAACATTTAGATTAATCGTTCAAGCCAAGCAACGTTTTGTTTCCGTAATCAGCCATTCGAATTCTTGTAACATGCATCAGTTAATTATCGCATGATTGCTTTCAATTTTGTAATTGATAATCACATAGATATTAGGCAATTGGAATCATAACTCTTACACGTATCACCACGCACCACCAGAACGGTTCCCATGAACTGGTAGTAGTAATCACCGGTGACACCAACCACTATCCACCCTGAACCAGATTTATCAGCGTCGTCCTTTCTTTTTCTGTTACCGTTCATCGCGCACCAGCAGTCCGGGACCACTGGTGCTGCATTGATATGTGTGTGTCGATGTGTGTGTATGCACAGGTTGTGGATGTCTGTGTTGTGTTAATGTGTGTCGTGTGTGTTATTATTATTACTATTATTATTATTATTATTACTATTACTATTACTATTACTATTATTATTATTAGTATTATTATTATTATTATTATTATTATTATTATTATTATAATTATTTTAAATTTGTGTTGGTATGTGTATGGTTTGTCTAGATACATATCAAATCGGAGCAAGTTTCGCTACAAAGCCCCTGTTTAAAGCCATATGATTTTTTTTTAATCCTTGGAAGCTGTTGTTTAGGGTGGCTTCCGATCTCAACTCAAGAACGAAGGTACATTCGGTTCAACTTATTATGTTGAACTATGTTTATTATTCATTTTAGACAAATCACCTTCAAAAGCAAAGCTTCCAACTTTACCATTTTTCATCAATTTAGACCATTTAAATTGGCTACCACCATAGTAACAGTTCTACTATTAATATTAATTGGTTATTACCTTATTCATAATGGAATTACAAGTAATAATAATAGGAATTTGGAATTACCAATTTTGCTGAATACTTTTCCTGATAATTCAACGAAAATTGATGACCGTAAAGACGGTTGTGCATACCATTGTATGCAAACTGAGCCCAAGTTGGATAAGTTTGTGGGAAATGCATCTGGGGTTAAGGGGGCTATAGAGTCGTTGATTCGTAGGGCCGAGAAATGGGTACCTTATGAAAAACATAAGCGTACACCGATCTTTGTGTTGGCTACGACCGGATTGAGAAGATTAGATAAAGAAGTTGCTAATTGTGTTTTGGATGATATTGAGGATGTTGTTAAGTTACATGAGTTTAAGTTTAGGAAAGATTGGATTCGGGTTTTGAGTGGGGAAGAAGAGGCTTATTACGGTTGGATTGCTCTAAACTGTCACATGGGTTATGGGTATGTTTGTGAGTTCATCAAGGTTGGATACTTTGGGTCTTCTTGATCTCGGTGGTTCTTCGTTGCAGGTAGCAACAGAGATTAAACAACCAACGGTGAATGATCGAGATGTTTTTAGATCATAGATTGGTTCTTTTGAGCACGAGATTATGGTAGCATCGTTACCGGCTTTTGGGTTGAATGAAGCTTTTGATAGAACTATTGTTATGCTTAGTTATCCGCAAAGATACCTTAGCAGGAGCGACAAAAAAGATACCTGGTCATGGCTATCGGATAATAAAAAAACTGATTTTTCTGTTAAAATAGTCAGACATGAGCCGGAAAAGAGTTCAGCGAATACGAGTCAGAACAATATATTTTTAACTGGAATAGAATTGCAGTGCCAAAAATTAATCATTTCGTCTGGAGAGCAATGGAAGGTTGGATTCCTACGGCTACGGCGTTGGCTAGGAGAAGCGTGAACGTGGGAAACGAGCGGTGTCCGTTATGTGGCATAGCTGAGGAGGACGCAGATCATCTTTTAGTTGCGTGCTCTTTTGCTCGGTCCGTTTGGTAGAGCGTTTTGGGTTGGGTTAAGCTTCCAATCCCTAGGGCCTTCGAATCGGTTAATCAGGTTCTACAGCATGTGCCGAACTATGGCAGCGTTGGCTTAAGAAAAAAGAGTAGTGCAGTCTATTGCTCTTCTCACGGTATGGAAATTTGGACGTGCCGTAACGAAAAAATATTTAACAATAGATGCGCCATTCTGAGAAACGTCGTGGAAGATATAAAAAAACAATAGCTTCTGGTGGGTGAAAAAAAGATCAAACATGGCTGGGCTGAATGAATAGAACTGGAGCAAATTTGAGTTGGATAATGTACTGTCTTGAGTTTTAGTTTTGTTTATTTCTCTGTTCCTTCTGTTTTCCTTTAGCAGCTTGCTAAGGTTCTTTTGTTGTGGTTTTAATTAAAGTTCATCTTTGGCTGGCAAAAAAAAATGTTTTCATTTGTTCGGTTAGTTAATTGTAGCTGTTGACCAAGTCAACTGTCATTTAATCTTTCTTTTCGAGTCTGTGGTCTTATAGGAGTGGAGGGTGTTTCAGTTAACATATAATTTGTTTTCCTCTAATAATATGAAAATCTAAATGATTAACATATTATTTTTTCCATTGCATTATGGGTGATAAATTTTTAATCCGCTAAAATTCTACTCTTTTGAAATTGCATAAAGATGTACAATTGCTTGATGTGTATTATGTTCCTGTCGTATATTGTCGACTCCGCTGCAACGCGCGGGTTTCCCTCTAGTAGAACTCAAAGAGAGATCTTAGGTTCGAGAAATTAAAAAGCCAAAGATAACTCGAAAATTCAAACAACAAAGTCGACGGCAGAGGTCATCTAGTAGGTGTCACTTGTCTTGATTATCTGAAAATCGGCTGAAAGAATGAGATAACAAAGTCTGGAAAGACATTTAGGGAAAAAGGAAGTATGATCATCTCATTCGAGTAAGCTAACAAGCGAGTTCATCTTGACTTGATTCGAAATTTATACCAATCTGCTCGCCTTTAAAATCATATGATTGTTTTCAAGCGAGTTTCGAGTTATCGGCTATAAGATAAAAGTAATAAACACAAAGTGTAAAGTTACACCACCATGGCACCATGCTCCAACTGTAATCGCTACGGACCATCATCACTACTCTCACAGCCGTCCATCAACTACATCGGATGATTTCGACCCATTTGACTGGTTAGTAACAAAATATAACACAGAACCGACATTGACATGACAGAATTGCGCATTTAAACACAAAGCAACCCACCCAGGCTCAAGCAATCGACACACTAACCATGTGTGCTGGGACCAACAATATATGCAGTTAATATCGGTGATATATCGGTCATATCGGTCTCTTAGTAAAATATCGGTGTCAAATATCGGCCAAAATATCGGTACCGATATTATCGGCGATATTGACCGATATAACCGATATATTACCGATATTGACCGATATAACCGATATATCACTGAATTATTGGTGTTAAATTGCTATATATATAAATTCTGCATTATATTAAAATTACCGATATCTCACCGAGATAACCTATATTTCATATATCAGTCCTTGACCGATATCCGATATTTTACCGCATTAACTGCATAGTTCCTATGCACTCTATATAACAAATCAAGCAAAAGATTATTGAAAAAAAAAATTACAGCTAAAAGCAAACACTTTCTTCTCAAAGATCCAAAACATTCAACACAAAAGAAAAACAACAAAATCCCTGAATTATGAATGGGCCAAAAATCTGACCCGTTAATCCTCTTTGTTTTTATGTTCGTTCGACGACAAAATCTTGAACCATTGTTTCCAAGCGGCATCCTGTTGTTGTTCAAGCCAAGAAAGAAAACAGCTGTCCAACAAGCAGAATGAATTCACATACAAAAGCTGGTATTTTACGGGAATAAACCGAAAATTGGCAACTTGAACCATCGGCCAAATCCCGCCTTCTAAAACTAACGCTGGAAGAAAATCGCGCTTCACGTCGTCTTTCACTTGATTAAAAGTTTTTCCGGATGCGAAGCCCATGTAAGTGAAGAAAACGAATAGATCCACTGGCCCGAAAATGATCCCGTCAAGTGCTACTTTAGTTGCAACGAACCGTATGGATTTTGGTTGGTATTGAAGTTTGACTTTTAAAAACCGATCTAAACCTTCATACCTACAAGAACAATACATTGGTAAATTGTCTACAGCAACCTTCAAGACTATCATATCTAAATAGCTAGAAATAACCGAATAAATTATGCACTTCAAGTTTACCATAAGGGTTATTTTAGTAAAATCTGAAAAGATTACTAACCAGAAGTGACCAACGGGTCCGACAAATGCCATTCCAAATAAGCTTGTGGTAGCCACACGTCTCCAGTTGATATGCAATTCTTTCTCTTCCTCCTGTGGAGTTAATATAGACAAATATATAATTCAAACATTTAAATATGATAAATCATAGGGTAAATTACTTTTTGAGTCCCTGTGTTTTAGTAGTTTTAACTAGTTGAGTCCAAAAGCAAAAAGTTTAACGACCTGAGTCCCTATAAGCATTTTCTTTAACCATTTGAGTCCTTTTGAGTCTAAATTTTAACATTTTGAGTCCAATTTTTTGGACTCAAATCGTTGTAAAATGAACAAAATTGGACTCAAAACGTTATAAAATAAATGGCTAGGGACTCAGGGCGTTAAACTTTTTGATTTTGGACTCAAGTGGTTCAAACCACTAAAACATAGGGACTCAAAAAGTAATTTACTCTAAATCATATGCTCGACATTTCTATAGGTACCTAAATGGCAAGTAAAAATAACACGAATACACAGTGACAGTGATATCATGCAGAAGTGAAACATAATGGATGAACAAAGTGCAAACTGTTTTCAAGTAAATAGTAATTAGTAAACAAATATGCGTGTAAGAATTTAATCAGACCAATATATACATCCATAAGATCGCTGGCATGTCAGTTTTGCTCATAGAATGATAGAATAGAGAATATAAGGCTTCGGTTTCAATGCGGAAAGCATGTAATACAAAAAAAATCCAAATTATTACTAGTTATACGAAAACTGAGGTAAGTCACAGATGCTCGCCAAACAAATAATCAAGAGAAAAATCACAACAATTATAATTCTTGGGTGCAGTGGCGGACCCAGAAATTTTTTCATGGGGGTGCGGAATTTTTTAAAGATTTTAGGCCCATAGGCATATAAAAAATTCAGTTCATATCGGGTCGGGTCATGTAACACAAAAGAATATCAAGCTAAAATTTATATAACTATCAAAAACATGTCAAACGTCGTTACAAACATATTTAAAATGTCGCTCTACGGGTTTTCATTTTTTGAAATCTATCAAAAGTTCAAAACATCTATAGCTACTATTTCTTAGCAAGTCTTTCTCTATATAACATATACAACTAATTTAAACACTAAACACTTAAATAATCATCACCAAACTTCATAATTTTCAACTTTAAAATCAAGCCCTAGATTTAATTGTTGATTCCTTCTAACTAACCATTTAAACACAGTAAACTTTAACTAAAACAACAAAATCAACCAACTAAAGTTTCAAAAAACAACAAAACAGCTAAAATTTCAAACTTTTTTAACAATTGTATTTCTCCTAAAAATCCAAATAAAACAAGAAAACTAAAAAATAATCGAACCATACCCGAAAATAGTGATGAGATGTTGTTTTCGTGAGTTTGGTGGCCGAAATTGCGGTGGGTTGGGTTATTATATTTTAGTTCAAATTAGATTATTAGATTGGGTTGGGCTTGAGTTATGGTGTGTTTATTGGGTTAAAGGTTAAGAGAAAGTTAACTGTTTTAAGTGAAAGTTAATTAGTTAAGTGGAAAGTTAATTAGGTTGTATTTAAAAAAAAAAAAAAAAATCAGTGTTTACGTATTTGTTTTACAAATTCATAAGATTTTTTTCCTAAGGGGGCGGTCGAAAATTTCCAAGGGGTGCGAACGAAAATTTTCAAGGGGTGCGGTCGGGATTTTACCAGGAATTTAGCACTAAATTTTATTTTTTCAAGGGGTGCGCCCGCCCACCTTAACATACATGTGGGTACGCCCCTGCTTGGGTGTGTTACACCTATATATCCATGTCAAAAAAAAATCACTGATTTAGCCATGAGATACGGTTTTTCCCATCAATATTGGAGCACGCTGATATGTACTGTTTTCAGAAGAAGAAAGAATTGAGAGAGTAGTTTATTTGGAATTCAAATACGCATGAATTACAACTGTTACGAAAAGAAAAACAAACAACAAAGTAACTGAACTGAATGAGATACTTAACCTACCACTATACATGACTCGTACAGGTACTTAGACAGTTAGACCCGCTATTCCACTTAAATACCCCACCCCATGCAACCGCCCTACGGTTCTAGGCAATGTGGCATGTGTTACTGCATGGCTGCATGGAAGTAAGTAATTTGCACGTATCAATGAGACACCAATCCACCATACCGCATATAAACTCACGTATGTAGTGTTATTCGCATATGTATTACTATTCGCATATAGAATGAAAATACCTAGTGCTTAAGCAAAGCAAATAAAAGTAGATACATGACTAAAGATTCGCGTATCTCATGGCCATACATGTAAATCTGTTCCAACATGATCAATAGAGGTATAACACACCCAGACACATAGTTGTTAATAGCGAGCATAGCGTCCGCTATAGCGGATAGTGTAGCGTTCATGTGTTGCTATATAGCTGGTAGCGACAAATAGTGGTAAATAGCGAGATTTTTGTAAATTTTTTAGCGTTTTTATATTTTTTGGTAAAATATACATACAAAATATTTCTAAAATTTTGTTCTTGTGTATCGCTAAACATGAAATGGCGCCCGCTATTTGATCGTTATCGCTACTTAGCGTATAGGTAGCTTCTCGCTATCATCCGTTGTTCGCTATTGACAACTATGCCCAGACAAAAAAAAAAGCTAAATTCGCGATTTTCCCTTTAATCAAACCTATTCATGAAAGAAAAAGAAAGTGATAATTGCCAAAACCATATGAAAATACAATGAAAAAAAAAACCTGGCATGAGAAGTTGATAAGTGAATATAACATTCTAAGTTTCTAACCATGCTAGGAATAAACACTAATCATTAACTCTCAAGATTATAGCCCAATAACTAACCATTTTAGCGTTTAGATTACCTACTAAAACTGCTAATCAGATTGTTTCACCTTAATATCTGATAATTCATCATTGCGCGACACAAATCAGTTTAAAATACTTGGGCATTTTGCGGCATGTGGCGGTCCAGTCAGCATGTGGGCATTGTGGGGCATTATGTTAAAAGGGGTGTAATAGAATTAAATAAAAAAAACATCAAAAAATGCTATTGGCCAATGAAAATTTTGAAGACGTTAAAAAAAGCACGCTCTGGCAAGTTTTTTTAAAAGAAAAACGCCCCCGGGGGCGGTTAGATGGCGTGTTTGGGCGTTTTTTTTGGGGAAAACGCCAAAAAAACCCCACTACGGGTGGTCTAATCATCAGAGCTGCTTACTTGCTTATGCATACTCTTCAATCCCTAAAATAAACCAAATTATAATACACTCAAACAACTAATTATCTAATCATCCAGCTTCATAACAACAGAATCAAATCAAATGAAAACATATCACCTGCATTGCATTATCCTACACTTGATCATCTACCTTTAACTATCTCAAAAACCATAACCATTATTCAATTGAAACAACTGCATAATATTCGAAACAAAACGGAACCAAACGAAGGAAGAACTAGACTTACAGAAGCTAAATTAGGGTTTCTCTTAACAGAACTAGCATGCGTAACGGTCTGAGCTGCAATATCACCAAATCCCCAAATTAAACCGGAGCTGATGACCTGAGTTTTGACCGGATGAACAGATAAACAGTTTTGATACCATCTCCATAGCTTAAACATTATCACAACATCCAATTTTTGTAAATTGACCTGAAACTTGATGAATTGTTTTTTCTAGGGTTTGGTTGAAGAAAACTTGTGGAACAAGCAAATGTTGTGAGGTCGAGTGTTGCGCGTTTTTGACGAAAATTGTTTGTGATTGTGTGCAGTGATTGTTGAATGTATCTGCGAAGGATTGGATTGGATTGAAAATGGGGGGGGGGGGGGGGGGGGGGAGGAGAGGGAATGAAATTGAAGGGGACTAGGGATGGACTGTGTAGGTGATGTTTGGGGGCGAATCCATTTGGTTTGGTCAAAATATTCTGATTGTAATTTTTATCACCCTTAACTATTGGCTATTGGCCACTTTCAACTCCAACTATTACTTTAACGTTCGTCACCCCCAACTTAACAGTTAGTGTGTTCTGTCATCACGTCGTTAACTGATCACTGACTTTTGATCATGTTACGATACATTTGGGGTGTCCTAAGATCCCTAAGAGCATTCACATCCAACCCACCATATTTTCACCCTAAATTACACTAAAAAACACTACATTTTATTTCTCCTTTTCAATTAAATAATATTTATTATACCTTTATCATTACCTTTTCTCTCTCCCCCACTCACAACCACTTTCAAAATATATTAAAAAATTATAGGGGGTGAACAGTGTCCCCCCAAATATACAGATGAACAGTAACATTTTCTCTCTCCTCCACTCACAACCACTTTTTATACTTTTTATATTTTAAAAACAACACACACATATTTAGATTCCTTGGATGTGAATGCTCTAAAACCTTCCTAAGATCGCTGACACCCCAAAAAAATAGTAACAAGATCTAAAGTTAGTGATCAGTTAATGATGTAGTGACAGAACACACTAAGTGTAAAGTTGGGGGTGACGGATGTCAAAGTGTAGTTGGAGGTGGCAGCGGCCAATAGCTAATAGTTTAGGGTGATAAAATCCAATACCCTTAATAATAATAATATAATTCATCAATAGATGGGCCCAGCTACCAAATCTAAATGAGCTTGAAGAATGGCACTGTTTCTGGAGACTGAAACCAATTTATAGTTTGATGGGGCATACCATTAAAGCTAAACAAGTTTGAACTTTGATGGGCCATAATCTAAAAGCTAAATGAGTTACTCATACATTCACTAATTCACATAACTGTAGGCCCAAGACTTTTACAACCCATTCTAGAAGGCTTGTGTGGCCCATACCAACTTATAAACCAAACCAAACCAAACCTAATCGAATCAGAACCGACAATCACTTAACAGTCTGGTCTCCGATCTGGGTTTCTCCTCCTTACCGGTTTCCAGTCTGCTCCATAGCCGGAGCAAGATGGACGGTTCAAGCTTTTTGACACGTCAAAATGAGTATGGGTTAAAACAAAAATCTTTGAGACAACTTCCACTTGTACATGTTAGATCCATCTTACTCGCTTTTTTTTATATAATTAAACAAAATCCAAATTGACATACTCGTTAGCAAATGACTCACGCCACCTCTAAGTAACTAATTTTTTTTTAGTTCAACTAAAACATTGTCTAATGATTTGCAAATATATGCAAGACCACTAAACCACGTTTAATTGTAAAGTTCTTCTATCATCCATATTCATTCGTTTAAAACAAGTTGATGATATTTGAGGTCGAAAGTTTCTTGGGTCCTACATGTCTAGTCAAAGAGTGCTTGTTAAAGAGGGTAGAGGTGATAAGTGATAACCAGAGGGAAGTAGGCAAACAACTGCATACCAACACTACCGCATGTGCAATCAATTCATGAATCTACTCAATTGAATGCTTGAATATATTTACATATCTTAGTTGTATTTTATTTTCTATTTTGTTTTGTTTTATTTGTATGGCTATTTGAGTTTTATATTTATGTGTGGCTCATACATACTTTGTTGTTTGTCACTCTCACAAGCTAAGCTAATCATGTCATTATATACAGGATGCAAGAGTATAAATGAATTGACATATATCCTTTCCTTTGATCTTTCTAAATAGATTATTTCATCAAATGCCAATTGCGTAGGAAAAACGTTTTTGCCTTTATACACTAACCGGTTGTATTTATGGGCTATTAGAAGACTTTTGCGCAATTCTCAGTACGTTGGTGATTATATTCGGTAACATGCTTCCGCTAAACCAGGTTTAAATGTAAAGTTCTTCTCTCATCCATAATCATTTGTTAAAAGTTCAATAAATGTTGTCTTTGTTGCAATATAAAATAAAGATAAATATGTAATTTATCAGTCACTCACACAGCAAACAAACCAATAACCTTATGATCATCCTACACAAATGACAAAGAATAATAATGTATAAAAAACAAATTAGACTGCTCAAGTAAAATATGAAATGGGATAAAATTGCGACATCATTAAGCGATATTTAAGTAAAGAACCGTACTCAATAATAACTTTATAGTTAAGTGTTGTATCGTATATAGCTACTAAACAAAGGTCGTCTTTTAATCTCATGTGAGACGGTGGTTGACAACAAAAGAGACGACCTTTTCTACGCCAGCGCAACTATGTCTTTCGGTCGGTGATGTATGGTTTTGTTAGATGAGCATGTGTAAAGCAAAAAAGTAAGAGGGAAAATGTGGCTAAAGTCTGATGTATTTCATAAGAAGTAGAACTGATAAAACAAAACATACAACAAAATAGAACCCAAATAAACAACAAAGCTGATGGTACAAACCTAACTGCACAGAAATGTTACATATTGTCAGAACTCAAGAATCAAGCAGTTTTATTATGTAATCTTAGCATCAAATACAATGATTGAACAAATCTGTCATCACAGATTAACAACTGAACAAGGAACAAATAAGATCTCCAATCGGATGATCTGTACAAGTGTAGATAAGCCCTAGACTCACGAATGTACTTGTGAGGATAGGGAACAAGGGAAGCGTACAAAAGTGAAGACAAGAGAAAGTGAGGAGCTCGTGTGTCTTGAACGAGAACCTTCTGCCCATTATATGGGCTAGAAACCCTAAGCACCAGCTAACATCCAGCTGTATAAAACGACTATAAGCCCAAGAAGGAAGCCCAGCAGTAAGGCAGGAGGAGAGCCCAAGTAGAAGAGACCAAGCAGCCCAAACCTCACAAAACAAAGAAACAAGGAAAAGGAATGAGATAAGAAAAACAAGCACATTTATACTGGAAATATATAAGTATTTTAACACATATTATAGCTATATATAATATAATATAATTATAATAGCACAACAAGATATTTACCCTATATTAATTTACAAAATTTTCTTTCCGCACAGAAGAAACAATATTCCTTTTTCTTTTCTTTAATTCTTTTACTCTTTAAACCCTTTTCATCTTTTACAAAACCCTCATTGTTTTCATCTTTTACACTTTTAACACTATAGTTTTCATCTTTTACATATTTATCACAAATAATTTTTATTTTTAACCCCAACACTTTTTCACTTTCAACTTTGGTCCTTTGTACTTTATATCTTTTAAAAATTTGTCGTTTTACGATTCGTTCTAAATTTTGGGAGTTAACACGTTGCAACACATTTGACGCGTGTGGTTCAACGTTTTTACGTCTATTCTTTTACACTTTAACAAATCCCTCAAAACTTGCGGGTCCTAAGCCGACTTAGTTTTTCTTTTCTATATTTTGCTTTTTCAGTCGAATTTTGCGAGTTTACACGCACGTGCGTAATTTATCATTTTTACGTTTACTTTTTATTTGTCTTAATGATCCCGCTGCAAAGCGCGGGTCAAACATAATAGTTTTCTTTTTATTTGGAACAATAATATAAAGGATTGATCTTTATCATAATTTCTATATTTTTGGTGTATCATAAATATAGTAATCATATTTATTATCTTTTATATAACTTTACATAATAATATAATATAATAATGATAGGGTGTACCTATTGGCACATCCAAATGCCTATATGCACACCAAAAAGGGCTTTTTTGTCCTATATGCACACCCTGCAGTGTCGAGCTTTGGCTAAAGCGCGGCGTTTTGGTCCGGTCAACCAGACAAAAGACTGACGGGTGTCTGATGGGTCTGTTGACCGGACCAAAACGCCGAGCTTTGGCCCCGTTTTGGTCCTGTCAACCAGACAAAAGACTGACCGGGTGTCTGGTTGACAAGACCAAAACGCGGCCAAAGCTCGGCGTTTTGGTTCGGTCAACAGACCCGTCAAACACCCGTCAGTCTTTGTCTGGTTGACCGGATCAAAACGCTGCGCTTTAGTCACAGCTCGACACTCCAAGGTGTGCATATAGAACAAAAAAATCCTTTTTATGCTGACTATCTACACACCAAGTGTACAAATAGTCTCCCCCTAATGATATAGTTCATCAATAGATGGGCCCAACTATCAAATCTAAATAACCTAGATGGATAGTACTGTTTCTGAAAAGTGAAAACCAATTTATAGTCTGATGGGCCATACTTTTAAAACTAAACAAGTTTGAACATTGATGGGCCATAATCTAAAAGCTAAATGAGTGGCTCGTCACATTCACATAATTGTAGGCCCATAACTTTTACAACCCATTCTAGAAGGCTTGTCTGGTGGTCTGGCCCAAACCAACTAATGAACCGCCCAACCAAACCGAATCGGACCCGACAATCACTTAACATTCCGGTCTCCGGTTTGGGTTTCTTCTTCTAATCGGTTTTCGGTCTGGTTCATAGCCCAAGCAAGATGGACAGTTCAAGGTGTTTAAAGGAACGAGTATCGGTTAAACATTTCATTTTTTATATATTTTTGCCAAAGTTATACTTTCTACAAATAGCAAATATATTTAACTAGATTTACAAAAATAATATATCTAAAACACAATAAATCTTTTAGACATATTCCCCTTGTTTGACATGTTAGACCGAAATTGACATACACGTTAGCAAATGGGTCGAAACCGCCATGTTATGAGTTCAACATAAACATTGTCAAATGAATTAAAGAGATATATACAAGACCAGTGGTCCACTTAGCGACACCTCATAAGAACCGTGCACATAGCGACACAAACAGTGACGTATTTTAGACGTAGAAAAAATCCGTGACGCATTGTAAACTATTGCAAGACATCTCTGATCTCTGTTTGCGGCACACGTGTAGTGTATCTAATTCTGCCTCGAATTACTGACGACCTGTTTGGCGTTGCACATAGCGTCACTATTCACTACCATCATTTTCGTCACTAAACCGTCACACTGGATTTTTTTTTTATTTGTGGCTTATATTCTACCATTATGAGATGGAGACTATTCTGTGTAGGACTCTGTATCTTGGCTTTTCATCAGAAATAGGACATGATCTTGTGAAGGGTATCGATTTAGAAGACTTTTGCGCAATTCTCCGTACGTTGGTGATTATATTCGGTAACATGCTTCCGCTAAACCAGGTTTAAATGTAAAGTTCTTCTATCATCCATAATCATTCGTTAAAAACAAGTTGATGATGTTTGAGGTCGAAAGTTTCTTGGGCACAACATGCACAGGGCCCGCAATTTCGCGGGTCACGTACTTTTAAAAAAATCTGATATCTATATAGTTAAAAAAATTAAACAATATACTCATACCAATTCTAATATAGGTCAATTTACAAATCAGAAGTGGTTGTGTTGAAATAAAAGATAAGATATAAATAGATGCTCGTTTACAAATCAATTTTTATGTTTATCGTTAAGTCATAAGTGCACATTTTTACGAGCTCAAAAATGGTACATAAATCAATTTTATGCATACTCTTCAATCCCTAAAATAAACCAAATGACGATACACTAAAACAACTAATTATCTGATCATCCAGCTTCATAACAACAGAATCAAATCAAAACATATCACCTGCATTGCATTATCCTACACTTGATCATCTACCTTTAACTATCTCAAAAACCATAACCATTATTCAATGGAAACAACTGCACAATATTCGAAACGAAAGAAAACGGAACCAAACGAAGGAAGAAGTACACTTACAGAAGCTAAATTAGGGTTTCTCTTAACGGAACTAGCATGCGTAACGGTCTGAGCTGCAATATCACCAAATCCCCAAATTAAACCGGAGCTGATGACCTGAGTTTTGACCGGATGAACAGATAAACAGTTTTGATACCATCTCCATAGCTTAAACATTATCACAACATCCAATTTTTGTAAATTGACCTGAAACTTGATGAATTGTTTTTTCTAGGGTTTGGTTGAAGAAAACTTGTGGAACAAGCAAATGTTGTGAGGTCGAGTGTTGCGCGTTTTTGACGAAAATTGTTTGTGATTGTGTGCAGTGATTGTTGAATGTATCTGCGAAGGATTGGATTGGATTGAAAATGGGGGGGGGGGGGGGGGGGGGGAGGAGAGGGAATGAAATTGAAGGGGACTAGGGATGGACTGTGTAGGTGATGTTTGGGGGCGAATCCATTTGGTTTGGTCAAAATATTCTGATTGTCATTTTATATATTTTTTTTACGTCTCGCTTGCGGTATGCTGGTATAATGTATATATGTGTGGACGGTCGGAAACAAAAGTGAAAATGCATTAATGTTAACGTTATTTTACTAATTCTGTGAAAATAACGTTAAAAGAGGGGATGGTTAATCATGCATCATGTGGTGACGTTTATAGCCGTAAGACAATGGGGTACATGCACTAATTGACGTTTATCTCAATTGTTGAGTGTTATGTGCCTTATGTGTAAACCTTGATGCAAAACTATTATCGAGCAGGGGGTCTATTTGGAAGCAGTCTTTCTATTCATACGGGGTAGAGGTAAGATTGTCTACATCTCACCCTCCTGAAACCCTACATTAGCTTTGCTATTTGTGGGATATACTGAGTATGATGATTATGATGATGATTTTTTATATTTCTTTGATTTTTAATAAGTTTTTATTTTTATTTTTATTTTTATTTGCTTGATTGATTTTAATAATTAATAATTAATCTCTCTATACCCATCGCTAGGGCTACAAACGAACCAAACGTTCTTTAACTATTCAGAGGAAGTTCGTTTACGTTCGTTCGTTTGATAATGAACGAACACGAACAAGAAATTTCGTTTGATTAGTTAAATGAATGAACATGAACAAAGGTCGCGTTCGTTCATTTATGTTCGTGAAAGTTCGGTAACGTGTTTGTTCGTGTTCATCCGGTTCGTTTGCAACCCTACTACACCCCTCACATTACTTGTTTTAGATTTTATAAAAAAAAGATATGGTGTGGTGGTAAGGTGTTTGCTCTCTATTCAGTAGTGAAAGAAAAATATTACAACCGTTCTCGACGAATACGGTGTAATGATAAGGTGTTTTCCCTTAATCCAAGAGATGGAGAGTTTAAATCAGATCCAGTCATAAGAGTATTCAATAGTAGGTCCATTTGTTTAAAAATTAGGGTGGCTTAACGAGTCAGACGAGCTCAACTAGTTTTAGTAGGCTTGAAACCAGGGCCGGCCCTGAGCAAGTGTCGGGTGACCGGCTCAGGGCCAATAGTTGCGCGGATTCGTGTCCTTCTGCTTGACGGTTCTGTTCTTTTTTATTTTTGCCAGCTTTGTTTGTTTTTTTCAACTATTTTTGTTGACTTTGCTGTTTTTTGTTTTTTACGTTTTCCAATTTCATATTTTTAGTTTTTGTTTTCAATAATTTTAGATCAGAATGCTTTTGTGTGCATCTGATTTATGTCCAACCCCAAAATAGACCAAAGATTGTGTTTTTACACTCATTGACACCACATTGTTCGTTGAAACAACACATTGTTTCATGAATCAATGTTGGTTTGGTAGGTAACTCGGTTGGTGTGAACCGCCGGCGCGTCAGTTGAGTTTGTATGCGTCCATTTTTTTAAAAGTACAAATAGCTGAAAATTTTCGAGCAAGATTTTCATGACGGATGTTGGTGAAGTTCTCATAAGTGAACAAGAATGTAAATGTTTCATTTAAACGATTTGGACGAAAATTAGAGTTCAAAAATATGTTTATCGTATTTGATCTATCAAGCGATTTTGGATCAGAATGCGTTTGAATAAGTTGTTGGATTATTTGCAAGTTAAATAAGAATTTAAATATCTAATTTGAATTTGAAAAAAAAAACGTACATGTTATCTAAGAGCATTCACATTCAATCCCTCCGTATTTATGTGACTTTACATAATAATATAATAATTTTTTTTTTGTTGGTCTTACTTTTATTAAAAATAAGTGCACTTTACATCAATAGCGCAGGTAAGCAAGCAACAATCGAATCTAATAATTATATAATAATGATATAATTCATCAATAGATGGGCCCAACTATCAAATCTAAATGACCTTTTTCTGAAAAGTGAAAACCAATTTATAGTTTGATGGGCCATACTTTTAAAGCTAAACAAGTTTGAACATTGATGGGCCATAATCCAAAAGCTAAATGAGTGGCTCGTCACATTCACATAATTGTAGGCCCATAACTTTTACAACCCATTCTAGAAGGCTTGTCTGGCGATCTGGCCCAAACCAACTAATGAACTGCCCAACCAAACCAAACCGAATCGGACCCGACAAGCACTTAATATTTCGGTCCCCGGTTTGAGTTTCTTCTTCTAATCGGTTTTTGGTCTGGTTCATAGCTCAAGCAAGATGGACGGTTCAAGGTTTTTAACGGAACGAGTGTGGGTTAAACATTTCATTTTTTATATATTTTTGCCAAATTTATACTTTTATACAAATAACAAATATATTTAACTAGATTTACAAAAATAATATATCTAAAACACAATAAATCTTTTAGACATCCCCCTTGTTTGACATGTTAGACCCATATTGACATACACATTAGCAAATGGGTTGAAACCGCCAACTTATGAGTTCAACATAAAAAATTAAAGAGATATATACAAGACCAGTGGTCCACTTAGCGACGCTTCATAAGAACGGTGCACATAGTGACACAAATAGTGACGTCCTAGAAAAAATCCGTGACGCATTGTAAATTATCGCTAGACATCTCTGATCTCTGTTTGCGACACACATGTAGTGTATCTAATTCTGCCTCG
Source organism: Helianthus annuus (assembly GCF_002127325.2). Lineage (NCBI taxonomy): Eukaryota > Viridiplantae > Streptophyta > Magnoliopsida > Asterales > Asteraceae > Helianthus > Helianthus annuus. The sequence continues at coordinate 145,012,746 of NC_035433.2, forward strand.
AATTACTGACGACATGTTTGGCGTTGCACATAGCGTCACTATTCACAACCATCATTTTCGTCACTAAACCGTCACACTGGAAATTTTTTTTATTTGTGGCTTTTACCATTATGAGATTGAGACTATTCTGTGGTGGGACTCTATATCTTGGCTTTTCATCAGAAATAAGACATGATCTTGTGAAGGGTATCAATTTAGAAGACTTTTGCGCAATTCTCCGCACGTTGGTGATTATATTCGGTAACACCTTCCACTAAACCAGATTTAATTGTAAAGTTCTTCTCTCATCCATAACCATTCGTTAAAACAAGTTGATGATGTTTGAGGTCGAAAGTTTCTTGGGCCCAACATGCACAGGGCCCGCGATTTCGAGGGTGTGCTTTTAAAAAAATCTGATATCTATATACGTTAAAAAAAAATTAAACAATATACTCATACCAATTCTAATATAGGTCAATTTACAAATCAGAAGTGGTTGTGTTGAAATAAAAGATAAGATATAAATAGATGCTCGTTTACAAATCAATTTTTATGTTTATCGTTAAGTCATAAGTGCATATTTTTACGAGCTCAAAAATGGTACATAAATTTTCAGAGACGCTCCTGCCAACATGTCTGGTCAAAAAGAGTACATACTAAGAGGGTAGGGTGATAAGTGATAACCAGAGGGAAGTAGGCAAACAACTCGCATGTGCAATCGATTCATGAATCTACTCAATTGATTGCTTGAATATATTTACATATCTTGGTTGTATTTTATTTTCTATTTTGTTTTGTTATATTTGTATGGCTATTTGAGTTTTATTTTTTTGTGTGGCTCATACTTTGTTGTTTGTCACTCTCACAAGCTAGCTAATCATGTCATTATATACATGATGCAAGACTATAAATGAATTGACATATATCTTTTGATCTTTCTAAACAGATTATTGCATCAAATGCCGATTGCGTAGGAAAAAGGTATTTGCCTTTAAACAGTGACCGGGTTGTATGTATGGGCTATTATGCAACATTTGGTTTCTCATACCAACCAATATTGTCCTTAGTTGTCTGAGTGGAGACTTCCCATGTTGTCAACCATTCGCTCTCACTCAAGCACGCAAAACAGTAGAGTTTTACGCTCATCAGCAATCATTGCATTCAAAACGCGTTGTTGATATTTGAGGCATGAAATTCTTTATTCCCGGTATAGTTCCCATTAACAGAACAAAACTTTATGATAGTCACCTAAGCAGTGGCGAAACTTGAGATTTCCGATCGGGGGTCGAAAACGTATATACCTAAAAAAATTATAAAACCGGGGAGTCGAAAACGTATATACCTAAAAAATTCTATACGAAAACTACATATCGGGCAATACTGAGCGAAAAGTTCGGGGGTAACCCCCCCTCCCCACAAAGTTGCGCCCCTGCACCTAAGGTGTCACAAGTAGTGTCATGGAACAAGGCGTTAACCGGTAAATCACATATGAGAGATAATATTGTTCGTTTTAGCATTTTGATTTCATTCAACTCACGCGGCCCATTTTTACTACCTAGTTATTGATGTTTTGGGGTAAAAATGGGTTCGGTTCAAAACGGGTTAAATTTAGTGTCGGTGTAAATGGACTGATGGGTACATCATTGTAATCTACTTATATCTTTATTTTTGTGTACTATTCGATAATTGATAATGGCATTGGTACTTTTTTCTCAAATAGTTGCCTAGCCCTTATCTTGGTTTGTTGGCACTTGGCACATTGAAAATGAAGTTTCTGGCCATCCATTATGGTGGATAAATTATTTTCCAATAATAATTTATAAATTATTGTTAAAAACAAAATGTATATTATTATCAGTGTACTCAACATTGAATAAATTTACAAACTAGATGACATAATGAATAACTTCAAAAAATTATTAATTTAAATAATTCGTTTTTTAATGTGACTTTGTAATGTTAATAAACTATCGAGTTTTAATAACCAGAACTTAAAGCCTGGAGAATTAAACGAATAAACAAAATTTATATAAAAAAACAACTATATATGTTGATTAATAATACATGAGGGGGTCGGGGCATTCTCGGGTACTGACAATCGGGTTAGAGTACCCGATCGGGTACACCGCAGTCAGTGATTCCAGTGGTGAAATCGGGTTGCTATATTAGGAGATGTTTATCGATCTGGGTTGTCTTTTTGGGTAGCCTTTTAGTGGTGAAATCGGGTTGCTAGATTAGCCTTTTAAATTCATTTTTTTCACTTTAATTATTCACTTAGATATGTCATATGTGGGTCTTATATTATTCCTAAAATAATAACGTATAGAAACGATCAACATCAAGATGCTTTTATTGTGATAATTTTGTTTAATAATGTCGAGTCATCCCCTCAATAAATCTAATATTTAATCTTCTTCTCCAATATATGTATTTACAAAAAGAAATATAACTCAGTTTTATACTACAAATAAAGTTATTTTTACGGTAAAAACGATAAATAAGTAGCTAAGCCTAAGAGTCGTTAATTTTGTTATATGGTTTGATTTGGCTCTCTTAGGTTAGAGGGTGTGGTATAAAGCCCCTAGGGGCTTATCACGCCACCTCAACGTCACGTAATGTTCACGTCACACATGGGCCTTAAACCATCTTCCTTTAACTTGCAGGGTGTGGTTTAACTACCCACTTTACACTGTAGCACCCCCATTTTGACCAATTACCTCTCGATCAAAGAAATTTACCTCCGTTACCATATTGGCGAGACCTCCATCCCTCCCCCCCCCCCCCCGATAACTTGCGCGGTGTGGCTGGTGGCACCTCGGGACGCTATTGATGCAGATGTGGCGGGGTGGCGCCATCCCACACCCTCCGGCCACATGTATTTTGTTTTATCATCATTTGTGAGATCAAATTAGTAGTATATCAAAATCAAATTTGTATCATAGTTATTTCTTGATTTCTTATTTGATTTATGGATGATTAAATCAACTTCCAACCTAATGATACCCAAACATGTACCAACCGGTTGAATGTTGACAACTATGTGAATGATGATAACTAAGATAAGAAGTGTTCCTTTTTTTAAAAACCACACGTTTCTCTATTCTGTTTTATATTATATAAGCATGGACTCTTATCAACCTTTCATTGTCATTCAGTCAATTTAGATTACCAAAATTATTGTAGTCATTAGTTAGATTACTACGTACCTTTCTAGTTCTTAACATGTTTTATAAGTTACCTCATTGTACAAGATAACGTTTGGAAATTCTAAATAACATCTTTCGTTTCAAGATAATGGTTTAATTTTTTTAAGTTATTAAACGACAGCATTCAGTTTATTTAATTTAACGGTTTGCAATGGATCACTCGCTTATAGTGTGTGTGCGCGCATGCGTGTATCGTTGTTTAATTGTGAGAACTTGTTACAGGAAACTCACATGACCCCATCAGTACTCTGATAACCATAGATAAAAGTAAATATATTATTACAGTTTATTGATGTGTTCAACATAAACGTAACAACTCTACCAAATTGATTGCCCACCCGATCATCTTCTAATATAATATAAACCGGCTGACTTTAAAAATTTCTATACCCACTAGCTAACGTGTGTTACATACTTTTTACTCTAATATTATATTCTAAGGCAACCTTTTTCAACTTATTAAAAGTGTAGAAAGTAATTCATTCAAAACATCCGGTGGATCTACGGGTGTTTTTGAGGTTTTCAAGAAACCTCTCAGTTTAGAAAAAAAATAGAAAAATTAGTGAATATCTTGTATGATTTAGAAAAATATTAGTGAAAATTAGTAAGAATCTACCAAAAGGAATCCTATATAAAAAATTCCTAGATTCACCACTACAAAACATGAAAACCAATAAGGCCACAGGGTGTGGCTTAGCGCCACCCCGCCAGCTCATCGATTTTAGCGCCCCGGGCCGCCATCAACCACCCCCCGCTCGTTAACAAGGGGGCGCTATCCCCTTGTCGCCAGCACGTTAACGGGCGAATTTTGGGTGGATCAAGGCATTTGGTCAACATAATTGTTAAAGGAGGCGCTAGTGAGGCTTTATCCCACACCATCATTGTTAAAGGGGACGCTATTTTTCACTCAAAATCTATGTGACGTGATAAAGCCTATAGGAGCTTTAAACCACATCCACTAGCCTTAATGATTAAGATATTTAGAGATGACATATAGACATAATTGAGATTATTTCAGTGACTAGAAGGGTAAAATGAGAATATTTATCATTGTAGTATGTTAGTTTCATCATTTTTAAATGAAAATAACTTTTTTATACCTCTTTGTTTTTACTAAAAACTTTATATTATAAAACCAAATGTTTTATTCCGTTGAAATCGAGTATGCTATTTGTAATCTTTAAAAAAGGGTAGATGTATTCTGCGCATACGCGATTAATTTTAAGGCCCCCTTGTTCCCACACCCACTATATCTTATTTTCACATCCCCTAGTGTATACGGGCCGTATACAAATATACGGCCCGTATAGAATGTTTTTGAATAGGAAAACGCGCAAAGAATGTTTTTTTTATTTTATTATATACGGCCCGTATATAGTTATACGAGCCGTATACATCGGTATATGATTTGTAAAACGTATACGGCTCAACCAATTTATTTTGGGAGGTTTTTGATGTTACCACATTTATACGGGCCGTATAACTGTATACGGGCCGTATATAGTGGTGTTTTTTCAAGTATCATGTTTTTTCCAGTAAAAACACAATCATTCTAGGGTTTCTAAACTCTTCATCAACTTTAACAATGTCGATAAACGTTGATCAGAACACGCCGCTTAAATCGGAGCACAGGTAGAGTAACATTACCGATTAGTCCGTTGATGGAAACCTTAGCGATCACAGAGATCTTCGTCTTGGTTATTTATCGATTCCGAATAAGTAGCAGAAGAACCCGACACACGATAACTTTAAACTTTATATTGTGTGATTTGACCAGGAAATGATTGGAGGTGATTGCTACTTTTAATAAGCTGTCATAGTTGTCAAATTCGATTTCAACAAATCTTTTCTTTTTCCTTCAATTTCTAGAACATTCTCCGTAACATGAAGACGTGTCGGATTCTTCTACTAGTGGTATTTTAATGAAGTATTGAAGATTGAATGTGCAAACCGCAACCGTTTTTTACTACGGAAACGGTGGCTATGCGAAATACAAACCGCAATCTTTTGTGACTATGGGAAACACAAGTTTTCTTTTTGAGCTTGATGGATGTTCGTTATCTCAGTTGAGGCGTGCATTGTTTAAATCTGAATATAACTAGATGTTACGTGTAACTTCATTAAACCAAGAACAAAACCTATTTTGAAACACATGTGTTCGTATCAGTGTTGTTTATCACCCTGTGTGAGCATTGAAAACCCGACAAACAGTCTTGACAACTGTGACAGCTTATCTATCTGTGTGTGTCACATCCATCCTGTTATAGCAATCGATATGATTAATTTTACATATTTTTTTCTAATTAGCATTGTTAACTACCAAAAGAATGCATACACAGATAGTTCTAGTGGACAAAGCAAAGAGACCGTTGTGTAACTGAATCAGGTTCTCAAACAAACTGTGACACTCGAGGTTTTTCCGAACGATCACCTTGTAATATTTCGTGTGTATATAAATATTATTAAATGGAAACGTGATTTTTGCATGATATGTGATGTATGTATGTATTATATATATATATATATATGAGAGCCGAAACCACGACCCGAGACCATGACTCGCAACCGGGCGGTTGCGAGTGGGCCACTCGGTCTCGAGTGGGCCGTTGAGCCGAAACCGGTTTGGGCCGAAACCCCCAAGCCCAACCCGAAACCCCCTTAGCCCACTTGATGCTTGGTGTATAAATTCCAACCTTTTCCACTTTGTTTCATTTGGTTGCACAAACACACCCACACTTCTCCTACTTTCTCTCAACTAAGAAAACCCTCAAACAACAAACCATCCTCTCCTTCTCTTCTCGGTTCAAGCTTGGATCCCGGACAAGAAACTCGGACAAGTTCATCACCACTCATTCGGACACTTCATCTCCTCGGCTTCTTCCTTTATTTCGGCTCATTCTTCTCCTTCTCAACCGGTTAGTCATCATTATGTGCATAGGACTTATGTTGTGTATATGAACTAAGAAATGGTTGGTTAGTAGTTTATGCATGATTATTAGGTTGTTTTGTAAAGTTTGTGAATATGTGTTAACATGACTAAAATGACTTGATATTGGTAGTTTACAAGTGTTCATAGCCAACTACACTATGCTTTAAAGTTTCTTGCAAAAATGATGTTGATAAACATAAGATTTTGGCTATAAAGTGTATGTTTCTTTGTTCTTCTTTGATGATCTTGTTGATATATGTGAGTTTTGGTTCACAAAAATGTATGGTTATGTTAGATATAAAACCCTAGAAAAACTATGAACTTGATGAACTAGTTGAAGATGGTTTGAAGATTCAAAATAAGGCAAAGTTTGATCTATTTTTTACTACTAGTCAAATGGGGAAAAGTGTTAGTGAAATATTATTGGTTGTTTCCTATTATGGGCCTGAATTCTTGGTACAATTTGGACTGTCATATCTGCATCATCACGTGTACATGAAAGTGACAGATTACGACTCGCAACGACGGCATTACGACTCGCAACCACAGCATTCCGACTCGAAACCACACCGTTGCGACTCGCAACCAAAGCATGACAAGTCGAAACCACGTGATTGCGACTCGAGACTACGTCGGTTGCGACTCGCAACCACAGCATGATGACTCGAGACCACGGTTACGACTCGCAACCACAGCGTGACAAGCCGAAACCACCTGGTTGCGACTCGAGACCAGCTGGTTGCGAGTGGGCTGTTCATTTTGGTTACTGGGCCCATATGTGTTTAACTTGGACTATCTGTTGACTGGATTATGTGTTGCTGTTGACTGCTTAATTACTTAGGCCGGCCCAGTAACCCACTGTTACTTATATGCTTGATACGTGTTGGTTACGTGCCTATATGTGTTTTACGTGAATGCTTGTACACCGAACCTGACCTATACCGGTAACCATGTTAGGACGTGGTGACCAACGTGATTGACAAGTAACCTAAACCTACCGAGCAACCCAAGGTGAGTTCACAACTTAAAAGCATGCGTCCCGGTGGTTTGGGACACGAGACTAACAACCCTATCCCCTGGTAAAAGGGGATACCATTTACATACCTTCCCTAGTTATTGGGAACAAAACTTACTTTTCCTTCCCGGGTATTGGGAAACCTTTTGGTTAATTACTGTTTATACGGATTGCAACTAACGGCACTAAACGAAACTCTATCACTCAAGTCCCTACTACAAATACCGATTAGTCGCCGGGTTAGGCGAACGGGTTATTAGTTGATAGCGCTATTTAGGTGTTTACCAGCCTCACACCGTGCCCTGGTTTGGGATCGGTCGTGAACTAATGTACTCAGAAATCCGTCAATGATGATAGAACATTGACATCGGGGCATCCTGCGGATACGCAACGGTTACCTAGTGTTCGGTATTGGAAAAACAGTTTAGTCGCTAACTTTTGGGGTAGCTCCCCAGGGCATGTATAAACGGATAAATTAACCGGTGAAACAAAGTTTTTGGTAATTAAAACTGGATAACTAGTGAACTCACTCAGCATTATTGTTGACCCCTTACTGCATGCTTTGCAGGTGACCAGTGACGAAGGAGCTTGCAGCTTGGGGACGTGTAGTGTCTGTTCACCCTTGTGTTGGGTGTTACCTTATTTTGAAACATGAACTTTGTTTTAAACTACCTTACTTATGCTTCCGCTATTTATTACTGTTTTGAACTTAACACTTTAAACTCTGAACTTAATATTTGCTAAGCTTATGATTAGTAAGTATTACTTTTGTTATCAACTTAAGTATTCAGTATAATTGGTGGCTGGATCCTGGTCGGTCACGCCCTCGAAGCGGGTGTTATCCGCAGGTGGATTTTGGGGGTGTGACAGATTGGTATCAGAGCCATTGGTTATAGTGAACTTGGTTTTAAAAAGGGGGAAAATCTTTTTGGAGAAAACCAGACTATAACCCGTGACTCGTAACGACACTACACTCCAAGTGCAAGGCTCGACACATTTGACCTCATAGCTCGGACCAGTGTTTACTTGTTCGCTTTATGTTTCCTGTTATGATATACGTACTAGTGTGCCTAAACTAGATAGATACACCTCTCTCTTCTATCTCATTCTCGCTACACTACGACATCACACTCATACTGTGTTTTCTGGTTATGAAGACAATGAGTGGACGTGGAAGGGGAAACATTAACATGACGCAGGCTCAGTTCACTAACCTGCTCAACACAGTGGCTGCGGCTTTTGCAGCTCACCCTATAGGTAAGCTCGTTGTTTTAGGATGTTTAGATCCTACCGCCACATCGACTTTTCGCCTCTAAACCTATACGCTTCGCTTCTCACGAACAGGTCAGCATGCACCTGCGCAACCACCAGTGTGTACTTTCAAAACTTTCATGGATTGCAAGCCTCTCCCTTTCAACGGCACTGAGGGTGCCATAGGTCTTCTGCATTGGATTGAGAAAATTGAAGCTGTTTTTGCTGTTTGCGAGTGTCCCCCTGCAAATTGGGTGAAATTTGCTACTGCTACGCTTGAAGGGAGCGCGCTTTCTTGGTGGAAGGCGCAGATTCAGATGTTTGGATTGGAAACTGCAAATGCTACGGCATGGGAGGATTTCAAGGATATGATTAAGGATGAATACTGTCACCGGGATGACATCCACAAGCTTGAGAATGAGTACTACGAGCTCAAGATGGTTGGGTCGGAAATTAAAACTTACACCAAGCTGTCTAACGACTATGCTGCTCTTTGCCCAAACATGTCACGACCAATGTACCGAAGGATTGAACTGTACATCAAGGGTTTGGCTCCTGAAATTCGAAGCCATGTCACTTCAGCCAACCACACTACCATTCAGCCGATTGTTCGACTTGCTCACAAACTTACTGATCAGGCTGTGGAAGAGGGCAGGTTGCCCAAAAGGATCAGTGCTACTGTCGGAACTTCTAGTGACAGCAAGCGTAAGTGGGAAGGAAGTCAAAGCAAGGATGCTAACCCCACTCAGGCCCCAGCGCAGCAAAGGAAAACTGAAAACAACAAAGGCACCCAGCAACAGGGTGGCTACCGGGGAAGCTACCCTAAGTGCAACAAGTGTAACAGGCACCACAATGGGGCATGTAACAAGGGCCAGTGTCAGCGATGCCACAAGATGGGGCACGACGCCAAGGACTGTCGAAGTCAGTTCCCAGCTAGACAGAATCAGCAACAACCCCAACAGCAGCAGCAGCAGGGAAACAACCGGGCATGCTTTAAGTGTGGAGCTGAGGGGCACTTCAAGAAGGATTGCCCTGAACTGAATCAGAACCGCAACAATAATCAGGGAGCTGGGAACAACAATCAGAACAACAATGCTGGGAATGGTGCTAGAGGAAGAGCTTTCGTGATTGGAGCTGGTGAAGCAAGGAATGACCCCAATGTCGTGACGGGTAAGTTCCTACTCGATGATCGTTATGTTTCTGTGTTATTTGATTCCGGTGCCGATGCTAGTTATGTATCCCTACGTATTAGTAAGAAGCTTAAGCGTCCGCTTTCGTTACTAAGTTCTCCTCATATCGTCGAGTTAGCTAATGGTAGAAACATCGAGGCCTCACATGTTGTCAAAGGCTGCAAACTAGAGTTGTCTGGTCAGACATTTAGTATCGATCTTTTCCCTGTTACTCTTGGAAGCTTCGACGTCGTTATTGGTATGGATTGGTTATCCAAGCATCGCGCTGAGATTCTTTGTCAAGAGAAAGCAGTTCGTATTCCTCGCCGTTCTGGCAAACCCCTCATTGTACAAGGTGGCAAAGGTGGAGAAGTCTCCGGCATTATCTCGTTCTTGAAGGCCCAGAAGTGTTTACGAAAAGGGCACACCGCTATCTTAGCACTTGTTACCAACACGCAGGAAAAGGAAAAGAGGATTGAAGATTTTCCAGTAGTGCGAGACTACCCCGAGGTATTTCCTGAGGAATTACCTGGACTCCCTCCCCATCGTCAGGTCGAATTCCAAATCGAGCTAGCTCCCGGAGCAGCGCCTATAGCTCGTGCACCTTACCGTTTAGCCCCTGCAGAATTGAAGGAACTCTCGACGCAATTACAAGAACTATTGGATAAAGGATTTATCCGTCCTAGTTCATCACCCTGGGGAGCACCGGTACTCTTTGTTAAGAAGAAGGATGGCACGTTCCGAATGTGCATAGACTATCGTGAGTTGAACAAGGTTACCATCAAGAATCGTTACCCTCTCCCGCGAATCGACGATTTGTTTGATCAACTGCAAGGATCGAGCTACTATTCTAAGATTGATCTGCGATCAGGCTACCATCAGTTAAGGGTCCGTAACGAAGATATTTCCAAAACTGCATTCAGAACTCGTTATGGTCATTATGAATTCCTCGTTATGCCCTTCGGAATGACCAACGCCCCTGCAGTGTTCATGGATCTTATGAACCGAGTATGCAAACCCTACCTCGACAAATTTGTGATCGTGTTTATAGACGACATCTTGATCTACTCGAAAAGTCAGGAAGAGCATGAACAGCACCTACGCCTTATCCTCGAACTCCTTCGCAATGAGCAACTGTATGCCAAGTTCTCGAAATGCGACTTCTGGCTTCGAGAAGTCCATTTCCTTGGGCACGTGGTTAACAAGGATGGAATCCACGTCGACCCAGCTAAGATCGACTCTATAAAGAATTGGCCTACCCCTAAGACTCCGACTGAAGTTCGCCAATTCTTGGGATTGGCAGGTTACTACCGCAGATTCATTCAAGGATTCTCGAAGATTGCACAACCCCTCACTACGCTCACTCAGAAAGGCGTCGCCTACAAGTGGAATGAAGCACAGGAATCTGCTTTTCAGAGGCTTAAGGATAACCTCTGCAGTGCTCCTATTCTCTCGTTACCTGAAGGAACGGACGACTTTGTGGTTTACTGCGATGCGTCTATTCATGGACTCGGTTGCGTGTTGATGCAACGCGAGAAAGTTATTGCTTACGCCTCTCGACAACTTAAGACACATGAAAGGAACTACACAACACACGACTTGGAACTGGGAGCAGTGATATTTGCGCTTAAGATATGGAGACATTACCTGTACGGTACCAAGTGCACCATTTACACCGATCACAGGAGTCTCGAGCATATCTTCAAGCAGAAGGAATTAAACATGCGACAGCGTCGATGGGTCGAACTTCTGAATGATTATGAATGCGCCATCAAGTATCATCCGGGCAAGGCCAATGTTGTGGCAGACGCCCTCAGCCGGAAAGACACTATACCAAAGCGCGTGCGAGCATTGCAACTTACCATCCAGTCTAGTCTTCCTACCCAGATTCGAAACGCTCAGATTGAAGCTCTGAAACCGGAAAACATCAGGGCTGAGTCCCTGCGAGGATCGAGGCAGCAACTAGAACAGAAAGAAGACGGTGCCTACTATGTGGCAGGGCGCATTTGGGTCCCACTTTACGGAGATTTACGAGAGCTTGTAATGGACGAAGCCCATAAGTCCCGTTATTCAGTACATCCTGGTGCAGATAAGATGTACCACGACTTGAAAACCACTTACTGGTGGCCTGGCATGAAAGCCCACATAGCAGCCTACGTTGGCAAATGTTTGACCTGCGCAAGAGTCAAGATCGAGTATCAGAAACCAGCAGGCCTACTACAGCAACCCGAAATCCCGAAATGGAAATGGGAACAGATTTCCATGGATTTTGTTACAGGGCTACCTAGATCTCAACGCGGGAATGATACTATTTGGGTGATAGTAGATCGATTGACTAAGTCTGCACACTTTTTGGCCATTAAGGAAACGGACAAGTTTTCTACCTTGGCAGAAGTCTATTTAAAGGAAGTAGTCTCCAGGCACGGGGTGCCAACTTCTATTATTTCCGACCGAGACGCTCGTTTTACTTCCGAGTTGTGGCAAGCTATGCACAAATCCTTTGGCTCACGTTTGGACATGAGCACCGCTTACCACCCGCAAACGGATGGGCAGTCTGAACGCACCATCCAAACCCTGGAAGACATGCTTAGAGCATGTGTGATCGATTTTGGCAAGAACTGGGAGAAACATCTGCCGCTGGTGGAATTCTCCTACAACAACAGCTATCACACTAGTATTCAGGCGGCACCTTTTGAGGCATTGTACGGTCGTAAATGTCGATCACCTCTCTGCTGGGCGGAAGTTGGTGATAGTCAACTTACAGGCCCAGAACTGGTAGTAGATACAACGGAAAAGATATCACAGATCAGGCAACGCATGGCGGCAGCTCGTGACCGTCAGAAAAGCTACGCTGACAAGCGTAAGAGACCATTAGAATTCCAGGTCGGGGACCGGGTTCTACTTAAAGTCTCACCCTGGAAGGGTGTGGTCCGTTTCGGTAAACGGGGCAAGCTGAATCCACGGTATGTTGGACCATTCGAAATTACCGAGAAAATCGGTAAGGTTGCTTATAGATTGAACCTGCCTGCAGAGCTGAGTGCAGTGCACAACGTATTTCACGTATCTAACCTGAAGAAGTGTTTGTCGGATGAAACACTTGTGATTCCTTTTAAGGAACTGACGATTGACGAACAGCTACACTTTACTGAGGAACCGATTGAGATCACGGATCGAGAAATCAAAACCCTCAAACGTAGCCAGATACCCCTTGTGCGAGTTCGTTGGAACTCACGGCGCGGCCCAGAGTTTACCTGGGAGCGGGAGGACCAGATGAAGTCCAAGTATCCCCAGTTATTCCCAAACGAAAACCCCAGCACTGAAGCTACAACCGAATTTCGGGACGAAATTCCAAACTAACGGGGGGATGATGTGACACCCCGTTAAAACACGCTAGCTCGGCAGTGGCTGCTTCAACTTTCGGGACGAAAGTTCTTAAAACTTGGGGATAATGTGACACTCGAGGTTTTTCCGAACGATCACCTTGTAATATTTCGTGTGTATATAAATATTATTAAATGGAAACGTGATTTTTGCATGATATGTGATGTATGTATGTATTATATATATATATATATGAGAGCCGAAACCACGACCCGAGACCATGACTCGCAACCGGGCGGTTGCGAGTGGGCCACTCGGTCTCGAGTGGGCCGTTGAGCCGAAACCGGTTTGGGCCGAAACCCCCAAGCCCAACCCGAAACCCCCTTAGCCCACTTGATGCTTGGTGTATAAATTCCAACCTTTTCCACTTTGTTTCATTTGGTTGCACAAACACACCCACACTTCTCCTACTTTCTCTCAACTAAGAAAACCCTCAAACAACAAACCATCCTCTCCTTCTCTTCTCGGTTCAAGCTTGGATCCCGGACAAGAAACTCGGACAAGTTCATCACCACTCATTCGGACACTTCATCTCCTCGGCTTCTTCCTTTATTTCGGCTCATTCTTCTCCTTCTCAACCGGTTAGTCATCATTATGTGCATAGGACTTATGTTGTGTATATGAACTAAGAAATGGTTGGTTAGTAGTTTATGCATGATTATTAGGTTGTTTTGTAAAGTTTGTGAATATGTGTTAACATGACTAAAATGACTTGATATTGGTAGTTTACAAGTGTTCATAGCCAACTACACTATGCTTTAAAGTTTCTTGCAAAAATGATGTTGATAAACATAAGATTTTGGCTATAAAGTGTATGTTTCTTTGTTCTTCTTTGATGATCTTGTTGATATATGTGAGTTTTGGTTCACAAAAATGTATGGTTATGTTAGATATAAAACCCTAGAAAAACTATGAACTTGATGAACTAGTTGAAGATGGTTTGAAGATTCAAAATAAGGCAAAGTTTGATCTATTTTTTACTACTAGTCAAATGGGGAAAAGTGTTAGTGAAATATTATTGGTTGTTTCCTATTATGGGCCTGAATTCTTGGTACAATTTGGACTGTCATATCTGCATCATCACGTGTACATGAAAGTGACAGATTACGACTCGCAACGACGGCATTACGACTCGCAACCACAGCATTCCGACTCGAAACCACACCGTTGCGACTCGCAACCAAAGCATGACAAGTCGAAACCACGTGATTGCGACTCGAGACTACGTCGGTTGCGACTCGCAACCACAGCATGATGACTCGAGACCACGGTTACGACTCGCAACCACAGCGTGACAAGCCGAAACCACCTGGTTGCGACTCGAGACCAGCTGGTTGCGAGTGGGCTGTTCATTTTGGTTACTGGGCCCATATGTGTTTAACTTGGACTATCTGTTGACTGGATTATGTGTTGCTGTTGACTGCTTAATTACTTAGGCCGGCCCAGTAACCCACTGTTACTTATATGCTTGATACGTGTTGGTTACGTGCCTATATGTGTTTTACGTGAATGCTTGTACACCGAACCTGACCTATACCGGTAACCATGTTAGGACGTGGTGACCAACGTGATTGACAAGTAACCTAAACCTACCGAGCAACCCAAGGTGAGTTCACAACTTAAAAGCATGCGTCCCGGTGGTTTGGGACACGAGACTAACAACCCTATCCCCTGGTAAAAGGGGATACCATTTACATACCTTCCCTAGTTATTGGGAACAAAACTTACTTTTCCTTCCCGGGTATTGGGAAACCTTTTGGTTAATTACTGTTTATACGGATTGCAACTAACGGCACTAAACGAAACTCTATCACTCAAGTCCCTACTACAAATACCGATTAGTCGCCGGGTTAGGCGAACGGGTTATTAGTTGATAGCGCTATTTAGGTGTTTACCAGCCTCACACCGTGCCCTGGTTTGGGATCGGTCGTGAACTAATGTACTCAGAAATCCGTCAATGATGATAGAACATTGACATCGGGGCATCCTGCGGATACGCAACGGTTACCTAGTGTTCGGTATTGGAAAAAACAGTTTAGTCGCTAACTTTTGGGGTAGCTCCCCAGGGCATGTATAAACGGATAAATTAACCGGTGAAACAAAGTTTTTGGTAATTAAAACTGGATAACTAGTGAACTCACTCAGCATTATTGTTGACCCCTTACTGCATGCTTTGCAGGTGACCAGTGACGAAGGAGCTTGCAGCTTGGGGACGTGTAGTGTCTGTTCACCCTTGTGTTGGGTGTTACCTTATTTTGAAACATGAACTTTGTTTTAAACTACCTTACTTATGCTTCCGCTATTTATTACTGTTTTGAACTTAACACTTTAAACTCTGAACTTAATATTTGCTAAGCTTATGATTAGTAAGTATTACTTTTGTTATCAACTTAAGTATTCAGTATAATTGGTGGCTGGATCCTGGTCGGTCACGCCCTCGAAGCGGGTGTTATCCGCAGGTGGATTTTGGGGGTGTGACACAAACACTACTAAAGAAGAGTTGGTGATAAATACCGGAGCTGTTATCTCGGTTGTTCAGTACTTTCGTGATGAATAAAATGTTCATCTTCGTTATCCTTTTCTTTCTGCAATTCAAGCAGGCACGGATGCAAAACATACTGTTTCAAAACACTTGTAGACGAAAATAAGAAAACAAGCAGGCATTGATTTTGCCAAGATTGAAGGAAAGAATCTGGCCATAAGCGTTGTGGATTCTCAACGTTATTCGAGTGTATGTGGATCGAGTGATACGCTTATCTATTCTGGTCAAGGTGGGCATGGTTTGTTCGGGAGTAAATCACCACCCAAAGATCAACTTGTGAGTGGGAATATGGCAATGAAGAATAGTATGGATAAGAAATCACCAGTTCGGGTGATGAGGAAAGTTGCCTCGTTCTAATAGATTTGGTAGGTTGAAAGAGGTGAATGGTCTTGAAAGATTTGTTGAAATCGAAGAAAAGAGTAACTAGCAGAAGACGTGTCGGGTTCTTCTACTAGTTATTCGGAATGTTTCGAATCGTCACAGACGTGTCGGGTTTGTATTTCCCATAGCCACTGTTTCCGTATACAAAACGGATGCGGTTTGCATATTCAATCTTCATTGCTTCATTAAAATTACAACACACGATAAAATGCTTGGAAAATTTCATCAACTCTCCTATATCAACATACTCTTCTCCATACGCTTAGTTGTTATGAATGACAACTTGAGGGGTCTAGTTAACTTTGAGATTTAGATTCAGGAAGCAGATGATTTGTCAAAAAACATGGTCAACGTAGTAAAATGTGAGCTTTTACACCAACCATATCGAGATACTTTGTGTTAGTTTGATTTGAATTTTGAAAGTTTGAAAGATGTATTCGATGGATGTCCGTTATCTCAACGCTTCTCCTTACATTACTGGTCTGGAATTGGACAACCGCAACCGTTTTAGTACTTCTCAATTAGATATTATTTATTGAATCAGAATCAGGGTTCTCAAAACAAGGATCGTTCTAATAGATTAAAGAGAATAAACCATTTTTTTACCATTTTACCCAAAGTATACGGGCCGTGTAATATTATACGGCCCGTATACAATCATCGTATACATTGTATACGATCGGGTAAATTTTTTTCACATGCTATATACGATCGTATAATAGTATACGGCCCGTATTAACAGGGTAAAAAATGATCTGGTAATTTTTTTCACATGGTGTATACGAGCCGTATAATAGTATACGGCCCGTATTCTTAGGGTAAAAAATGGTTTATTTCCTTTAATATATTAGAACGATCCAAAAAACGAAGAACAAAGTCAAATGTGATCAAACTTGGACATCAGACGTAAATCTTGAAGCAAATATGTGGTTCCCAATTGCTTACAGAAACCACTAACAGACATGTCGTGCATTGTTTAAATCAGAATCAGGTTCTCAAAACAAGGATCTCTCTAATAGATTAAAGAAAATAAACCCTCATTTCTTCATCTTCATCTTCAAGAACAATGATGAACAGTGCAGCGACAGTTGAGTCTCCTCCTTCGTTCCCGATGCAACAACAAGAACAACGCCTGATTCAGATCTCTATTCGGTCATCTTTCCAAACTACAACACACGATAAGTTTACACTTTATACTGTGTGATTTGACCGGTTGTATTCAGTTAATATTCACTGTGGTGGATGCAAGCATAAAGTTAGAAAAATACTCAAGTTGAACGGACGATATGTATGAGGAAGCTCAACTTAAACGTACGATATGTATCAGGAAGCTCAACTTGAACGGGCGATATGTAGGAAGGATTGTAGTAGTAGGACATTGGAACCACAGATAATGAACAGATTATTGACCATTATTCGACCGAGTAATCAGTTGTATTTTTTTTAGTTGCTTCTCTTGTTAAGTTTCTGAACCAACTGAAATCCACAAATTCCAACAGTTTCTTCGTAGATTCCGTTCGGTTTTCAAATCCACAAAGCTGTTATTTCTGTTGTTCAGTACTTCCGAGATCTGAACCAACCGAAATCCACAAATTCCAACAAACTGCATCAGGAAGCTCAACTTGAACGGACGATATGTATCTTCTATCATGCGACGGACCCAATTCCATCCATGTATCTTGCAAGTTAAATCCACAATCAACGTATACAGGTGCAAGAGAATGGCGAGTTATTTCAGTTATTTCTGTTGATCCACAAATTCCATCAAACTGCATCAGTAAGCTCAACTTGAACGGACGATATATATCTTCTATCATGCCACGGACCCAATTCTGGAATTGGAGAACCGTTGTGTATTTGCTTACTCTGGAATTGGAGAACCGTTGTTTATCTGAATCAGGTTCTCAAACAAACACTACTAAAGATGAGTTGGTATTGAACCAACATTCCTTCAAACATTCTAAACCCTTCCTGGAAACCGGTGTATGTGCTTGTGCTGTAGAAACCGGTGGTGAATTTGCGTACACAACTGAAGGTTCAGTGCACGAAAAGTTTCTTACGAAATGTACATGACAAAACGAGTATGTTGGGAATTAAACGCATGTACGTGACAAAACAAGGATCGTTCTAATAGATTAAAGAGAATAAACCAAGTACTAATCATCTGCTTTTTGAATTTGAATCTGAATGTTAACTTTGACTCATAAACCCTTGAATCCCAACGCTTCTCTAAAAAAATTTGTTTCTTTCCTTTTCATGAGGTAAAACCGGTTTCAACATCAAGGGTTGTTTTTCACCCTGTGTGAGCATTGGAAGCCCGACAAATAGTCTTGCAATTACGTCTTCAATCAAGACTGCATTGTTAATTTTAATGATGTTTCGAAACATTCCGAATAACTAGCAGAAGAACCCGACATGTCTTCTATGATGATTCGAAACATTCACGAACCACAATGGACTCAGGCTCATACTACTCACCCTCCCCTGAGGAAAAGTTTTCCCGACGACTCAAGATAAAGCAGTTGGTTTGTGTTCATATCAGCGTTGTTTATCACCCTGTGTGAGCATTGGAAGCCCGACCACTAGCAGAAGAACCCGACACGTCTTCTATGATGATTCGAAACATTCACGAACCACAATGGACTCAGACTCATTGTTGCGAATTTGGTTTCTTCGGTACAGGCTGATGAAACCAAAGTTGTTATTTCGGTTGTTCAGTACTTTCTAGACGATTCAAATGAGTCCTTTGAAGCAAGTGTCCTATGAAGCAAGTGGTTGTAATGACGGGGACCCTTGATTTCAACGCTTCTCCTTACAACTCTCATTAAATGCCTCACCCTTCCTTTTATTCTGTAAATATTAAATAAAGAATAATACCATGCCCGTAATCCCGCGTTGATAGCTTCCGTTTTATTACAGTCATACGACACATTTTTTTATTCTTCAATCTTTGTTAATTGTTAATGTTTTATTTTTTTTCTACTTTTAGAAAGGTTTGAGCACATGACTGTAAAATGTCTCGTCTGATTGACACCTTAAATCCCTTAAATACTTTGAGAAAAATCTAATTTTCGAAGAATACGGGCCGTATAACAGTATACGGCCCGTATAAACGTTCATATACATTGTATACGACCAGGCAAATTATTTACACATGGTGTATACGGGCCGTATACTGTTATACGACCCGTATTGAATTAAAAAAACTGACAAAGTCTGCTGGCACAGACTTTGTTAGTTTTTAAAATTTCATACGGGCCGTATAACATTATACGGCCCGTATACACCATGTGTAAATAAGTTTTTCCCATGTGTTAATATTAGTACCCTAATTTTAAATAGGTTGTGTAATTTTAATCATAAGTTGCGTATATGTAATACATTTTGCGTAATCAGATATATATGGTTGTGTAATTTTAATCATAAGTTGCGTATCTATCATACATTTTGCGTAATCAGATATATATGGTTGTGTAATCTGTGCGTAATTATGGCTCGAACGCATATACTATCGTCCTAAGCTACCTGTCGTTTTGAAAACTTCATACCTTAACAACATGATAAAAACGCTATGTATGACAACTCACCAGTCACCATACATACATATATCTTAATTGTTTAATAGATTATTTCTCTGTAAATGGAGGTCGAGAGACTTTTTCAAAATTTTAAAAACTTATTTGTTTTATTCACCAACTAGGTTAGTTCCCCGTGTGTTACACGGGTTGAACAATTTAAACTATATAGTATATATATTTCCTGTAAATGCAAAACAAAGACAGAGACATTTACATACCATATTGATATAAATGAGTTAATATAAATGTAACCCATCAACTCGTACATATTAATTAGTGTCGTAGAGTTCAATAAGACGGCTCTAATGTCGGTTGAATGATGTCAATCAGAGTCTATTTGATACCCTTTGTACGACTTCTTATTTTTTAAATCTTTGTATTTGATTCTAAACCTATTATTAATATTATTGATATATATATTATCAATAATATATATATAAGATTCTATTGAAGTTTTAGTTTAACAATAGGTTATTGAATTAATAATAAGAATTTGTATTAGATTAGATTAAATATTATTATTATTATTTGTATTAGATTAGATTAAATATTATTATTATTAGTATTATTAATAATTTTAATCAGTTAAATGAGAGAATGACAAGTGTCCCAAAACAGGTTTCTTTTATTATATAGTATAGATATAGATGTAACATGACAATTTATAAATTTATCAAGAAAACTGATTATTATTATTATTAAATAATTTATCAAACAAATTGCATTATATAAACTAGAAAATAGTTCATCTGATTTTTTATTTTTTTATTTGAACGGCAAACATTCAAAGATTCATATATTTATGACTTTTTTTAAATAAATCTAATTCTCATGCTCCGACAAAACAATCAAGCATTATTTATGGACTATTAGTTGATTGGCATTTGGGCATGGGTGTTTCACTATTTTGTATGCAAAAGTCAAATGGTGTATTGATTTAAAGGTGTAATATAGTAGGATCCAACTATGATTTTTTTTTTTTTTTTTTTTTTTTTGAAATTCTAAACCCTAATCATATTTGATTAAGGTAACACTCTAAACCATCTAGTGTAATTGTATTTATTGTTTTGTAATGATAATCACAGGGGAAGGTTCTATGTAGAACACTAAATATTGTGAGAACACGCAGAACATAATGAATCACTCTTTTTTCAATTCTAAAAACCTAAAAAGTAAATGAAAATGTTATAAATGTAATATTTATTGTTTCTCGCACTAGAATTTAAAACAAAAAATGAAAATCTTCAGTTTTTAAATAAACTACACACATGTAGGTTACGTGTAGGCTAAATTATCTACATGTATGTAGACTATGTGTAAGGGGAAAATATATGATTTTTTATGTATATATAATACACATGAATGTAAAAACATAAAATTTCAGAAATATGAACCTTAAATCCCAAAATTTAATGATTTAGAGTTGTTCTTTTTGTTCTCCCAATAATTAGTGTTCGATTCTAATCACATATATCATAACTACTATGTTTCACGTATGTTAGTTTATAAAGTTGTGTTAGTATACTTAGTACAATCCTTGCGAAAATTGCTTTATAAAGTTTTCGAGCGTCTTCTAACCAAACAAACATTTCTTGCTTTTTACATGAATAATTGGCCGGTATTTTAAAAAGAACAACCTCTCAAAGTATAATTTCTTTTTATGTTTCAATCATTTTCGATACTCCTTTTAGTTATCTTTTAAAAAGTTACTTCTTCTCTCTTACTGTTTTCAGAGATTATGATATAAAGCAAATAAGGATGAATGTCATATATAACTGATATTTTTAAAGTATAATCTTAAACTTTATTATTATTAATAACAACATTAAGATTAATTGGAATCTTTTATTATAAGTTAGATAAATAGTAATAATTAAGATAGTTACGTTGTTTTTTAATTCAATGTTATTATTAATAATAATAAAGTTAAAGATTATATTTTAATAATATTAGTTATATATAATTTAACATATTATTAATATTAATAATATTATTTATAAATTAAAGAAGAGAATGTCATGTAACATTAGTTGGAATCCTTTATTATAAATTAGATTAGATTAGATTAAATATCAAACTGGATAATAATAAGGAATTCCTTAGTTCCTATTTTTTTATTTTGTTTAAGAATAATGGTGAACTTTTTTGTAAAGCATGAGAAGGAAATCAAGAATTCTTGGGGAAAAATAACACTAATGGATTCAAGGGTTAGGATCAAGTACTAAGTCTTTTAAAAATAAGAAGTCGTAAGAAGTGTATCAAATGGACTCAGACTGACCTCATTTCAGCGGCATCGGAACCGCCTCATCGAACTCTATGATGTGAGATTTTAGGTTTTTGTTTTTAGATGTTTAGCTTGTAGATTTTAGACTTTTTGTTTACATCATTGTGTCTTTTCTATTTTAAGTCATTGTGTCTTTTTTGTGACTCATTGCGTCTTCTTTTTCTTTGACGTTATGTTATATTTTTCAGAGTTAAATGCCCGGATAGTCCCTGTGGTTTGTCCTTTTTTCACCTTCAGTCCCTAACTTTCTAAAATTACAGCTATAGTCCCCAACTTTTGCAATCTCAGTTAAGTTGGTGTGAAATGACTATAATGGCCTTGCTATTAAAAATTAACAAACAAAATATAACACCAAAGATTAAAAAATAAATGTGGCCCCCACCTAAGTTACCACCCAACCCTTCTTCATCCCAACATCCCTGCAACCACCCACCTACACCATCATCTTCAACCTCATCTGCCACCATCACCCCCTGTTCATCATCTACTCCCCCCTGTTCATCATCTACTCCCTAACCGTCTTTGAAACCCTAACATCCTAAGAGAAAATTAACCTGCAACTCACAAATGCGTGTTCAGAGATTGGAATAATCTTCTCTTGCACCGGTTGGTTCGAAGATTGGATATCCAATTCCTGACGAAGACGATAAACTCATCCGCATCAGCTTCTTCGACGGGTTTTTCCTGGGTGTCGCCCCACTCGTTTCATCAGAGAAACTTGAACCCTTTCGCCTTTTTTCCTTTATTGATCGGGAAATCACTCAATGTCATTTCATCTTTCAATTCGACAATCTCATGGGTACCATAAAGTGAACCCATTAATAATGTTTGCAGCAAGTATTAATCGTTTATGGGTACCATAAAGTCAACCAAAATTTATGATTTTTGGGCAAAATGAAAGTGGAATGAACCCTACAATGAAACATAAGTAATAAAAAATCAGCACGGTCACCTTTTTTTATCATTGCTGCGTTGGGTTCTTGGTGTCAAGGAATTGCAGAAGAGAACAAGATGGTAGTGGAGAAGTTGCAGGTGGGGAGTTGTGGTGGTGGTGGTGGGTGGAAGAGAAAAGGAAGAATAAGAAAATGGTGTTTTATTTTAAATAGATATTTATAAGGTGGGTCCCACTTCTTTTTTAATTAAATATTTAAATAAATAGTTAATAACATTTTTTATTAGTAAAGGTATTTAAGTTATTTCATATCCACTTAACTAGACAAACTAACCTCCATCCATGCTAGGGACTATAAGGGAACGAAATTGCAAAAGTTGAGGACTATAGCTGTAATTTTAGAAAGTTAGGGATTAAAGATGAAAAATAAGCAAACAACAGGGACTATTCGAGCATTTTTCTCTATTTTCAGCATTGTGTTATATTTTACTTGACGTTGTGTTTTATTTTACGATCCATTGTGTCTTTATACACTTCTTATTTGTATGAGCATTTGTAAAATAACTTTACACATGGATTCAAAACCATTGATGGTTGATATTGATATAACGATAAGTGGCCATTAATGGAACCTAAGGGTGGAATGAGTGCTCCCCGCATACCGAGCATCATGTCACCAAAGACACCCCTTCCCTAGATATGCAAAGGTTTGTTTTTTAAACAAATAAAATATAGTTAAAAAACCTTTCACCGAGAAGCTAAAAGTAAAAGAGAATCAAACTTACAACACCGATAATGGGTTTTTTAGCCACTAAACGATCATGTTAAGTAAAATAAAAACTCATACGAGTTGTGAGAACTTAAAGAACTCAGTAGGCCTGTAAATGAACCGAACGTTCAGCGAACAGTTCGTGAACCGTTCGGCGGGAAGTTTGTTTATGTTCGTTCGTTTAATAAACGAACGAACATGAACAAGAAATTTCGTTCGATTAGTTAAATGAACGAACATGAACAGTGGTCTCGTTCGTTCGATTATGTTCGTGAACGTTCGGTAAGGTGTTCGTGAACATGTTCATGAACATTCATTGATTTGCGTTCGTTTATGTTCGTATGTTTGTGTTTTAATTGAAGATCTTTGTACTTTTTTATATTTTATTTGTACTTTTCATATTATTAAACTTTTATATATTTTATTACCCTAACAATTAAACTAGGAAACCCACTTTCACCTTGTTTATGCATTACTTCTCTTTCATTTCTTATTATTTACATCGGCGAATACGATCGACCTCCGTTCCACAATAAGGGATTCAAGTCCGAGTGCTACTCTCTGGCCATCTATCTTTATCCTTCGTCGCGTTCTCCAAATTTATTTGTGTTTGTTTGTGTTCGTGAACCGTTCGCGAACACGCTCATTTTCTTAATGAACAAACACGAACATAAAATCTCGTTCGGTAAGTGTACATGAACCGTTCGTGAACACATTTATTTCCTCAACGAACGAACACGAACAAGGCCTTGTTCGTGTTCGTTCGGTTCGTTTACAGCCCTAGAACTCAGGCTTACGAAAGGTTTTTTTAAAAATAAAATTACCAAAAATCCTAAAGCAATCAACTTTTCCAAAAAAAAAAAACTTATTTTTTATTTTATGCAGCAGTAAATGTTGTACAAAGCTGATGTTACGCTAATGTTATCAGCTTTTTACAGCAGTTGTAAGGAGCCAAAAACACCACTTCGATTTTTTATGGTTGTCTTTGTAATATTTTAATTTAGGGGTGTGAAACAATGGGAGCAAAACTCGCACGTGATGTGACACCCCACCCGATAAGGATACTTTATAACACAGTTGATACAAAGAGTGCTTATCTTATTGATAATAAACGTATTGTACAATTGTTGAAACCTCAAATTACAACATTTAATCAGACTAAGTCTAGTCTGACCCGTAACAACACTTCCACCAGATCACACCGATCCGGGATATACATTTCTACCAGACTATCACAAGTCTGTGACTATGAGCAACGATCATGCCTCATTACCTGTGACACATGCTTAAAAAGAGACGTCAACTATTGCCGGTGAGTTCATGAATATACACGAGTTATAAATCACATTATTCACCATGACTTTGTACCCTCCCATATCATCATAACCCAATGTCAACACGTGACACATCATCATACAGTTAATGTCTCTACACCGACCGGTGTAGTACCAAACAAATCCTGCCCAGCGGCACGTATAAGGGACCACAAATATCGTGTGTATGAGTGCACAGGTTATGTACAGTTTGGGACAAGCATGTTCACATTTGGAAAACATTCATAAAACTCATCCGTGTAACAGTTGCTAGCACAATCAGGTAACAATTGCCAGTACAATCAGATAACAGTTGCTAGCATAATCAATCAATATCTCCAGGCGAGACTCGAACCCATGACTTTCACTTTAAAAGGCGGTCATCGACTTAGACTGATTGTAATGTTTGGTTGGCTGTGCTTCTAGCTCCTCGTTAGTGTAGTTTGGTTTTGTTGTATAATTTCGTAGATCTTACAAAAATTCTTTTAATCTCCGAAAAGAAAAAGTACTTAATTATCCATTTTGAAAAACTATATCAAATTGTTATGTTGTTTTCTCTGAAATATTGAAAAACTATATTGTACGTGTTTGTTTTGTAGATCCTTTATTTCTCAATAATTTTATTTATTGAATTGTCAAGTCACTTTCTCTCAATTATTTACTTGTGACATTCTAAATAAAAACAAGAGCTTAGTGAATGAATGGTTGAATGAAAACAAAAATATTTGATTGAAGTGTATATTAATATACACGTTTATTTTATTTATATTTTACCAAGAAAAAGTAATAAAATATAAAGAAACCTCTTCATCAAAAGTTAAAAACATAATAAATTTAATGTTATTTAGAACTGAATCAGACCAACTGGTCAGATCAAAATCTATCTGCATGATTGTTTCGGTTTGGACTCTTGAATCGTTTCCATTTGAACGAGAGAGTTATGGCGCCAGACCAATTATTCACAATAGATATGGTTGCAGAATAGTCAACTATCAACAATGTTACCAGCATCAATCCTTCCAACTAATATTTTTACAAGACGATCTACTTTTAATCCACGACCCAAACGGGTAAAGGGCCAAATTACAACATATACATAGGGTATTTACACAAATCCTTCCAACTAATATTTTTACAAGACGATCTACTTTTAATCCACTTAAAACCTCTCGACTTAATCTCTATCAAAATATCTTGCGAACTTCTCCTGTTCTGATTGAACACCAGCTCGTTCCTGCCTTTCCAAATACACTATCACGAGCAAGGGCGTAGTTTAAGAGGGGCCGGGAGGGGCGCCGACCCCCCGAACTTTTTGCTCAATGGTATTATATATGTAGTTTTTGTATAGAAATTTTTGGGTATATACGTTTTCGATCCCCCAATTCTATAGAAATTTTTGGGTATATACGTTTTCGACTCCCCCGTCTTCATTGTCAAGCTTCGCCACTGATCACGAGATAATAATCAAACCATGCTCTAGAAGTAATTAACTAGTAAAAGTACAGGTTGAGTGAAAGGTACGGAAATGAGAACTCAATAAATTACACCATAAAGCTAAAATAATAGAGCTTTAAGAAAAGTAGCCGACATAACTAAACATATGAACGAAAATAAAAGATACATTATTTCTTTTGGGGATGGTTCAAATAAAAACCACTTTTATTGTGAAAACTCGAAAACTAACTAAAAAAACCTAAAAAACATACAAAAAAAATTTTTTTTTACAATTTTTTTTTAGAAAAATCGCTACTTTTTATATATGGAAAAAAAATTTCAAAAAAAAAAAAAATTTGGTTGTACTGCACATGTGCACTAATACGGAAAGCCTAAACCACTTAACCCACCCCCCACAAACACCCCCCAAAAACCTAAACCCCCCACCCCCCCTCCCCCAAAAAAAAACCTAAATTCACCCTCCCACCAAAAGCCTAACCCCCCCCCCCCCCAAAAAAAAACCTAAACCCCCCCACCCCCACCCTCCCGAAAACCTAAAACTAAACTCTAAACATAAACCCGAAAAAAATCTAACCCCCCCACCCCCACCCCCCAAAAACCTAAACCCCCCTCCCCCCCACACCCAAAAACCTAATCCTAAACCTCCAAAAAAACTAACCCTAAAAGCTAAACTAGAATCAAAAAGCTAATTTTAAGCATGTAATGCACATTGTAGTACATGTTATATTGCACATGTGCACTACTATAATAATAGTATTGAAAACAAGACGACACCATAAATCTTTTTTTATGTCATAAAAAATATGCTCGAATATACTTGAATGAAAGATAAGAAAATTTGTGATCTTATGGTGCCATTTTTGTTTTAAAATGATAACGTATGGAGAAATGGGAAATGTTTGAAAAGTTATATATTTTTTGTTCCAATTTTACCCCTCCTTCATTAAAAGTCTTCCCCCCTCCTTTTTAGTGGGTTTTAGTTAGTTTTCTAGTTTTCACAATAACTAGTGGTTTTCATTTGAACCTTCCCCTATTTCTTTTATGTCTATATAATACAATTGAGTAAAAATTAATGAAGGAGATCTTACTCTTTGACAGGTCCACTCTTTCCCCATTTCACGTGGTATCACATGATTAATCTCCTATATGTATACATATTTGTGCACATGAGAAACAAATCTTTTAGTTAAGCTATGAGACTTATAATACACAGAATCTCCAAAAGTACACTATTTGGCTCAACAAAACCTCCTTAGATGATATGATTTGTGCACGTGAGACTATAAGTAATATCCAAGTGTTATGGAGAGTAGTCTATAAAATTGTTCTCTATGAGGCTTCGTCTTTAAAGGCTACTATCATGTGTAGTGGTTAAGCCTTCATGGACCCCCTTTAATTATATAATATAGTGTGTAGTGGATGGAGCTTTATGAAGCCTCTTCAAGTATGTATGTATGCATGCATGCATGAATGTATGTATATATGTATGAGAGAAACCAAACACATCACCCCGCTATACACATCAAGCCCCTTCATGGATGAAGTCTCATAAAACCCGAGGGTAGTGTTCCGGGCGCTATAGGGCTTTATAGCATGGGATGAAACCCTATAAAGCTCCACTACACATGGTCTAAAGCCGCATATACTTGTTCTCATGGGGAACATACATTTGACAAGACCTAATAATATCATTGAATATAGTATGTAGATGTTCCTAATGTATATCTCTTATTACTAGAATAACGACCTAACTAAGTAGAACATCATCTTTGGGTAGGAATTCTCTTATAAACTGTTTTTTCTATGTATGTAATGTTTATAACGCCAAACTTTCTTTGCAACCATAATGCCCTTTTAAAAAATGTGTAACGATTAACGCACCTTAATGTCTATTTCATTCATTAGGTTCCATTATTTTTCTTCTCTTTAGTCTTTATTCTAGAAATGTCTCTCACTCTTAATGCCCCTATAATGCCTAAGGGGGCAATGTTGAGGGCATTATAAAACTCTTTCACACACCTATAAAGCCCATTACACATAACCTAACCGTATAAAATACTTGTTCTTTCTATATAACTAATGTTTATAACACCAAACTTTCTTTGCACACATACATACCCCAGTACATTTATCTATAGTATTTTTCTTTCCAAATCTAGTTACATATGTACATACCCCTTTAACAATATAGAGTACATTTATCTATAGTGTTTTTCTTTCCAAGTCTAGTGACGTATATTTAAATCCTATATATGACCTTTTTAACAAAACTCATGAAATGTTGATGTTTGATAACATTCAATGATGACTCCAATAATTTCTATGTTCTCTAACGCTTCCAAATTTTCAGAAATTAGTCACTTCAACGGCCTTTAATGGTTATACAGGTATCCAAAATACAAACAAGAAAGATGTTTGTTGTCCCAACCATTCTTTTAGTCCCGAGCAGGGGCGGACCTAGGTTATAGCCTGGGTGGGTGAGCGCACCCTTTGAAAAGAAAATTTTAGTGTGTTTTATAGGCAAAATTCCCGACCGCACCACTTAAAATGTTTGTTAAAACCCCACGTTCGCACCTCCAGTAAATAATTTTTGGGTCTGCCACTGGTTCCCGAGTCTACTAAAGAAAGGGATAATTTATAACAAAGTTTTAGTGTTGTTGATTCCTAGGTGTAGTGGTTCTTTCCCTTTGTTGTCTATTGATATTAGTGGACTAGTATTGGCCTGTAATACCGAACCATAGGTATAACCTTTCGCTCAATACTAGAATGAGACGTTGCATTAATCGAGGATACACGATAGAAAGAATTGTTCTATCTCCAAACTCTACCTTCAACAATAGATTTTTTTATTTTCTTTTTTCCCCATCAGAATCATGTGTATTTCTAGTAAGACTATGAGTAATAAAAAAAATCAAATTGCACCATCTCTGTAATAGGTAAATGCCTCTTTTGCTTCTGAAGTTGCCAGAATTATTCGTAATGGCTACAATTGAAAAGGTTTTATTAATAAAATTTCCGTTTATCCGCGATCTAAACAATAACACCTAAAACACAATAACTAAGTTAAGTGTAAAACGTCAAAAACTTTCTTCACCCACATGCACCTTTATAGTATGGTGCAATATTTTCCTCTACTATAGTTACGTATATAAGAATTGTTAACAGTTTTGATAAAATTTATGAAGCGTTGATGTCACTCCTAATATAATCAAACAAAAATAAAACTTATGAAGTGTTGATGTCACTCGTAATATAATCAAAAAAAAAAAAAAAAAAGAACAACAAGGTTTGTTAAACAACTTATGGTATGATATTATTATTTTTATCATTATATAAAATAGTTGTTGGTAATAAATGTATTGTAACGTACGTTAAAGTATGATGATAAGAGAGATCGTCTTTATCCCTTAGATGGTCAAGAATATAACTTGCATACATAACATGTGCACTCAAATAGAGACAAGAAATGTACTATTATACCCCCTTAACATATGAAAAGCTATTTAAACACCTTAAGTGATTTCACACATCATGCTATAAGACATTTAAAACACGATACATAAAGCATTAAACAATGGTTGTTACGTGTGAACTACTTTCTATAATGTAGCCTTCATTTTCTAAAATATGTAAATTCATTCATACCTTTAATTTTTTTACTAAACTAGTAGCATGAAATTCTTTTCGGAATTAAAAGAATCCGATACGCTCATAAGCTATTCAAGCCACTCTAATCAAGTCAAACTTAAACATGCTTGAGTCTAAATTGAAGCTCATCTAATAGACGAGTTCAGGTTTCATATATTGAGCTTGGTTGTCTTGCAAGCACAAACAAGTATATTAATTTTTTTTGAACGGCAAATTTCGTTTATTCTCGGCTGTTTGTGTGACTTAAACCCAAGACCTCCCCTCTCCTAAAATGTTTAAAGGTTTTGCCTTTGCCAGTGAACCACCATCGCCTCATTGGTAAATCTATTAATTGTTGGAAATTTGTGAAAATAGCATTTTTCACAAATATAGGAAAATGATTTTTTCCTATTTTAGACTAGAAATAAATATAATAAAATGAGCGGGTTTTATATATTTATTTGTGGGTTTATGTTCTATGTCGGAAGAGCTTCGCAAAGAACTAAACCACGTCCAAAACGGAGCTAAGATGAATGAGATATCGATGCTCAAAGTTTAGTGTTTGAAACTTGAATGCTGAAAAAAGTGGGAAAGTAGCACATTTTCCCACATCGGATGAGAGATAGAACTTAAAGAGGTATTTAAGTGGGAACTCTCCATCCTTATTGTTTCATGAAAGCACTCACTAGTGTACTCGCAAAGGGTGCAGAGCACCCTAACCCGCACATGCGCGCGTAGCGTGGGCGATGAGGCGCAATGTGGCTCTTTGCACTTCGCACGCTCGCATCGACGCGAGCCGCCTTTGTATTTTTGGCCGCATGCGTGTGGTGGAAGCACAAGGGTTGCAAGGACCAAGTGGTTGGTAATGTGGCATGCTGGCGCATGACGCGGCTGTCATGCGCAAACGCGCACGAGCGAGTACACATGAGCGCGCGGTTGCGTGCATGGTGCATGGGCCTGATGTGGCATGTGCGGCGCACCATAGTGAGCCAAAACGACGCGACTGTGTGGCGTGCTCGTAGAGGCTCACAGGTGACGTGGCACACGCGCGCAGGCGCGCATGGACCTGAGTGAGTATGGCGCACGCGCGCATGGCAGTGAGTCAAGTGGACGCACCGCGCATGAGGGGCGCGCGTGCGCAGAAGCTTCCTGCTGCAGTTAATGCCAGTGCAGTTACATTCTGCATTTGAAACTGACGAAGTTAATGTGTTTGACTGAGAATTAAGTGACGAATTAAAGGACATTAAAGACGTTTAATGCAGTTTAATTCACCCATTTAATTCATTTTTTCGGTTTCTTCAAGACCAACAACTATAAATAGAAGCATCCTATTGCAGACCAAACACACCGAAACACAGTAACTTACAATCTTCTCTGATTTTGTCTTCTTCTCTCAAGCAATCAAGGTACACCTTCGGGTTGGAGTCAAGACCGGCAGTGCAACTGCTTGCGGCTGTTGTATCCTGGAAACAAACGTGTTCTCCTGGGAGACACGAAATTTGTTTTAAGGGACCCGTGTCTAACACGATCCTCAGCCAGTAACAGTTTTTCTATTCGAGTTTTCTGTCTTTGTTTTCCCCTTTTCAGTTGTAATTGTACTTACTTTCAGTTGTAATTCTGTTATTGTTCTTGTATTTCAAGTTAATAAATTATTTTATTATTTTACACGAACGGATTCCTACATTAATTATATAAAGGTAATAACTTTAATTTAATATAATAAATATATAATCACATAACATATAAAATTACTATATAATATATTATGTAATTGGGGTCAAGTTATTTTACAAAGGTTTCTAATTGTAAGAAGGATTTATAGAGTGACAAGTGTCCAATAACCTAAAAGTAAACCCACTACATCACCACCCAAAACCTAAACACCCACCCCCACCCCACCACCACCCAAAAACCTAACCCCCCCCCCTCGGCAAAAAAAAACTATACCTCACCAAAAAAACACCCAAAAACCTACCCCCCCTCCCCCCCCCCCCAAAAAAAAAAAAAAAAGCCTAAAAAAACTTAACCCTCCCCCCCCCCCCCCCACCCCACACCCCAAAAACTTAAAAAAAAAATCTAAAAAAAAACTAAACACCCACCCCCACCATCACCCAAAAACCTAAACCCCCTTTTTTTGGGTGGGTGATGGGTGAGGGGGGGTTTAGGTTTTTTGTGGTGGTGGATGTTTAAGGTTTTTTTTTTTTTTTTTTTGATAGTGGGTTTTTTTAGGTTATTGGACACTTGTCACTTTATAAATCCTTCTTACACTTCTTACAATTAGGATCCTTTGTATTTGATCTTAATCCTATGTAATTGATATATATATATATATATATATATATATATAACGAGAGAGATTTCTAGAAAAATAATCATACATGTATAAAAACTAATAAAACATTAAGCTTGAAATATTACTCATGAGCTAAGCTCGATCTTTAATAATAAAACTCAAAATGAGTGCGATGAAGCTCTTATAAGTTAAACGAGCATATGATCAACTTGTTTACACCCATTTTTCAAATATGTTCTCTAAAAATCTAAACGTTGGAAACATATGATTAAATGTATAATGAAGAAAGGCGAAGCTTTAATCAAATTGTTTTCTAAAAATACATTTATTTAAGACATTAGGTGATAAGACAATTAGACATCATACTAACCATTTAAATTATAAACTATATCTGTTTTTAAACCCATCCATCAAAAGGATTAAGGACCATTAATTTTTAATAGTTTTACTTACGTATGACACATTATTTTATATGGTTATTCTTATAATCTCACGTGTCAGGCACAAAAATGCTTGCCAAGTAATTATCTGTGACATACTTAGGCTGGACGGTATCGATGCGGTGAACCATTCGGGGAATGGTCATCACCGATCTGTGATCGGTTGCAGGCCTCTTTTTGGGGAGCGGTGAATGGTTTCTTCGGTGTATACTCACCGATGCGGGAAGAGAAGGGAAGGAGGAGAGATGGGGGTTTAATGGTGGGTCTCAACCCCTTTCAACCAATTACATTTTTTTAAAATTCTTTACCACTCTCCATGTGTTTAAACCATTGTCAGTGATTGAGTGCAAAGTGGGAAGTGACATGGGGACTTGACATGATATTATTGCTTAGATAATAATTCAAACACACTAAAATGATTGAACGATACCCTCCACCCTTATATAAAATAGTAATGTATTTATTTGATGGTCAATGCTAATAATTATTTAGAATATTCTTCTTTGGTGAAACAAGCTAACATAAGTGAGATTATATTTGTGTGTTTATATTTAATTTGGGCGTTTGGCTGTTTGTGTTTGGTTTTGTAATTAAGTGTGTTTGTATGTGATTTGGGTGTTTATACTTTATAGCTATTATGTGAGGTAGGAAGTGGGTGGAGGGACGAGGATGGGTAATAAGAGATGTGATAGTGGTTGTTTATTTAATGAAAAATTGGTGACCCATAATTTAACTTATAATGACAGTTTATTATTATAATAATACTAATAGTAGTACTAACAGAAGTATCTTACAAGAAAGTACGTATTTGTAGAAATGGTCTTCAAATTTACAAAATGAAAAATAAATTACCATTTTGTTAGTTTACGTTTATTTTTGTTGGACGAATGATAGATCAACTGATTGGACTTTCGCACCAACTCAGTAATACACGAGGGACCCGGGTTCGAAGCCAGGAGTCCTTCTAATTTGGGCTACGAGCATCCTGGCCCTCAATCCACTTGTGGACAGTACACTACTAAGAATGGATATCATAGACAATTTAATTCTCGTTGCGGCCTGTTCCAGGAGGAAACCATGCAACTTGTGGCTAGTGTAAAACCCCCTGACTGGCCTCACCCTGTTGCGTTACCAATTTTCCTTTTCACTCGCAATTGCTTTGCCACCATTTACTCATCTAGCCATGACGTTAGTTTACCCATCTCGACTCATTTCCTTCTTCTTATTGACACCATGGCTATTGGTCTAGGAACTCTCCACCATTGATTAGAAACCCAACTCTAGGAGCAAATGAATGTTTGCATTAAATATTATACCTATTATCGCAGTTGTATCCTCTTATCATCTTATGTCATCTAAATCAAGTTTGATACTTTGAATTTCATCGACAATAGAAAACAAAGTCCTTTTATTTCAATTCTAATTGCATTATCTAAGGCATGTCATAACTTTTCTAAGACATGCTATGTATACACAACTTACTAGAGTATAGTAGACATTTTTTTTCTATTTAAGTTTCGTGTTTTTTTTTTAAGGTAAACTTCATTAAAACAGGCCGGCCTGACCAAAAAATGCAGGATCGCACCAAAAACCAACTACAACATATACAAAGGAAAATTATATCAATCTCTCCAAACAATGTTTCTATGTTTGGATCTACAATTTAACCAAAAAAATCCTAGAGATCTCAACTCCCCAAAAATTTCATTACTGTCGCCTCTTCCGTTTACGAAAATCTTTTCATTCCTAGTTGCGTGTAGTCGTAATAAGTGGGGGAGTTTAAAGTCATACCTTATACGACTTTAGTTTTGAGGCATTCACAATGATGTATGACTAAATTAAATGATGTACAAATCATATCCCTTAAATATATTAGCTATTCATCAATCATCTCTTAAATATATAAGCAAATTCAGATTTTTCGTAGCTTGAAACTTCTTTTAAATATATGTTCAAATCATATACCTTAAATATATTAATTATGTATACCATATTGATATTGATTTTTTATATGTGTCTTTATACTATTAAGACCTTATTTTCTCAAACCACCCCTATATTAATTAACAAGTAATTTAGTTTCCTCACATACTTACTATTTTTTTTTTAATTCGTTTTTCTATCTATATGCTCCAATTACTCGATTACACTTGCCCACTTCCTTTCTTTTATTTTTCTTTTTATATTTCTGTCATAATAAGGAAGCATGCATGTACACTCTTTCACAAATTATTTAATCATTTCCACTATTTTTTAAAGTCCACTTTCATCAAGTTTTGATAAAATAAGGTAATGATAAGAAAACTAACAATCTTTTAATTAAACAAATGTTACGTGTATAATAATTAATAAGTTACATATCATCTAAATCTAGGGAAAAGATCAAATAGGAAGTTAATTTTGGCTAGGAAGGATAGGAAGTCATAGAATTATGACATGTGACAACATTTAAAATAAAGAAAAAGGGTATTTTAGTCAATCCAACTCCTTATTCTTCCTTTTTCAAAACTCAGTAACTTCAAAACCACCATTTTCAAAACCCACCATCTTCAACCATTTCTTCACTTTCTATCTCAATAATCACTACATTATAGTGCGATTTTCATCACCAATCAATGATTCAAAACCCGATCAACGTGTTCTACAGCTTTTTTCGAAGAAAACCCAGTTTAATTTCATTCAAAATCTCGTTTTTTCTGGTGATTTTGAAGATAATCACTCGATTTGTTCGATTCAATCGCTGATAAGTGTTTATATCATTCAAATTTCGTCAATTGATGAAGAAACCGACTTCGATCCATGTAAGAAATTCTTTAATTTCATTTTCACGATCTGGGTTTTTATTTAGTCGTTGCGTTTTACGATCTTGGCGGGGGTCCGGGGGCGGCAGCCCCTGGCGGGGTCCAAGGGGCAGAGCCCCTGGCTGGGGTTGTTTTCGATTAAATTGCTGTACTAAAAACGCATCAGAAAAATTAATTTTCCAGAAATTGGCTCATTTCGAATACAGTAATTCGTAGACAATTCAGACAGTTCATAGACAATTCACAAACAGTTCACAAACAGTTTTATGTGTCCATTGCGTTTTAGAAATAAGAGAGTTTTATGTGTTTTCTGGCTATTGCGTTTTAGAAAAAAACACATTTTTAAGTATCTTTAGTCATTGCGTTTTAGGTAAAACACATTTTTAGGTGTTTTCAGTCCATTGCCTTTTACAGAGAACACTTTCTTTTGTTTTTTTAGGTCATTGCGTTTTAGAAATGAGACATTTTTAAGTGTTTTCTGCATTGCGTTTTACAAATAAAACATTTCTTTGTGTTTTCTAGCCATTGCGTTTTAGGTAAAACACCTTTTTTATGTGTTTTTTGTGCATTGTGTTTTAGGTAAAACACCTTTTTATGTGTTTTCTGGCCATTGCGTTTTACAAAGAAGACATTTCTTTGTGTTTTCTGACCATTGCGTTTTAAAAATAAGTCATTTCTTTGTGTTTTTTGGTGCATTGCGTTTTAGAAAAAAATGTCATTTTTTAGGTTTTTTTTCATTGCGTTTTACGTAACTGGTGGTTTTTCTATTGCGTTTTACGCAACTGGGTTTTAATTTTTTTTTTTTTAAAATATAGCAATACTATACTCGTTTTAAAGATAAAAAAAAAACGCTTGTTTTTTTTGTGCAATTTTTATAAAAAAATAATGTCGTATGAAAGAGTTATTAACGTTTAAAAAATGAGGGGGGGAATTGGAGGAGAGAGAAACTATTGGCTTGGATTGACTAGAATGCCCTTGAACAAACTCACGCGCCTCTTTTCTTCCTTTCAATTTCCCTGATTTAATCTTAGCCCTTGATTAACTTAATAGATGGTCAAGATCACTTCCTAGCCTTTCTAGTCAAATAAACTTCCTATTGTATCTCCACTCTCTAAATCTAATCTAAATCTAAAGAAAAATCATGCATTTCAAAAATCTTTAATTTATCTTTTAGAATAAGTAGACTTTTTTTTTTCTAAAAACAAATTATGAATTTTAAGTGATACTAGAAAGATAGAAGAGTGACTTTTTTTTTAAATCAAAATAAAGTATACAAAGTGATTTTCAAGTGATCAAAATTAAGAAGATAGAATATATAGTTTCAAAAATATATGGTTTAGGATTTAAGATTTAAGATTTTATACGAATAGTCTTAATAACTTACTTAAATTACGTATATAATTACCTACCCGCTACAATATGCAAGTCCTCAACAATAGTATTATATGTACAACTTTACATAACACAAAGCATGAATAATGCAACGTCTACTTATGATTTATCACTTCATGCTCGGAGTTTCTTTTAATTTTTTAATTAGATAACTTTTCCAAACTTTTAAATAATATAGAATTTTTTTTATAACAATAATTTGGGTTTGTTAATTAAACAAAATCTAAATAAACCTTTATAATTATTTCCTAATAGTCAACATTTCGATATAAATTTGATTAAAATGGATATATGTGTAAAATACATATTTTTTGGTATACAAACTATACTGAGTACCGAGACCGTATTGAGCTGAACTAATACTGACCAAACAACAGTACTGATATTGGTATTCATTTTTTATGGTTTTCACTTTTGATAATATTTGTTTATTATTTAATTTAATTTTCTTTAACAACTTGAGTTCGTTAGCTTAAAAAAATGTAAATACACTCACGTTCATTTTAGTTTTGTCAATATTCCAATATAAATATTATAGAAAATAAAGTTGTATTAAAATAAAGAATTTTTTAATATCGTAGACTATATCTAGTATCGGTACTTTACCGATATTGTACCAAACTTAATTAATATCAACCGAGCAACATTACTATATACACCGATATTCACTTTTACGGTTTTTGATTCGAAACGAGCCAGTTTTGGTATATTTGCATTTATGGTGGTACTATACAAATATTGTGCCGTCATAGTCAATACAATTTTCGGTTTGTGGTTTTTACTCATTTTTTACCGGTACCAAACCACAGTTTTTAATACTCTGGTAAAAGCTTTATTGTGCCATCATAATCAATACAAAGTCTTATTCAAAATAACGTATTTTTTGGTATCATAATCTGTAGCAAGTACGAGTATCATACCGAATCGAATCGATACCACTTAAACAACATCGATACTTGTACCCATTTTTTATAGTTTTCGGTTTTAATAACATAATTTGTCTTGTGAATGGTCTTGTAATACATTCACATCGAACAACTTTTAACTTTTGTGTAATTATATCTAATATAATATAATATAATTGTGAATAAACTTTTTTTTTTTGTTTTGTAGCGTGAAGAAATTTGCAATTTATACAATTTAAAATTAAGAGCAAGAACTTCTACTATCATGTATAATCACAACCAACGGCTATAATTCACAATTCACAACTACCAACAAACTCCAACTAACATATGAATTGTTTACGCCAAATACTAGCATGTTAAAAAATACGTGATAAATTAATATTATTGTTAAAATTTAGATAGCAGCTGTTACCCAGCGAGGTTCTCCTATGGGGGAAGTATGGTTTCCCGGCGAAGGTCAGTTTGTGCGGCGGCCGGGGCCCGATAGAACATCGCGTTCGGAGGCGGGGCTGACGGGGGATTGTCTTTAACAAGAACCCGGTGACACTAGGTCCTGTACATAGAAAGTCACCTTTAAAAAAAAATATATTTCATACATTTATACACAAAGGGTATAGTTATCCTATAAAGTCTCTTAAATT
This sequence comes from Helianthus annuus, assembly GCF_002127325.2. Classification (NCBI taxonomy): domain Eukaryota; kingdom Viridiplantae; phylum Streptophyta; class Magnoliopsida; order Asterales; family Asteraceae; genus Helianthus; species Helianthus annuus. Next base: position 145,050,992 of record NC_035433.2, read on the forward strand.
TAGGAAGTACATAAATATATAATGAATCACAAAATATAACATAATTATAATAAACGTAACACGACACTAAAAAAAACACAATGAATCGTAAAATAGACACAATGACACAAATAAAAAAGACACACTATCAAATAAAAAGACACAATAATCTAAATAAAAATTGTAAAATCTACAAGGTAAAAATCCAAAAGCAAAAAACCTAAAATTTAAGATCGTAGAGTTCGACGAAATGGTTTTAATGCCGCTAAAATAAGCTCAATTTGAGTTTGCTTGATACCCCTCCTACGACTTAATAGAATACTACGTATTTAGTTTTTTCTCTATATAAAAAACATTTTTAAAAACTAAAATGTGAATTCTCTCTATATAAATTAAAAAAAAAACTAAAATGTGAAATTAAATGTTGCAATAAAAAGATTTTAAAAACTAAAATGTGAAATTAAATGTTGCAAGCTATGACTTTTTAAATGTGAAACTAAAACCACATTTGTACCATGTGCCTTTAAAATCAAATTAAAACCCCATTTACACTTTTTTACACTTTCACCCCTTCTACTTGTCATTCTTACACTTTACCCCCCTCATCACCATTTAAATTCCAACTCACATTCTCACAACACTCTCATTCTCACACACAAAACACACACTTACACCGTACACACAAAACCCAAATTTCTTCAGTTTCCTTCATAAAATCTCGTGATCTAACCGCTCAAATTGCTTCAATTCGTCCAAATCTTCAATCAAACAAGTTCAATCGAAGATACATCACAACAATTTCGTGAAATTGGCGCGAGATTGGCGCCAAATTGCAGAATAATACGTGTAAACTGTGTGTGAATTGTGCAAATCGTTTAGGTTAACGTTCGAATGACGGAAATTGGAGTGTTTAGATGGAGAACAGTGTCGGTGATGGTGGTGAACTGTGTGTTGTTAGCGTCGGTGTGTGTTTCTGCTGAAAATGTAACGGCGGTTGCAACAGGTTATTATGGCGGTGATGATGAGCCGAAAACGACGGCGTATTATGTGAAACTGGTGAAGAGTTTGTTTCAGACTGATGGATCTGGTTATCAGCATGTTTGGCCTGTAAGTTGTTCTTATATGTTTGTGATTTTATGTTGAAATTATTATTAAAATATGAATTATTATTATTATTATTATTATTATTATTATTATTATTATTATTATTATTATTATTATTATTATTATTATTATTAAGCCTTAAAAATTGAATAACAAAATATGAAATTATTTGTGGAGTATTAAACTATGCAGAATGGTTGAAGAAGTGTTAAAATCTAAATGAATAACATGAAGAATTGAATGAGTACAACTACTTTCCTTGACATAATAATTGTATTTGAGAACAAATCTAAAGCTATTATAAAAATAGAAGTGGAATTGAATATTATTTTTATGAAGTTGTGGTCAATTTACTCAATTAGGGAGTGTTTGGATGAGTACTTATGTTACATTTTTGGATATGTGTTTTTATATCATTATTAATATTCAAAATATAAATTGAATGATTGCACCTGCTTTTAGAACAAATCTAAAGTTGTTATTAAAATAAAAGTGGAAATGAATATTATTATTATTATGAAGTTATGGTCAATTAGGGAAGGTTTAGATGAGTAATTCTGTTAGATGTTTGGATATGTGTTTCTATATATTATTGTTACTTTTTCAAGTTGTGAGAATGATTACTTTTAGCTTTATTGATGTGTGTCAATTAAAAGTCTTATCTAAACATAGATACAAAATTCACCTAACAAGGACTAATAATGGATGCCACTTCCACTTGATGTGTTTGGATTTGGATTCAAGATTTTTCAAAGTAACTTTATATATATCTTTTATTTAAAAGTAGTATTGCAACCTTGATGATATTGTGTTCATTTTTCCTCCCTAAAATGGAAATTATTTTTCATCTTTTAAGGTCTCAAATTAGTTGCAAAATTGGCCTTTTTTTTAATAGATTTTCGTTAATTAGCTCCGATAAGGCGACAAGATTACGCTAATCGTTTGTTCATTAATCACAACGAAACACGCGGATAATAAGATGATGATACTGACCTTTTGACAAATTGACAATTTGAAAGTAACTTCATATTTTTTGAGTTAATTGCCCGGATGGTCCCTGTGGTTTCACGTTTTTTCACGTTTAGTCCCTACCTTTTGGAAATAGCAGGTATGCTCCCTATGGTTTGTCATTTTGTTACTCGGATAGTCCCCTGACGTTTACTCAGGGGACTATCCGAGTAACAAAATGACAAACCATAGGGAGCATACCTGTTATTTCCAAACTAAATGACATATACTCAGGGACTATCCGAGTAACAAAATAACAAACCATAGGGAGCATACCTGCTATTTCCAAAAGGTGGGGACTAAATGTGAAAAAACATGAAACCACAGGGACCATCTGGGCAATTAACTCTATCTTTTATTTTGAAATAGTATTGTAACCATGATGATTTTGTGTTCATTTTCCTCCCTAAAATGGAAATTATTTTTCATCTTTTAAGGTCTCAAATTAATTACAAATTTCTCTTTTTTATTTTTAGTTTTCTGAATAGAGTTCATTAATTATCCCCGATAACACAAGATTACGCTAATCATTTGTTCATTAATCACAACGAAACACGCTGCTAAATATGTACAAAGTCAAATATTTGCAAGTATCAAATGAAGTAGCTAGTTAACAAAGTTCTGTTACATCATTTACATGAATCATGCCTTTTTTTCTCTTTAATTTCTTGGTGTGGTTGACCTTGCTTTACTGTACCAAATATACCATTAAATGTTAATAATGTTACAATGAAATAATAACATAAATATTTGTTAAATATCATAAACAGGAAATGGAATTTGGGTGGAAAATTATTCTTGGTAGCTTTATTGGATTTTGTGGAGCCGCATTTGGAAGTGTAGGTGGAGTTGGAGGTGGTGGTATATTTGTGCCAATGCTTACCTTAATTATTGGGTTCGATGCGAAATCCGCTACTGCAATGTCAAAATGTAAGAATAAATCATATCCAACATATATCACTTTACTTAATTCCATAAATTCACATGTTTTGTTATTAACTACGCCTGTAAATGAACTGAACGTTCATGAATTGTTCGTGAATTTGTTTGGCGGGAAGTTCGTTTATTTAATAAACGAACGAACATGAACACATGTTTTGTTCGTTCATTTATGTTCGGTTATTTACATTTGTTTATGTTTATTCGTTTCAATTTAAATACATTAGTATATATTTATATATATATTCAACATAAAAGAAACTTTCTAACTACTTATATATAAATATAACTATTGGTAATTGGGCTTTCTAGTAATAAAAATGGGGTTTCCAATGTAATTTATCGTGATTAATCACTAATTCATATAAAATTACTATAAGTTCATTTATATTTAGTAAATTATATTCATTTATGTTCCTATAATTATGTTCATTTGTGTTGTTTATTGTTTGTTAAATAATGTGTTTTTAAGTAAGTTCGTTTATATTCGTTTACGTTCGTGAACTGTTCATTTAGGTTTTAAACAAATGAACATAAATGAACATGAACATGCCTATTTTCTTAATAAACGAACATGAACAAAAAAGTGTGTTCGATTATATGTTCCTGTTCGGTTAAAGTTAAATGAAGTAACACGAACATGCCTCTTTTCGTGTTCGTTTAGTTCATTTAGAGGCATGTTATTAATAATTGATTATTTCAGGTATGATCATGGGTGCAGCAGCCTCAACCGTTTATTACAATCTTAAACTAAGGCATCCGACACTCGATATGCCAATTATTGATTATGATTTGGCATTGCTTATTCAACCAATGTTGATGCTTGGAATAAGTCTTGGAGTTGCATTTAATGTGATTTTTGCTGATTGGATGGTTACGGTTTTATTAATTATTCTTTTTATAGGTATTTTTATTATGTTTATGTTCGATTTTATATTTTTTGTACCCCCTTTGGTTATTTTACTAGAATGACATTTCATCTATAAATGGTAAATCTATAGGCACATCAAGCAAGGCCTTCTTCAGAGGTGTTGAAACATGGAAAAAAGAAACAATTATGAAAAAGGTAATACACATGTTAATTTCAGTGTTTACAAGTTCTATGAAAAAGGTTAACTTCTATTGAATTACTTTAAAGAGTTAAATGCCATTTTAGTCCCTGTGGTTTGAGCCATTTTGCCAGTTTAGTCCAAAGGTTTCATTTTTAACCTATGGGTCCAAAAAGGTTTCACAGTTGCCATTTTAGTCCATTGGGTTAACTTCATCCATTTTTTCTATTAACGAGAATGCCAATTTGGTTATTTTGTATGTAATTCTGTTAACTAAAAGGGCAATTCAGCCATATAAAATGACCGAATTGGACTTCTCGTTAACAGAAAAAATGGATGAAGTTAACCCAGTGGACTAAAATGGCAACTGTGAAACCTTTTTGGACCCACAGGTTAAAAATGAAACCTTTGGACTGAACTGGCAAAATGGCCCAAACCACAGGGACTAAAATGGCATTTAACTCTACTTTAAAAGAAGAGTAAAATGCCATTTTCTTCCCTGAGTTTTGGCCAGTTTTGCGACTTTCGTCCAAAGGTTTGTTTTTCCGCATCCGGATCCAAAAAGTTGGAAATCTTGCCATTTTCGTCCAGCTCGTTAACTCCCTCCGTTTTTCTCCGTTAAGTAAGGGGTATTTCCGTCTTTTTTGTTAACTTAAAGGGTAGTTCGGTCTTTTTCACTTCATGTAAAAAGACCGACCCTGAAAAAGATCGAATTGCCCTTTTAAATTAACAAAAAAGACGGAAATACCTCTTACTTAACGGAGAAAAATGGATGGAGTTCACGAGCCGGGCAAAAAACGACAAGATTTCAAACCTTTGGACGAAAGTGGCAAAACTGGCCAAACCTCAGGGACGAAAATGGCATTTTTGTTCGAAAGGTAATATGTGTTTACACTTATAGAACTGGTTTTGTTACAGTACATACAGTATCAAACTAATTATTTGCACTCCTAAACAATTTCATAATCTGTTTATCCAAACATGAAAACTAATTATGAAGAGTTTTTTTTTTTTTTTTTTTTTTTTTCAGGAGGCTGCTAAGCGCATGGAGAGCAATGGTTGGTTTATTTAGCCCTAGTTTCATCATCAACCCGCATAAAATTAAATATTTAAATTAAATTATATTACTCTATATAAACCACAGACGGCGCTGAGGTAGAATACAAGGTTCTTCCTGGTGGTCCCAGCAATGGAAGTACAACCAAACCCGAAAGAATATTGAAAGAAGAGGTGAATTTAGGGATGAGTTTTTTTCCCCAAATATCCGTACTCGTACCCGTACCAATTTTAGGTATTCGGTACATGTATTGGTACCCAGTTTTATTGATTTCAGTATCGGTACGGGTAAAACGGTATTGGTACCGAATTTTATATAGAACTTTAAAAGTTTTGTTATATTATCTTTATTTCGTATTATGGTATTGGTATTTATGAATTATGATACTCGTATCGATTTTACCTATTTGGTACCCGTATCGTATTGGGACTCCTACCGATTTTACCTATTCGGTACTCATGCCGATTTTACCTATTTAACACCCATATTTGTGCTCAAAAATAAAATAAAAAGAACGTGGTACCAAAGCTGGTACCCTTCCGAAATACCCGTACGGTACAAATATATTCGGTACGGTATTTGGTACCTAGTTTTCTTCAAATTCGGCCCTGTTATTTTCGATACCGGTACCGTACCAATCCCATCCCTAGGTGAAACCATTGCAAACAAGCCTGATTCTTTATATAATTTAAAAAATATATATATTTAATATGTTAACATCTCAGGTTAGTATCCTTGAGAATGTTTGTTGGAAAGAACTAGGACTTCTTGTCTTTGTTTGGATCGCGTTCCTCGGTCTGCAAATCGCGAAGGTAGTTTATATTTTATAACATAACTTGAACATTACATTCGTTTCAAAATCTTTACATTGACTTATGATTTTGCATATGTTGGTGACAGAATTATACATCTACTTGTTCAACATTGTATTGGGTGCTAAACTTATCACAGGTATACTTTCCACCTTTTTTTTTTTTTGAGTAAAATGTCATTTTCGCCCCTGAGGTTTGGTCAGTTTTGCGACTTTCGTCCAAAGGTTTGTGTTTCCGCATCTGGATCCAAACGGTTTGAAATCTTGCTATTTGCATCCGGCTCTTTAACTCCATCCATTATTCTCTGTTAAGTTAGGGGTATTTCCGTCTTTTTTGCTAACTTAAAGGGCAATTCGGTCTTTTTCACTTTATGTAAAAAGACCGAATACCCCTGAAAAAGACCAAATTGCCCTTTAAGTTAACAAAAAAGATGGAAATACCCCTGACTTAACGGATAAAATGGATGGAGTTAACGAGCCGAATGAAAATGACAAGATTTCAAACCTTTTGGATCCAAATGCGGAAAAACAAACCTTTGGACGAATGTCGCAAAACTGGCCAAACCTCAGGGACGAAAATGACATTTTACTCTTAATTAAATCATCTTATTTCAACTTATATTGAATCATTGGTCGTGTAGATTCCAATTTCTCTTGGGGTATCTGGTTATGAGGCGGTTTGTTTATATAAAGGAACACGAGCTATATCATCAATGGGCGATTCGGCCAGCAACCTTACCATAGGACAGTTGGTTTTGTATTGTTCTTGTGGTGTTCTAGCGGGTTTGGTTGGTGGCTTACTCGGCCTAGGTGGCGGTTTTATTATGGGCCCACTCTTTTTGGAGCTTGGAGTACCTCCACAAGTGAGTTTTTGTTTTTTTTTTTTTGTTATTGTAAAAGTCACAAATTACTATCTCTTAAAACAAAAGGTCGGTGGCCTTATACTTTCAAAATATGACTAAATTACCCCCAAACTTTCAAAATAAGAACAAAACACCCTAAGATTTCACAACGACAACCCTTTTTCTTTAAGTAAGTTACACATTCACTTCTAACTTTTGGTAATTGACGACCCTCCAAACTTTTCTACAAAATAACTTGACGCCTCATTTTGTTTAAATTATTTTTACGACTTTACACCGACGAACGACACATTATTATACTTTTTTATATATGCCTAACCATAGTTGTTAATAGCGACCATAGCGGTCGCTATAGCGCGCTTTATGGCGATGCGACTATGTGTTGCTATGTTGGTTATGGCGATGAATAGCGAGCTTAGCGACAGTTTGGGTTTTTTTTTTTTTTTTTTTGATGTTAATATCAATTAGATATAGCTATAAAATAGCTGGATTTATAGGTTTTTGTTAAATATACATGTAAAATATCATATATACAAGGGTATTTTGATGTAATATACATATAAAATTTTCAAAATTCTTTTTCTAGTGTAATCGCTATTTATAAAATAGCCGTCGCTATTTGTCGCTATTCGCTACGTAGCCTATAGGTGCCTTGTCGCTATTCGCCATCGACAACTATGTGCCTAACCACGTTAATGCCTAAATTACTTTTACGACTTTACACCGCAACGACTGAGACACTCTTTTCTTATCTATGTCTAATGACGTAGGCTATCTAAATTAATTTTACGACTTTACACCGCAATGACCGAGACATACTTTTTTTTATCTATGTATAATGACGTTAATGTCACGAACGTACCGTGTGTAACAAAGTAAAAAACGCGTAACGTCACGTGCGGGCACCAAACGTTAATGCCATCTTTGTACATTATAACCGCAATGCTCTTATAGGGTACACTGAGTTCGATCGGATACGTCGAAACACGCGTTTTCATATAACGTGCCGCCGGCTATAAACAACTAGGGCGCTGCCGCCGCAACACGCGGCCTATGGCAACAATCTAATTCAAACTAAAACGAAAGAATATATAGAATGTTTTTTGGTTGTTAACCTTTTTTTTTATTTAACTTTTTTATCTAATATGAAAGAAAGCTCTAACAGAGAATAAGTTATGCAGGTTTCAAGTGCAACAGCCACATTTGCAATGACGTTTTCGTCATCTATGTCTGTTGTAGAATACTACCTTCTAAAGCGTTTCCCGGTTCCTTATGGTAAGTGCATAGCTAGAAACAGGTCAATTTGCCGAAACTATAGTTTTAATGCATAAAATCTCCTAAATCTTCAGAAAAACATATAACTATTGAAATAATATTCTTCTTGTAATTATATTTGTCACATCAAACCTTTGTTAAAGAAATGAACTTTTCGGATAAAAAGCTTTCTGTTTGTCACACCAAACCTTTATTAAAGAAAGAGTAAATTACGTTTTTGGCCCCTGTGGTTCTATCACTTTTACTATATTAGTCCAAAGAGTTAATTACTGTTTTCGTCCCTGTGGTTTGTCAAAAATCACTATTTCAGTCCATTAGTTTAAAAATTGCGATTTTAGTCCCTGTGGTTTCACTTTCGTAACCATTTCAGTCCACCTCGTAACCATTTCAGTCCCTGTACTTAACAGAATAATGGATTGAAATGGTTACGAAAGTGAAACCACAGGGACTGAAATGGTTACGAAAGTGAAACCACAAGGACTGAAATCGCAATTTTTAAACTAATGGACTGAAATAGTGATTTTTGACAAACCACAGGGACGAAAATAGTAATTAACTCTTAGTCCAAAATAAGAATTTTTAACATATTTGCCCTCATGGTCTCTATAACTAACCATTTTGGCCCCTAAGTCTAACAATTTTGGGCCCCATGGTCTCTATAACTAACCATTTTGGCCCCCATGATCTCTAGACTTAGGGGCCAAAATGGTTAGTTATAGAGATCATGGGGGCAGATATGTTAAAAATTCTTATTTTGGGCTAATATAGTAAAAGTGATATAACCACAGGGACCAAAAGCGTAATTTACTCTTAAAGAAATGAACTTTTTGGATAAAAAGTTTTTCGGGTCAACCCAACCCGCCCTGTTTCAACATGTACAAAAAGTTACTTATTACTCAACCCGTCCATCTTTCCACTTTAAATCTTTGTCAATTGTGAGTGTGAAAAACTGTGATTATGGGCCGGGTTTATCTAATGCATGCATCGATAGGTTGTTCCAAGGGTCTTTTATTCTTTTAAGATTGCTTATCCAAACCGCTTATCTTATTATTTATATATTGCAGCTGTTTATTTTCTAATTGTGGCAACGATTGCTGCTTTCATCGGGCAACATGTGGTGAGAAAGCTGATTATGATACTAGGACGGGCTTCGTTAATTATATTCATCCTCGCCTTCACTATATTCGTTAGCGCTATATCATTAGGTGAGTATTTTGATTTATTTACTACAAATATATATGTTGAAGCATCGGTTGTCAGGGTTGGGTCTTGTAGTCGCGTGGATCGGCTCTACCCTTCTCATGCTTGAGACTAGGGGTGCAAACGAGCCGAGAAAAAGCTCAAAATGAGCCAAGCCTTATTGATCCCGAGCTCGAGCCTGGCATGTGAAGCTCGTGAGGCTCGTCAAGCCTTATTGAGCCTTAGTGTAATATTAGTTTTATTAGTATTTAATAACATTTACCCGTTACTTAAAGTTGTTTGGTAAACGAGCCGAGCCGAGCTTATTTAAACTTATTTACGAGCTGAGCCCGAACCTAAAAATAAGCTTGTTTAGTAAACGAACCCGACCCCGAGCTTCACTTATCGAGCTAGCGAGCCTAAACAAGTCTATTTTTTATTATTTTTAGAGTAAACTTCCGTTTTGCTCCCTGTGGTTTGGTCACTTTAACGGTTTTGCCCCAAACCTTTAAAAATAGCCATTTTACTCCCTGATGTTTTGGTTTTGTTGCCAGTTTGCTCCCTGCGGGGAGCAAAATGGAAAAACAAACAATTTGGATGGAGTTAGAGGCAGGGAGCAAACCGGAAAATGGAGTTATTTAATATATTAATTAATAGATAATAAATGAGACCGTAGCCTGTGCTTCAATCATTAAAAAATGATAAAACTATATGGGAAAATTATCTTTTTTACAGGTGGAGTTGGAATATCAGACATGATTGGGAAATTTGAGCGACACGAATACATGGGATTCGAGGATCTTTGCAAGTACGAGGTCTAAAACAAGATTAAATTCATTTCTCCAAACTAGAATTTGTCGAAATTCTATGCTATGGTGACTTGTACCTCGTGCTGCGAAGGATGTATTGTGCGAAGAAAGGGAGGCTTAGCTCAAGATTGTTTCATTTATGCATGTCCATTTTAGATTCAAATTGCTTTTGAAAGTTACTGTTAATACACGGATGATCGTGGGACTTTGTTGGACGTTTGTTGTTTCGAACGAAACTTTCGTTGAAAATGTTTTGTGGTTCTGTTCGAGTTGATTTGTATAAATTTGTCGGTTGTTTTAAGTCATTTTATTGTTTTAAAAAGATAAAACTCGTTTTGTTTTGCTTTATCAATTATTTTGAAATTGAAATTGGGATTCATGAGAGAAACTATTTATCTTTTTAAACGTTAGTTTAAAAAAGTTTACTTAGACATTTTTCATCAATTTATAAAAGTGTAACGAAATTAGCCCTTTTATGTTCATGTCATTTTTTTAGTAGATAGATTCATGTCAAATGTTCATTATTAAACAGAATTGTTAGATGAAAAGATCATTATAACATACCTTTTATGTTAATTACTCCCAAATATAAACATGGATTAAAAAGCCAATAAAATTTAAATGGATTAACACTTTATTTTTTGCAGCCAAATGGGTTAACACTTAACGAGTACTGTTGTTAAGCCTAAGCATGATGCAAAAACTGATTATTTTTTTATTGTATATTTGTATTAGAACGCCCGTAGTGGGGCGTTTTTTTAAAAAAAAAAATAAAAAATAACGCTGAAACACGCCCCGAGTCCATTACATAGGGGCGTTTTCGGGCGTTTTTTTTTTAAATTCAATTGGCATTCTTTGAAACACGCTGCGAGGATTTTGACCAACCAATCAGAAACTAGCAACGGCTAGTTATTTGACGGCTACTTTTTTTTTAAACCTTTTACCTCTATATATATATATATATATATATATATATTGTCACACCCCCAAAATCCACCTGCGGAGTATCACCGCTTGGGAGCGTGACTGACCAGGATCAAGCCACCAATCATATAGAACCATATATATAGTAAAAGTAATTGCCATTAAACCAAACCAAATCCATATGAAAGGTGTTCCAAAACATAAGTATGTTATCACAGTTTAGCGGAAACGTATAAATAAAACCCATCATAATAAAGTATCAAATGTCGTAAGTGTTTAACAAGACAATCACGATCCAAGCCCACAACGACCAGCTCCTCCCTGTGCAAGCTCCATGTATCTAACGACCTGCAAGGCATGTAACAGAGGATCAACAACTAGTTGAGCGAGTTCACAGAAAGTAAATGCGTAATAGTATATTCGTTTGTAACATGTGGCTCTACTGGGCCGATAGTACGTTCTATTGGTGGGGGCTTCCCATGTTGTATAACCACTAGACTATTCGTAACCATAAGTGTTCTACATATCCCGAGAACAGTAACACGTACAAGTTTACGTAGGTTTTACATAAGTAATCCTTCACAACCGAGGATAGGGGTACGCGGGGGTTTACGTAGGTTTTACGTAAGTAATCCTTCACAACAGAGGATAGGGGTACGCGGGGGTTTACGTAGGTTTTACGTAAGTGCCTGACACAACCGAGGCAGTAGTGAGTATAAGTTCACGTAGGTTTTACGTGAGTGTCCTTCGCAACCTGAGGACAGTGAGTAGCATAAGTATACGTAGGTTTTACGTATGTGTCCTGCACAACCGAGGACGATGGTATGGTAGTCTAGTAACAGTGTAAGTACAGTTCTATTCAATCTCAATCCTTCAATCCCAATTCCCGTGCCCTGCGAATCCCATGTCTTAGTAAGAGTGTGAACTCACCTTGGTTTGCTCGGTATGTTATTGCTTCTAGGGTTTATTAAATGTTTAAGTCCGTTACACACGACCTAGGATATGTTGCACATGATACGATGTAAGTGTTTGTATCAAATTAGGGTTTGCAAGTCATTGATATTCAAGCAACGGTGTTTTGTGTGCTTATTGTGTACAGGATGATATCACATAGAATGATTCATACATGCAAGATCATACAGTTGTATTCAGTATCATGCGATCATATATAGAATCATACGTCACGTAAACAGTTAATCGTTTTCACGTAATCCATGCGTCGCGTCTTGATTACACAGTTTAATCTAACGTGGATGTTAATCTAATTGCCACTGTTAACATACTTAACATGTTACATCGTTAATAAGCTTCACAGTTTAACAGAGTTGCGGCTTCAATTAAATCATACATCTTAACAGGTTAATCATTATATAACATGCAGTTCGTTGTTTCAATTTGAACATCACACAACATCAGACAGGGCCTTGCCCTTCATAAAACTCAGACAAGTGTGGGGGGGGGGGTTTCCCATGTTTAAAAGTCGGACAGGAAGTGTGGGGGGTTAAAACTCGGATAAGGGGTGTGGGTGTGGGTCAAAAAGTCGGACCAAGCAGGTGGGGGTCACAAAGGTCGGACAAGGTGGAAGTGGGGTCTAAAAGTCGGACTAGAGTTAGGGGGATTAAAACTCGGACAACTCCCCCCTCTAAGCAAAACTCGGACATGCAACATACAAGGAAAAGTCGGACATGATTGTTTTAGAAAACTCGGATATACAGGGTTAAGGCCAAAAGTCGGACCCTTTGCTTTGTTTAAAGTTCGGACCACCTTACATTGGTTTATAAAGCTCAGACAATGCTCATAAAACTCGGACAATAACAACAATTACAAAACTCAGACAACACATTCAATAAAACTCTGACTAACAAATAATCATGCGTTCATTGTGATTGTAGCAGTTACGTTTTATGTTCCCATACGATCGTGAAACCCTAATTACATATTTGCATTCTGTCTAGCAGTAATTCAATTATCAATTCAATCATCCTAACATGTCTTGTGTCTTAACATCAGACAATTGATCATACACTGATCAACATCATTTCCAAATCATCAGAACTCAATCAAAACCACAGAAGTATCATATGAAAGCTAGGGTTTTCAAGAATCCACAAGAATCAAGAATTGATACAATCAAACAATCAATTAGGGTTTACAAGTATTACAATAATCAATAAACAATTACCTTGAATGATTCTAGAGAATATGTGGAAACAAAAGTGATGAATGTCTTGCCAATGATTTGGTGATGATGATTGCTAGGGGATTAGAGAGTATAGTACGTGCTTTGGTTTTGTGAGAATGATTAGTGAACAAGGGATTAGGGTTAAGTATAGTTTAAGTTTCACTAACAACTCTATACACCCTTAATTATTGTATTTTACACTAGTACACCATCTCAAACAGTTTCACAGTTTCACCACCAAGTTTATGCATTTAACAACTTTATCACAATTAACACATAACCATGCACAATCACACGATACACTTCATTGTATCAAAACGTATACAATTCCATAGCCAATTATTTGAGCAATTTAACAACTAAACAATACATGATCGTGCAATAAATGCAAAATAGGAAATCTTGGAAATTCGAGTTGTCACATTATCCCCAACTTAAAAGAAATTTCGTCCCGAAATTTGGTACGCACTCACTGAGGAAGCTAGGTAAGCTGTATTGTTCACTGGTTTTCCTGGGGTGTCACATCATCCCCCCGTTGATTTGGAATTTCGTCCCGAAATTCAGTAGTAGTAGCTTCAGCCTCAGTAGTGGTTGCATTGGTTCCGAATAACTGGGGGTACTTTTCTGTCATCTGGTCTTCGCGTTCCCAGGTGTACTCTGGGCCATGTTTGGAGTTCCAACGAACTCGAACAAGAGGGATTCTCTTGTTTTTGAGGACCTTAACATCCCGGTCCGTGATTTCAACTGGCTCCTCGACGAACTGCAACCGCTCGTCGATAGTGAGTTCCTTAAAAGGAACTATGAGGGTCTCATCTGACAGGCACTTCTTCAGATTCGACACGTGAAATACATTGTGAACTGCACCGAGTTCAGCTGGTAGGTTTAGCTTGTAGGCCAATTTGCCTATTTTCTCAATGATCTCGAACGGTCCGACATACCGCGGATTTAGTTTGCCCCGTTTGCCAAAACGAACCACACCCTTCCAGGGTGAGACTTTAAGTAAAACCCGGTCCCCGACCTGAAATTCCAAAGGCTTCCTACGCTTGTCCGCGTAGGCTTTCTGACGGTCACGAGCTGCCGCCATGCGTTGCCGTATCTGTGCAATCTTTTCCGTGGCGTCCACTACAATCTCTGGACCCGTGATCTGACTATCCCCCACCTCTGCCCAACAGAGAGGTGACTGGTATTTACGTCCGTACAATGCCTCGAATGGAGCGGCTTGTATGCTGGTGTGATAACTGTTATTATACGAAAACTCCACCAAAGGGAGATGCTTTTCCCAGCCGTTGCCGAAATCAATAACACATGCCCGAAACATGTCTTCAAGAGTCTGGATCGTTCGCTCAGACTGCCCATCCGTCTGAGGATGATATGCTGAGCTCATGTCTAATCGTGAGCCAAAAGATTTATGCATCGCTTGCCATAGCTCTGACGTGAATCGTGCATCCCGATCCGAAATGATGGAGGTGGGCACCCCGTGCCTCGAAACAACTTCTTTAAGATAAACGTCTGCGAGAGTGGAGAACTTATCCGTTTCCTTTATAGCCAGGAAGTGTGCAGACTTGGTGAGTCGATCCATGATCACCTATATGGTGTCATTCCCACGCTGGGATCTGGGTAGGCCGGTAACAAAATCCATGGAAATTTCTTCCCATTTCCATTGCGGTATCTTGGGTTGTTGAAGTAGGCCCGCTGGTTTCTGATACTCCACTTGACCTTTGCACATGTCAAACACTTGCCGACGTAAGTAGCGATATGGGCTTTCATGCTAGGCCACCAGTATGTAGTTCTGATGTCGTGGTACATTTTATCCGACCCTGGATGTACCGAGTAGCGAGACTTGTGAGCTTCGTCCATTACCAGCTCGCGTAAACTGCCAAAAAGTGGGACCCAAATACGCCCCGTTACATAGTAGGCGCCGTCTTCCTTTTGTTCCATTCGTTGCCTTGAGCCGCGTAAGGCTTCAGCTTTGACGTTTTCAGGCTTTAATGCTTCCATCTGAGCAGTTCGTATCTGTGCAGGAAGACTGGACTGAATAGTGAGCTGCAAGGCTCGTACGCGTCTAGGTAGAGTGTCTTTCCGACTGAGAACGTCAGCCACAACATTGGCCTTGCCTGGATGGTACTTGATGGCGCATTCGTAATCGTTGAGTAACTCGACCCATCGTCGTTGACGCATGTTCAAATCCTTCTGCTTAAGAATATGCTCGAGACTCCTGTGATCGGTGTAAATTGTGCACTTGGTACAGTACAGGTAGTGTCGCCATATCTTAAGTGCAAAAACAACAGCTCCCAGCTCTAAATCGTGCGTCGTGTAGTTTCGTTCATGAACCTTGAGTTGACGAGAGGCGTAGGCAATAACCTTATCCCGTTGCATCAATACGCAACCAAGACCCTGTATCGATGCGTCACAATAAACCACGAAGTCATCTGTGCCCTCTGGCAATGAGAGAATAGGTGCGCTGCAAAGCCTATCCTTTAGGTACTGGAAAGCGGTTTCCTGGGAATCTCCCCAACGGTAGGTGACACCTTTCTGTGTCAGTAGCGTAAGCGGCTGTGCAATCTTCGAAAAGTCTTTGATGAATCGTCTGTAGTATCCCGCCAAACCCAAGAATTGGCGTATTTCTGTTGGTGTACGCGGTGCAGGCCAGTTCTGTATCGAATCTACCTTGGATGGATCGACATGAATCCCATCCCTGTTCACCACATGGCCTAAGAAGTGAACTTCACGAAGCCAGAAGTCGCATTTTGAAAACTTGGCGTACAATTGTTCTTTCCGAAGAAGTTCCAAGATAAGACGTAAGTGCTGCTCGTGCTCCTCCTGACTCTTGGAGTAGATCAGAATGTCGTCGATGAAGACAATGACGAACTTGTCAAGATAGGGTTTGCAC
Source organism: Helianthus annuus (assembly GCF_002127325.2). NCBI lineage: Eukaryota > Viridiplantae > Streptophyta > Magnoliopsida > Asterales > Asteraceae > Helianthus > Helianthus annuus. The sequence goes on from NC_035433.2 coordinate 145,067,061, forward strand.
ACCCTGTTCATAACATCCATGAAAACTGCAGGCGCGTTCGTAAGCCCAAATGGCATGACTAGGAACTCGTAATGGCCGTAGCGAGTTCTGAATGCTGTCTTGGAGACGTCCTCATTCCGGACTCTCAGCTGATGATAACCAGACCTTAGATCAATCTTGGAATAGTAACTCGACCCTTGCAACTGGTCGAATAAGTCGTCAATACGAGGAAGAGGATAACGGTTCTTCACTGTGACCTTGTTCAGTTCACGGTAATCTATGCACATTCTGAAAGTGCCATCCTTCTTTTTCACAAATAGTACTGGAGCTCCCCCAAGGCGAAGAGCTTGGACGAATAAAGCCCTTGTCCAAGAGCTCTTGTAGTTGCTTTGACAGTTCTTCCAGTTCAGTTGGAGCCAAACGATACGGTGCGCGAGCTATAGGTGCTGCTCCTGGGGCTAGCTCGACTTGAAATTCGACCTGACGATGAGGCGGTAGACCAGGTAAATCTTCAGGAAATACTTGAGGGAATTCGCGTACAACTGGAATATCCTCTATTCTTTTCTCTGTCGTCGATGCATCAGTAACAAGTGTCAAAATGGCAGTATGCCCCTTTCGTAAACATTTCTGGGCCTTCAAGAAAGAGATAATGCCCACCACTGCACCACTCTTGTCGCCTTGAACTTCAAGAGGTTCTTTACCCGAACGAGGAATACGAATGATCTTCTCCTTACATAAGATCTCTGCTTGCTGCTTGGATAACCAATCCATGCCGATGACGATGTCGAAACTACCCAGAACTATTGGAATAAGATCAATCGAGAAGATCTGACCCGCTAGAACGATGTTACAACCCTTGACTACATGCGTGGCTTCTACACTTTTACCATTTGCTAGTTCTACGACATGTTTGGTGTTTAGGGTGTTGGTGTACGTTTTAACAATTTACTCATTTTCAAAGACATATAACTCGTATCCGCACTCGAATCAAACAAAACAGTAACATAAATCTCGTCGAGAAGAAACTTACCCATAACTACGCTGGGATCATTTCTGGCATCACCCTGCCCCAACACAAATGCACGACCCCTTGCTTCATTGCCGTTGTTGTTCCCACCATTGTTGTTGTTGTTGCCATTTCCCTGATTGTTGTTATTGTGGTTATTGTTCTGGTTCCTATTTAGCTGAGGGCAGTGCCTTTTGAAGTGACCTTCAGCACCGCAATGAAAACACCCCTTGTTGCCCTGTTGCTGATTCTGCTGCGCTTGAGGCTGCTGCTGATTCTGGTTAGCAGGCCGAGGGCTTCTACAATCCTTGGCCTCATGACCCATCTTGAGGCATCTTTGACAGCGACCCTTGTTACACTGGCCACTGTGGTGTCTGTTGCAGTTGTTGCACTTTGGGAGGTTCCCTCGATATCCGCCCTGCCTGTGACTGCCTGAAGAGTGCTGACTGGGACTCTGATAACTGTCAGTCTTCCGCTGCTGAACCTGAGACTGAACTGAAGCTGATCCCTTGCTGGAATCCCCATCCCATTTTCTCTTATTGTCACTGGGAGTAGCAAGTGTAGCAGAAGTAGTAGCGGTAGCAGTAGCGCTGATACGTTTAGGCAGTCTGTTCTGATCCACTGCCTGATCTGTGAGGCGATGCGCAAGGCGTTGAATAGCCTGAATGTTGTCAAGATTAGCCGATGTCACATGGCTCTGTATCTCTGGCGCTAATCCCTTGAGGTACAACTCAATGCGCTTGATTGGAGGGTCCACCATAGTTGGACACAGCACAGCCAGCTCGTTCGACCGTTTAGTGTAAGCTTCGATTTCTGACCCAGTTATTTTCAAATGATAAAACTCATCCTCCAGCTTGTTGATGTCTTCCCGAGTGCAGTATTCACGTTTAATCAGTTCCTTGAAGTCATTCCAAGGGGTGGCGTTAGCAGCTGCCAACCCTAAGATCTACACTTGCGCGTTCCACCAAGTTAGAGCAATCCCCTCTAAAGTACCAGTGGCATACTTGACCCTACGAGCCTCAGGGCATTCACACATCTCGAACACAGACTCGAGCTTTTCAAACCAGTGGAGGAGTCCAACCGCTCCTTCAGTGCCACTAAATGTGCTAGGACGACAATCCATAAAGTTCTTGAAAGTGCAGACGGGCTGCTGAGCGTGTTGACCTATTGTGTACGAATAGGACAAGGTTAAACACAAGAGTTAATGTAGGATCTAAAGATCCTAGTGTGAGTCTAAACTGCAGGGTATACTACCTGCTTGAGCAGCTGCAAGTGCCGCAGCAACTTGTTCATTAACGAAAGCCGTCAATTGGGCTTGTGTCATGTTAATTCGTCCGGCCATTGATCTTCACATCAAAGGCAACATAAGTGAGAAAGGTTCGCGAATAGTGCGATGTCAGAAGAGTGTAAGCACATAGGTGTTCTCAAGCAATAACAAGTAATGAGCAGTGTAATCTAAGCATACTACGAGCAAAGTTCTATGCAATTCTAGCATGCAGGCAATAAACATAAACCTTATTACCTAGTATGTTGAGTCTTGCACGTGGAGCGAAGCGTCGTTGTGGATCGTTGAGAGCACTGTTCTGGTTATAGTCCGGTTTTAATAAAAACGTTTTCCCCATATTAAAACCAAGTTCTCTATAACCAATGGCTCTGATACCAATCTGTCACACCCCCAAAATCCACCTGCGGAGTATCACCGCTTGGGAGCGTGACTGACCAGGATCAAGCCACCAATCATATAGAACCATATATATAGTAAAAGTAATTGCCATTAAACCAAACCAAATCCATATGAAAGGTATTCCAAAACATAAGTATGTTATCACAGTTTAGCGGAAGCGTATAAATAAAACCCATCATAATAAAGTATCAAATGTCGTAAGTGTTTAACAAGACAATCACGATCCAAGCCCACAACGACCAGCTCCTCCCTGTGCAAGCTCCATGTATCTAACGACCTGCATGGCATGTAACAGAGGATCAACAACTAGTTGAGCGAGTTCACAGAAAGTAAATGCGTAATAGTATATTCGTTTGTAACTTGTGGCTCTACTGGGCCGATAGTATGTTCTATTGGTGGGGGCTTCCCATGTTGTATAACCATTAGACTATTCGTAACCATAAGTGTTCTACATATCCCGAGAACAGTAACACGTACAAGTTTACGTAGGTTTTACGTAAGTAATCCTTCACAACCGAGGATAGGGGTACGCGGGGGTTTACGTAGGTTTTACGTAAGTAATCCTTCACAACCGAGGATAGGGGTACGCGGGGGTTTACGTAGGTTTTACGTAAGTGCCTGACACAACCGAGGCAGTAGTGAGTATAAGTTCACGTAGGTTTTACGTGAGTGTCCTTCGCAACCTGAGGACAGTGAGTAGCATAAGTA